>NC_140179.1:46416576-46559076 GCF_963971535.1 Notolepis coatsorum
GTCCTTACTGGACAGGGAGGTGTAGAGAGCGAAGGTACGGAGGGTGGTCAGCTCCTTGCCCCTGGTGTCCTCCACGCTGTCACAGAAGATGTTCTCCCACGCGTACAGTTTCAACAGCTTAATACCCTTCAAGATCTCAGAAGTCTTCTTCAGACGCTCCGTAGAGTGGTCCTGAGAGGGGGACATGAAAGAAATGGAGAGAGAAAGAGGGAGGCGAGGGAGAGAGAGAGATAGAGGGAGGGAGGGAGGGAGGAAGGAAGGAAGGGAGAGAGGGAGAAAGACGGAGAGAGAGGGGAGGGAGAGAGGGAGGTATAGAGTTAGGGAGAGAGAGAAAATGGAAGAGAGAGGGGCAGGAGAAAGAGAGATAGAGAGAGAGAGAGAGAAGAGAGAGAGAGAGAGAGAGAGAGAGAGAGAGAGAGAGAGAGAGAGAGAGAGAGAGAGAGAGAGAGAGAGAGAGAGAGAGAGAGAGAGTGCACAGAGGAAATTGGTATCTATCTTATTATTTGACTCTGGAGAAGACGGTAAGCACATTTCCAATAATGTTGGCATGTTGCTTTAACAGGCTTCTCCGACTATGATACATTCAGTCAACCGTTGTGAATCAGTGGGGGTTAGAGGAATGCTCTCACCAGGGTGCTCTTCTGTGTGTCGGCCAGCTTGGTAGCGATGTGGTACTGGAACGGCGCCAGCAGGACTATGACCAACGCGCCGACTAGAGCACTGCAGCCCAACAGGTAATATAGCAGTATGACCCCCATCACAATCTGAGCAAAGACACAAACAGAGAAACACCACTTGGTTTTAGAGAGAAAAAAAAAAAGTGTTTACATTTTTATTTGATTAAAACTGAAGTCAAATAGTCACACACACACACACACACACACATACACACACACGCACACACACACACACGCACACACACACACACACACACACACACACACACACACGTTAACAGTCTGTAGTGCGGTAGTGAAAGGGTTAACCTTCTGTAGTGTGGTAGTGAAAGGAGTAATCCTTTGTCGTGTGGCAGTGAAAGGGTTAAATCATTGTGTTTGTATGAGATAATTGCATTGAGAATAGGAGATAATTAGTGGTGTTATGGATTATCAGGCTGTGTGCCAACAAAGTCACTTTCTTTTCCCATGTTAATGTAATTGAGACATCTCAATAGTCTGACATCTTCGCCTTTCTATCTCTCTCGCTCACGCAAATTCACACACACACACACACACACACACACACACACACACACACACACACACACACACACACACACACACACACACACACACACAACACACAAACACATAACATACACATACACACGCACACAAACACACTGTTACCTGGACTGGCATGGCCCAGAGGTTGGGACACAGGAAGAGGAACCACATGAGCTGGTTCGTTTCTATGGCGACCAGGTTGTTGATCTGTCCCAGGGTCATCTCGCCCATGGACATGTTAGAGGTGGACAGGCGCAGGATCTTATTGTAGATCATTGCCTATAGGTGAAAAAACAGGAAATACATTAATGTATTAATGTGTGGACAGTACAGTGACATTGACCATATTCACACGGCGGCCATTTAGCATTTATGTCATGCTCAGGTTGCGATTCCTTTCCTGTTCCCTTGCAGGGTGGAATAAAAAAATCCCAACCTGAGCGTGACATAAGAGCAAAATGGCTGCCACGGGAATACGGTCAATGATGATGATGATGGGACACACAGCTCCCAACATTCTCACAGAGGTAGGTTGACTCTGAGTGAGCACAATTCGGAGGCTTTGCGAACAACAGCTGCAGCATCCCTCTCTAGGAAGATAATGCAAAGGATAGACAACGCACTATAGCACCACCATCTGGCCAAATGGCACCTCAACTCCTCAGGAATACACCTGCCGAGTGAGAAGTCGATCGGATGAACGGTTCTTGAGATATGTGAAGGACTAGTGGTGGGGATACCCATCTGTTTATGTTTGGATTATGGATAGGGCCTAATATCATCTGTGTGTTTCTAGCCTAATGCCTCTCGACTTGAACAAGAGGTTCACCTGTCAAGACGGAGCAAATGTGGTTCTATCTTCAAAATGAATATGAGCTATGAATGCTCTGTAGCCTCTTGTTTTTGTAAATGTCAGCAATGCTACTGTTGAGATTAAACGCACCAGCATGTCTTCACGCTAGTTTTGCTACTTGTTAACTGTCAAACTGATGCAAGTAAAGCAAGACAATACATCAGGCCAGCACTACCTCATCTGCACTGAATTTTGATTGCCATGCCAATTTTTTTATGTGTGTGTGTGTGTGTGGGGGGGGGGGGGGCAGGAATTAGATGGCGTTTGTTCATAAACTACAACTTTGGGACAAAACAAAACTTTGCTGAAAACTATCAAGGCCCAGAAATAGTCATTGCCTCTTAGTTTTAGGTCACTTGGAGATTCATAAGCGTGATATTAAATGTCCAGGGAAATGAGGGAATATCCTGCAGCTGAATGGGGAAATACCATAGGGAAGACTGAAGGAGCCTGAAAACAGATCAAACCGAATCTTTCACAATGGTGTGATCGCTCAATGGTGGCCAGTGTTGGAAAGTAATTGCCTAATTTAACATGATGCACTAAAAAAAAAAACATTTCAAACAATGTAAGCATTTGAACGTATACCGGTATATACAGTAAGAGACAACGCTACTTCTCTACTTCTCTATTCGTCTCCCGGGGGTAAAGGAGACACCATTTTGGATGGTCTTACGATGACGCAGCGGATATAAGGCGTGGCTCTCCCAGACTGCTCTACTCACCAACAGGGCTCCTCGCAGGTTGATGCCTGTTTCTATGGTGACGTAGTAGGAGGCCTGTAGGAAGGTCCTCTGGAGGATCAGGGCCAGGAAGAGCAGCACCGCCAGCACCGAGGCGTTCTGGAGCAGCTCCGTAGACGACATGAAGTAAACACCGAAAGGCCTCTCCTACAGGGATATCATCGTCATTATCGACAACATCACCATCATCACCAAGAGCTGTCCCAATTATAATTTTTTTTCAGTAGGAATTATCAGTAAATAATCATTCTTCTGGTGAATAAGAACTATGGGGTTTGTGAAAGTTCTCATAAAATGTTGTCATCTGAGAATAGAATTTCATAATGAAAGTTGGATTAGTATTACTATTATTTTCATTATTTCTATAGGCTCTTGTTACGTACACATTTTATAAAAAATGTGGGGGGGAGAAATATTTTTTATTATTAACTCCAGAGGGCGCTATTACGCCAGAGCTGTAAATCAATGGGGCGCTTTGTTCACTTGCGAGTGCTTAAAATATATCTTATATTATAGCTATGGGTCTAATACACCCGTCGACTGTCAGTGAGTTGCTTCCAGTCAACATGCACGAAACTGATTGTTTTTTCATCAGTACATTTCCATTTAATACCGTTTTGAATATGAGTATAGTTTTGGTGATTCTTAGTAATCCCAGGAAAAGACGCGATAATAGCCCTTTAGTGGAATACACTAAACACGTTGTCATTTTTCGCCTGATTATCGAATCTTCCTGAAATCAATGCTAGATTATCATTATTATATCTCCTCGTGCATACATGAAATGGCCCTCGTAGCGTGGCGCTCCCCCCGCCACCTCCTCCCACTCAACGGTAAACAGCCACACACACACACCAGAGACAGCTTCGATCGGGGTAGAAAGAATTATCAGATTAATGCAAGATTTTATATATAGAGTCCTTACCTGGTATCTGATGTAATGCAAAATAAATAATCCAATGATCTGATCGCCATTCCAAATACTGCTCGTGGAGGTCCGTCTCACATTACCGAGCGTTACACATGAACGGGCGGGCGGGGTTACTGTTCCATGCCATCGTTGTAAGGCCTACCTCGCCTGAGTATTTAAACCCCACCCGCACGGCTCGGATCATCCCAGAAAAGAAACTACACCATTTCTAATGGAGTGCAATACCAGCTGGAAGGCGTAGGCGGCGGTATTTGCCCTTTTGCGAGCTCAGACCCATTCCCAATGATAACATCAGGCTGGATGGATGAAAATTTATGGATATAGCTAATAAAAGAAATAACGACCAAAACCCGACTATACTCGTGATTGGCGTTGAATGGTTGGCGAGTTAACCCGACTATACTCGTGACTGGCGCTGAATGAGTTATTATTATAAAAAAAAAAAAATCTTTAATTAACCCGCCACATTCTCCCTGTTCCGATGCAGCAGTTGAATGCGAACTAGGGGGTAAATAGGTTTCCTGAAGGTTCTCATAACTATAATATCCTCGCCTGAGAAAAATAGATTTTAAAAATGAACGTTGGATTATTATTTCTATAAACTCTTTGTTATGCTGATGTAGGCACATTTTGGGGGTGGAAAGTTTTGAAAATTAAACCTCATCTTTCACACTGTTTTCACACTTTTTTTTAATTATCTTTTTCCCCCTTCTTTTTCCGTTTTTCTCCGCTCCCAATGTTAGTCGTTATGCCAATAACCAATCCCCTTCCTGGTCGTTGCGCACTCTACCCCATACCGTCGGTCTGGGAGGGCGGAGACTATCACATGCTTCCTCCGAAACATGCTTACCCAGCCCACCGTTTCTTTTCACCTGGCAGCACGGACTCTCACTGAGAGAGTGTAACGTGTGGAAGGTCACACTACCTCTCTTAGATCCTTCCCTCGCTGTGCAGGCACCCCGATCTAACTGTAGGAGTCGCTGTCCACAACGACCCAGACCCACCCACCGGCTTCCTTCCCGCTGACTCTGCCAATCGAGCCAGTATGACGGCCGGCCAAGCCGGAAGCAACGCTGACAGCTGGATTCGATACCAGTGTCTCTTGCGTTGGTGATGAGCGCCTTGTCCGCTGCGCCACCCAGCCGTGATGTTTACTTTTAAATAAAGGCAAAATCATCTGTTTATAGGTAAGCTGCAAAGCTTTTGTAGTGGCATCTGTGCAGTCAAAGAGCTGTCTGTGGTAGTTGTTCATGTTCAAATAATGAATCGTTCTAGTTTGATTAGGAATTAGGAGACCCCGCTTTCATACCCCAAGGTTGAGAATGCCTGGGCATATGACTACACACCAGTGAGACACACACACACTAGCACACATACACAACTCCAGTGCGGTATCAAAAACCTGGTGTGACGATTCCCAGGCCTCTGAGGCAGACAGAGAGAGTGTGAGGTGAGTGGGGAATTTTCCATGTCACTCAGAAATGCACGCCTGTTCTGTTCTGCACTCTCTCTCTCTACCCACAATGCCCACTGACAGGTAGGTAGACTATGAACTCCACTCAACGATCAGCTAGGGAGGTGACAATACCACTTTTTAAAGTATCAAAGTAAAGACTCCGGCTGTCGGCGCTGCCTCCGGCTTGGGCCAGCCGTCATACTAACTCAATTGGCAGAGTTAGAGGGTGGAAGTCGATGGGTGGTAATCTGGACGTTGTGGACAATGACTCCTACAGGTCGGTTGGGGACGCCTGCACAGCAGAGACAGGAAATGGCGGGGGTAGTGTGAGCCTCCCACACGTTACACCTCGCCAATGAGAGTCCGCGCTGGCAGGTGAAAAGATATGACAGGCTGCCTCCTCGTGTACCTCCCTACAACCGGCCAGTGGGGGGCATATGCAAGCAACGTTCAAGACAGGGGAGGGAATCATTGGCACAAAAGAAAATATCAAAGTAAGCTAGGGAGGCAATAATACCACTTTTTAAAGTATCAACGTAAGCTAGGGAGGTGCCGATACCACTTTTTAAAGTATCAAAGTAAGCTAGAGAGGCCACTTTATAAGGTATGAAAGTAAGCTAGGGAGTACATACAAACTAGCTAGCCAGTCAGCCAGCCAGCCAACCCCCTTAACTAACTAACCAACCAACCAACCCATCAACCAAACAACCAACCAGCCAACCAAGATGTGTCGGTCAGTGTGTGTGTGTGCGCGCGCGCGCGCGCGTGTGTGTGTGTGTGTGTGTGTGTGTGTGTGTGTGTTTGTCAAGCCCAATGAGGTTGACAAACACACACACACACACACACACACACACACACACACACACACACACACACACACACACACACACAGAGTGTTAACATGATGAACCCTCAAAAAGAGGTCTCCCACGCCCCGGTGACATCACAATGGAAGTTAGTCATCATTGGCTGTGTGTGTGTGTGTGTGTGTGTGTGTGTGTGTGTGTGTGTGTGTGTGTGTGTGTGTGTGTGTGTGTGTGTGTGTGTGTGTGTGTGTGTGTGTGTGTGTGTGTGTGTGTGTGTGGTGCGTGTGTGCGTGCGTGCGTGCGTGCGTGCGTGCGTGCGTGCGTGCGTGCGTGCGTGCGTGCGTGCGTGCGTGCGTGCGTGCGTGCGTGCGTGCGTGCGTGCGTGCGTGCGTGCGTGCGTGCGTGCGTGCGTGCGTGCGTGTGTGTGTGTGAAAGGTTAACCTTCTGTAGTGTGGTAGTGAAAGGGTTCAAATAGTGGAAAGAAGACAGAAATGTGTAAATATGCCCGTTGACCTTATCATACAAGTGTAACGATGCTCATAGATGTACCTGTTGCCCTTATCATACAAGTGTAACGATGCTCATAGATGTACCTGTTGACCTTATCATACAAGTGTAACGATGCTCATATATGTACCTGTTGACCTAGGCTATAGGACGTACAGAGACAAGTCAGGTACGTAGGATAGCACACATACACATGTGTCATTTACCACACACGCACACACACCTCATTTTTGGTGATATTGTTGGGGGTGTCTAGGTGTCTGACTATCCCAGAGATGCAGAGAGGCCCAGCGAAGCCCAGCAGGTCGGCCAGGTAGCGGAAAGTACTGCTCAGCAGGATGGGTCGGCCGAACGCTCTGTACATGGAGCGCCAGATGGAAGGAGCCTGGTCCGGTTTTTCTGCTGTCTGGGGGAGACAGCAGAGATACACAGACACATAGAACGGGAGATAGAGGCAAAGGGGTAGAGAGAGAGACACATAGAGACATAGAAAGAGAGATAAAAACAGAGAGAGCGAGAGACAGAGAGACATAGAAAGAGAGATAAAAACAGAGAGCGAGAGCGAGAGACAGAGAGACATAGAAAGAGAGATAAAACAGAGAGATCGAGAGACAGAGAGACATAGAAAGAGAGATAAAAACAGAGGTAGAGAGCGAGACAGACATAGAAAGAGAGATAAAAACAGAGGTAGAGAGCGAGACAGAGACACAGAAAAAGAGATAGTGACAGGGAGAGGTGAGGGGGGGGGGGGGGGGGGGTTAGCGACACTCACTGACAAACTCAACTGCCGGCTCCCTCCTTTAAAACTAGAAGTATTTTGAGCTCAGGTTTGCTGTACTCACCCTCTGCTCCTCATAAGCATCTTTAAGACGCAGGTAGTTGGTGAGGGCTCTCATAGCGATGGGCAGCTTCCCGATCTTCTTCAGCTCGATGGGTCTCTTGTGAGCTCCGATGATCAGAGGGTTCATCCACCAGTATGTGGCCTGGGGGAAAGAATTCGTAGAATGCCTCCATGATGTTGGAAGACACACCGGTTGCTATGCGCAAAACAGCGGTTGCTATGTGTTGATGATAATAATATTAATAGTAATAATAATAATAATAATAATAATAATTTGGTGTCTTATTACTGGATCCAATACCCAAGTGACAGTGGAAGAGTAATATCATGCTTTTCCAGTGTTTTACCTACTCTACCACTGCACAGATGTATAATATCCCTCCAATTCTAAAGTATAATATCCCTTCTATATACTGTATCTCTTACACCTAATGTATATTAAAGATAACAAAAAATAAAGTAATATATTGTTTTAATAATAATAATAATACATCTATTTTATATAGCGCTTTTCCAGGTACTCAAAGACGCTTCACATGGGCAGGAGAGACAAACTATGGCAAAACAAAAAAACAGAACAAAACAGAACAAAAATAATACATGACAAAATAAAATAAAACCGACAGAATTAGAGGTCAAAAGCAAGATTGAAAAGGTGGGTTTTGAGGGCTGATTTAAAAGATGTCAGGGTGTTTGCATCACGGATATGGCTGGGGAGGGCATTCCAGAGGGAGGGGGCAGCAGCAGCAAAGGCCCTGTCGCCCCAGGTCCGGAGCTTGGTCGTGGGAGGTGTTAGGAGGTTGGCATCTGCAGACCTAAGGCGACGGGTGGGCGTGTGACAGTGGAGGAGGTCGGACAGGTAGGGAGGGGCAAGGTTGTTGAGGGCTTTAAATGTGATGAGTAGTATTTTAAAATGTATCCTGTATTTGATTGGAAGCCAGTGGAGGTCGTGGAGGACAGGGGTGATGTGATCAGAGCGACGGGTGGAGGTGAGCATGCGGGCAGCAGAGTTTTGGACATATTGGAGTTTATTGAGAATAGTGTTTGGTGAGCCGTAGAGGATGCTGTTGCAGTAATCTAGTCTTGATGATATGAATGCATGAACCAGTGTTTCAGCAGCGGAGAGTGATAGGGAGGGGCGAAGACGAGCAATGTTCCGGAGGTGATAGAAGGCAGATTTGGTTATGTGGTTCACATGGGGGAGGAAAGAAAGGGTGGAGTCCAGGATGATGCCAAGGTTACGGACGTGAGTGGAGGGGGTGACAATGGTACCATCAATATTTAGGGTGAAATCCTGGGTGTGGCTGGTGACGGATTTTGGACCGATAATGATGATTTCTGATTTATTGCAGTTTAATTTGAGAAAGTTATTTTGCATCCATGTTTTGATGTCTGTGAGGCAGGTGCTGAGGGTGGAGAGAGTGGCTGGAGTGATAGTCTTGGTGGAGAGGTAGAGCTGAGTGTCGTCTGCATAACAGTGAAAATGCAGGCCATGTTGGCGGAGAATCAGACCAAGTGGAAGGATGTAGAGGATGAAGAGCAGGGGACCAAGTACTGAGCCTTGGGGGACACCATGAGTGATGGGGGCAGTGGGGGATTTGCAGTTGTTGATAGAGATGAATTGGTGCCTGTGTGAGAGATATGATTGGAGCAAGGTGAGGGGGATTCCGGAGATGCCAACGGAGGACTGGAGACGAGTGATGAGGATGGGGTGACTGATGGTGTCAAAAGCAGCGCTGAGGTCTAGGAGAATGAGGATGGAGAGGGAACCAGAGTCGGCAGAGAGGAGTATGTCGTTGGTGACCTTTAGAAGAGCCGTTTCAGTGCTATGTTTGGTGCGGAATCCGGATTGAAATGTATCATAAAGGTTATTGTTGTCGAGGTAGGATTTTAATTGGGAGGCAATGGCTCGCTCAATTATTTTTGAGAGGAAGGGGAGGTTGGAAATGGGGTGGAAATTATCAAGGGTTTCAGGGTTGAGACCGGGTTTTTTTTAGTAGGGGGGTGACAGAAGCAATTTTGAGGGCGGGGGGAAATAGGCCAGTGGTCAGAGAGGTGTTTACAATGGAGGTGATTAGGGGAGAAAGGGCAGGGAGACAAGCCTTGACTAGGATGGAGGGGATAGGGTCCAGGATGCAGGTAGAAGTTTTCATTGTAGAGAGAATGGAGGATAGGTCCGATGCGGTGATTTCAGTGAAGGATGTAAAAGGTGGGTTGGGCGGTGGAGAGGGGGTTGAATCCGGAGGGGAGATAGTGTTGGCGGAGGCAATTGTTAGTTGGGTGTGGATTTTGTCAATTTTTGTTTGGAGATGTGACAGATAGGAGACACATTTACTGACAGTGAAGGAACAGGAGATTGTGTCAGAGGGTTTAAGAAGTGTGTTGATGGTGGAAAACAGAGTCCTGGGGTTGTTGCTGCCAGATTGTATGATAGCGGAGTGATAGCGGAGTAGTGGGAGGAGCGTGCAGAGTTGAGGGCGTCTTTGTAGAGCTGTTGATGTTGTCTGTAGGCCTCTTTATGGACAGTGAGACCGGTTTTATTAGATAGCCGTTCGAGCTGGCGGCCCTTGGATTTAAGGTGGTGTAGGTGATCGGTGTACCAGGGGGCGGAGTGAATGAAGGAGACAGACTTGGTTTTGATTGGGGCGAGCTGATTGAGACAGGAGGAGAGAGTGTTGTTGTAGATGTTGACCAGGTCTGTAGGGGAGCCATGCTGTTTTCTAATGTATAATAATATCCCTTACTGTATATACATCCCCTATAGGGAGGTGTAGTGGTTACGTCAACGTTGTTTCCCGCACGGTCCACCTCACTTGAAATTGCAATGTATTTCCAATGGACCCATTTCTAAATTGTCTCGTTTAAAACTAATAAAGCATGAATATTGGCATGGTGTACCTTTCTGTGTGTATTCATCCACAATCTATAGCTCAACATGAAACAATTTGCAATTAATCGTAAGAGTAGCAAAATAACAACGTTTACATTTTCGTTCACTGAGGAACTACACTTCGGCGCTGCTGACATCACCACAGCATAGACTCCCGGGCCCTCATTTATCAATGCTGCGTACGCACAGATATGTGCGTAAACCGTGCGTACGATCATTTCTAAGCAAAACGTGTGCTTGAGCTATATCTACGCACAGCTCAGACCGTGCGTACATGTCACCAAGTGGTAGAATATGAAGACTGAAACAGACGTGGAAATAAACGTTCATGCATTAGTTTCAACACTGACGTGTTCAGACCCGTAATTCATTATAGTTAATTGTAAAATAGAGACATGAGTGTAATTATTGTCAAACCCTATAAATAGCATTTAGAATAGGTCTTTCCGAATGAATGCAGCATGGATAATCTTGGGTTATCGGAAGACTTGTCACGGATATGGCAGTCTATTTGCAGAGAGAGTAGAGTCCGCTACCCGGGACACAAATTGGAGCATGAAACAACGCGCATTTATGCCATCACATGCACATTCAAGTCCTCTCCACCCTGGGATTCTTCTCAGTGTGAGATTGGAGATCGCTCTGGCATTTCCCATCGGAGCAATATAATGTGTACCCATGTATAGCTGTCAAAGCTCCATCAATCAACGAATTCAGCTATGTGAATAGAAATAGATTCTACTCTGTCAATGTACAGATAATCTGCTGATAGTGGAGAACAGTTCTGTGGGCCTTCGTGTCCATGGAGATGCTGAAGACGGGTGGCTTATTGGTGAGCGTTACCCATTCCAGATGAATTTATAGATGAGGGAAAGTCAGTAAGTAATAAAAATGAGGTGGCAGAAGGATTCAACAGATTCTTTGTGAATGTGGGGCCTAAATTGGCAGAGGAGATAACCCCGCCACAAGGGGGAGGTGTTTCTAATTATTTTGAAGAAAGAAACCCAAGTACTATCTTCTTGAGAAAACGGATAAAAATGAAATTATGGATACTGTTAACAATTTTAAGAATAAAATATCAACAGATTGGAACGGCATTGACATGACCTTAATTAAGCAAGTAATAATAGCCATAGCAGACCAGTGCATATTTGTAACCTCTCATTCAAACTGGGTGCCTTCCCCACCAAAATGAAAACTGCAAAAGTGATACCGATCTTCAAAGCCGGTGAGAAAAATCTATTCACCAATTACAGGCCGGTTTCTCTCCTTTCCCAGTTCTCAAAGATAATGGAAAAGGTATTTGCAGCACGATTGGACAGTTTCATTGATAAACACGCATTACTTATAGACAGTCAATATGGATTTAGATCGAATCATTCAACGGCATTGGCACTAATGGACCTAGTAGAAGAACTGACAAGCATAATTGATAATAAGAAGTTTGCAATAGGGGTCTTCATAGATCTGAAGAAGGCGTTTGACACTATAAATCATGATATTCTGCTACTAAAATTGGAAAGGTATGGGATCAGAGGAGTAGGGCTCAATTGGTTAAAGAGTTACTTAGAACAAAGACAACAGTTTGTGCAGTTGGGGGAGTACAGGTCCACTCAGTCAAACATAATCTGTGGTGTGCCGCAAGGGTCAATTCTGGGCCCGAAACTATTCATACTGTATATAAATGATATAGGTAATGCGTCTAAAATATAGAAAAATTAAATGTTTGCTGACGATACAAATGTCTTCTGTGAGGGAGAGAACCTCCAAATGCTTTTAAAGAATGTCGCAGCTGAGCTAACCAAGCTGAAAGTGTGGTTTGATGTAAATAAATTATCATTAAATATTAAAAAAAAACTAATTCATGATATTTGGTAAACGTGATATACAAGTAAATACACCGGTGGAACTAATGATTGATAGTATTAAACTGGAGAGGGTATTTTAAAATACATTTCTGGGTGTGATAATAGACCACAAACTCAACTGGAAACCTCATATCAAATATGTCAGGACTAAATTGGCACAGAGTGTTGGTGTTCTATGCTAGATAAAACACATTATAAACCAAAAAACACTGTATACACTGTACTGTACACTCTTCCTACCATATATGAGCTACTGTGCGGAGGTGTGGGGTAATACCTATACAAAAGCACTCTAAAGCCAATATGCACCATGCAAAAAAAAGCAATAAGAATAATCAACAATGTAGGATATTATGAACACACAAATAACTTATTTATAAAGCTACAAGCATAGAAATGTATGGACCTAGTGGATTACAAAACTGCCCTCATTGTATACAAAGCCAGATATAAACTAATCCCAGGCAACATTCAAAAATGGTTCAGAGACAGGGAAGGAGAATATAACTTAAGAGGGAGAGGGAATCTTAAACAACCAATGGTAAACACCACGCTGAAAAGCATGTGCATATCGGTGTGTAGAGTGAAGTTGTGGAATAATTTACCCGAATACATCAAACAGAGTAAACATGTGGCACAATTTAAAAAGCAGCTAAAAAAAATAAAAAAAAATTAAATACAGAAATGAGTATTGAGGATAAACAAAGTTATGTTATATTGTGTATGTAGTGCTGTACTGGAATGGCTATTTATGATTTTTTAATGAAGAAACTATGATTGTATTATTCCATGTGGCAAATAAAAACTCTGAACTGAACTGAACTGAACTATATTCACTGCTGTCAAGTGAATCAAGTTATTTTTTTCTTGTAATCTTTTAATATAAGTAAACGTAAATTCTATATTGTAATACACTAAATTATGTTATATCTAGTAAAATTAATGGAAGAACAAATATAAATGAAAGGGGGTAGGGATCAATAAGCTTAGCTTCCCTCTACTCCTTTTTTGGACATGTCTGCTAACCAAACACATTGCTCTTGACCTTTTGTTTATAATTCCTTATTTTTTTATTTAATTTTTTTTAATGTTTTTCTTGTTTTTTTAATTTGTTGCTATGATTGTTTGGTTCGACGGAATTAGATATCGTGAGTTGTTTGGAGAAATATGGAGAATAACATGTCCAAAAATAAACTTTTTCATTCATTCATTCATTCATTCATTCATTCATTCATTCATTCAGGCCTAATTTTATTTAATGCAATTGTAATGTTATTACTGGGGTATCTGTAATTAAAATATCACTTAAATGCAGGTGATTAGGGTTATCCACTGAAGCCATAGTTAATGACTCTGAACGACCCAACAGAAGCGCAATTATAACGGGCTCACGCACCGCGCAAGAGCTATTTAGAGCGCAGTTGGCCTGCTTGTTTGGCACAGGGGGAAGATGCAGAACACCCACCTCCAAACACGATTAAATATTGTTTCAAATAAAAAGCTAAATACTATTATGTCATGTTTCCAAATAAGATTGTTCACAACGGAAAATGCTGTATACGTTCAATTTGTTGGTTAGACCTCCGTGATCAATCTCGCTCTCAGTGAAGCTTCTCATAGTTCGCTTAGTCCATTATTTCACATTTCATGGGGGTGTTTCATTACCATATATGGTTCATTAGGGGCGGTTCTGTATGCAAATGCTTACAATCATGCATGAGCATAGACAGTAAGAACATTGGTATTTATCAACACAGAGTGTGCGTACGACCTGTGCACGCATGGTTGATAAATCCCGGTTGATTTTTCTGTGTGTAGAGACATTCTAAATTCTGTGCTTAGGAACGAAACTAGAACACTTTCTACGCATTATCGATATTTGAGGGCCCTGGCTTTAGTCGCAGACCTAGCACTGAACGACAGGCGTTCTACTGGTAAGTGTAGTTCTTTTTTAAAGACAAATTAAACAACCTTATAACAAATTGTATTTCAACCAAAAATGCTTAAAGGGGAACTATCTTATAAATGGGTGTTTAGCATTGTTTTCTAGCTATGTGGGTTTATATTAATGGGGCCTATGTCTCTAATTCTCATTTTGGCGCATTCTTCCAATTCTCATCTCACAACATTGGGTCTCATTTCCGAACGAAGTTACGACAAAAAATTTCGTCTTAGCCAGATTTCGGCCCATTTAAGACATATTAGGGCTGGGAGTGGGAGTCCCCAAATGTTCCTGAGATCAGATTTGATCGTGGCTGAGAGCAGATTTAAGAGTGCTGAGGAGCACTCTTAAATCTGCTCTCAGCCACGATCAAATCTCATGATTGATTGACTAATTTAAAATGTCATTATAACTTGACAGACTGTGTTCTCATAGTGATTCCTTCACGTCAACGCTACAGGCCTCCTTGGAATTAATTACTTAATCATAATTAAAATAAATAATAACAATATTTGTACGATAAGAAATTACGCATTTGATGTCGGAAAAATAAATAATATGGATTCATCTGATCACAGGGCAGCTGCTTAACCATATCTGAACAAGCTATTTTGGACAAATGTATAATTACTTTAATTACTCAGATATTCAAACACAATTATGCAATTATTGTGAAATGATTGAAAATAATAATTATTTAATGCCTTCTGTGGAATTTGTATTTCTTATTTGTTACACATCTGTTTTAATGATTAATTATATACATTTGAAAGAATGCAGGTCAACATGCAATGTATCCCATTGATTGGTATACAATGGGACAGACCTTTGTTTGATTGATTGATTGATTGAAAACTTTATTAACAGATTGCAGAATGGGTACAGTACAGTAGAGCTCAATTACATAAGGGGATGCAGACCAGAGAAAGAATTTCGTCTTGTTTACATCAGGGTCCCCCATTTTCAATTCATCATAACATATATGACACACACGACACAGATAGACAGTACTGCTACATCTATACATTTATGACATACCAGATTTGCAAATACAGTACTGTTTGTGATACAAAAAGAGTCCAGAAAAGAGAGTAAATTTGACGTAGAAACTGTTGGAGGAGGTTGGGTAGGAGGGGTGGGTGGGGGATAGACTTACACTGTACAAGCAAAACTGTACATTGGAATATTGACAAAACCATACTTGGTCATTTACTGTACATTGGAGGGGGTTGATATAGCTATAAACCTGCATTCCTTCGAATATATCATTAATCAATTAAACTTATATTGAAATACACTATATAGCCTATACACCAAAACTGAAATGACAGTGGATAAATAAATAAGAACTAAAGCTAATCGGTGGAAATAGACTGCATTAATATTCCATAACAAGTCTTGTGTGCGCCTACGAATGAACAGTAGCCTATAGGCTTAATTATGGAATAATAAGCCATACTGCGTTCATTCATTACGCCCGCCGTAGGCTATATATATTATATTTCATTCATTCATTCATATACAGTACTGCGCGCGCGCGTGTGTGTGTGTGTGCGCGCGCGCTGCGGCAGGTGTACCGCGAGCTGTATATGATGCCAATACATTAATCTAATCTAGTTTTGATGGCGCGCAAGCGTGATTACGAAACCTAGCCGCATTTCTCGGAGACGCTCTCTGATTGGCACTGACTGACGCTAGGTTTCGTAATCACGCGGCTCGCAAGACTCGCAAAGCACTTCCGCCATTCCATTTGCACACAGCTGCGTCACTAGTTGCCTTATAAGGAGCTCTGGAGCCGTTGTTTTGTATGCAAATGACCTGAACTTGTCATTGATTATGTCTCAGTGGTTCCAAGATAAGTCTTCCAGAATATATCTTTGAAAGATTTTCGGGAATGAGACCCATTGTCCCTCACTGAACTGAGTCATCGGAAACTTAGCGTATCTTGGACGTCCAACAATTCTCATCTGCATAATAACGCCTGCCCCCTCTGTTTGTTGCCACCAGGCGCACACACTGTGGTTGGAGCCACTGCCCACAATCTACCTTTATTTAGTGCAGACCGCAAGGAAGGAAGTGCAGTGAGTTAGCCTAACGTTAGCCTAACGTAAATAGTATGAGCAAAACACGCAGGACATGTGCTGCTCCCGAAATGCTCCCGCTGTTTCTATGTGCAGTGAAAAGTGAAAGTGCTATGCATCCTAGACTAGTCATTAATTTACATGGTAAACTAACGTTAGTGGCTAGCTAGCTAAATAGCCACGCGGATGATGACAGTTCAAGTTCAAGTTTCTTTAATAGTTGTCATACAGAAGTACAGAATACTTTTATACAAAATGCTTCTTTCTGTTACGCTCCAGAGACTGTGCTAGACAAAAGATAAGTATGAAATAAAATAAAATAGCATGTAAAAATAGAAGTAAAAATAGAAGTCACGTACATAGACACAGTGTTCAGTATATACATATGTACAATGTTCGATGCAGAATAGAAGTAACTGAGTTACCATACAATATACAATATACTATGCAATATACTAATATACAATACTATATAGTGCAAAGCAGAAATGGGATGAGGTACAATTTAGGTACAATTTACAGTAAGGTGTACTGAGGTATGGGTTGTAGTGCAAATCCTTTACCAATAAATATAAAGTGTGTTTAGGTGTTCTAAAGTGTGGAGAGTGGGTGCTGCAGTGTGTTGTTTGTTTAAAGTGAGTGTGTGCGTGTGGATGTGTGTGTTGTGAGTGCATTTGATGGTTGTTGCATAGTGTTATTGTTCATTGAGCAACCTGATGGCCTGGGGATAGAAGCTTCTTCTGAGTCTTTCTGTGCTTGCCATGAGACTCCGGTATCGCTTGCCTGACCGCAGCAGTTCAAAGAGGCAGTTGTTTGGGTGGCTGGAGTCCTTAATAATTCTCTTGGCCTTACCCCTGCACCGCTTGTTGTAAATGTTCTGGAGAGTGGGAAGCCCCCCTCCAATTGTGCGTTCGGCTGAACGTGCCACTCTCTGTAGTCTGCTTCGGTCTTGTGCGGTGCTATTCCCAAACCAGGAGGTGATATTGCTAGTCAGGATGCTCTCTATTGTACATGAGTAGAAGTTCTTAAGGATCTTCTGACTGACTTGGAACTTCCTTAGGCGCCTGAGGAAGTAGAGGCGTTGTCGTGCCTTCTTCACAACACTGTCAATGTGTGTGGTCCATGTCAAGTCCTCGGATATGTGGGCTCCGAGGTACTTAAAACTGTTCACTCTCTCAACCGGTGCCCCGTCGATGCTGAGGGGGCTGTAGTCCCTGACCCCCGACCTCCTAAAGTCCACAATCATCTCCTTTGTTTTGCTGACGTTCAGGGAGAGGCTGTTCTCCTGGCACCATCCCGCCAGGACCTTGACCTCTTCCAGGTAGGCCCTCTCGTCGTTTGCAGAGATCAGGCCCACCACTACTGTGTCGTCAGCAAATTTGATGATTGTGTTGTTGTTCCACTGAGCCACACAGTCATGTGTGTACAGGGAGTAGAGGAGGGGACTCAGAACACAGCCCTGGGGGGCCCCTATGTTGAGGGTGATGGATGAGGAGGTGCAGTTGCCTGCTCTCACCACCTGGGGTCTGCCCGTCAGGAAGTCTAAGACCCACTGGCAGAGGTCATAGTTCAAGCCCAGGTCCCTGAGCTTGGCTATGAGTTTGGAGGGGACTATGGTATTGAATGCTGAGCTGTAGTCGATGAATAGCATTCTCACATAGTTCCCCTGCCTCTTGTCCAGGTGTGATGCTGCTGTGTGCAGCACATGGGCTATGGCGTCCTCCGTGGACCTGTTGGGGCGGTATTGCAGGGGGTCCAGGTTGATGAGGAGGGAGGAGCAGATGTAGCCCTTTACTAGCTTCTCAAAGCACTTCATGGCTATGGAGGTGAGAGCTACAGGGCGGTAGTCGTTGAGGCAAGCAGGCTTGGATATTTTGGATTTTTTAAAGGTCCTCCTCACCTCATGCTCTGTTACCCTGAACACTTAGTCTCCATCAGCAGACCCCCCCCCCCCCCCCCATTGCCGTGGCTTGTAGGCTGGTGTTGTTATTCCCAGCCTCAAACCTCGCATAGAAGGTATTGAGATAATTTGCTAAGGAGATGTCACTGTTCAGTTTGAGGGAGGTGCCTTTGTAGTCTGTCATCGTTTTGAGGCCCTGCCACATAGCTCTGGAGTCAGCCTGTTCAAACTGAAGTAAAATTGTATTCCTGTAGCGCCGTTTTGCTTCTATTACTGTCCTCCTTACGTTGTATCTCGCCACCTTGTGGTCATTCATGTTGCCTGCCACGAGCCCGGCGTTGTATGCTGTGGTGCGTGCTTTCAGAGCTTCACGGACGGATTTGTCTACCCAAGGTTTTTGATTTGGGTAAACTCTAATTGTGGTAGTGGGAATTGTTTCTTCCACCAAAGTACGAACAAGGTCCAGCACTGTCTCCGTGTAGTCATTAATGTTATCTGTGTTGTCACGGAACACACTCCAGTCTGTACACTCAAGTGCAGCTTGGAGCGTCTCCTCTGACTCCACAGACCATTTCTGCACCTCTTGCGAGACTCCCGGGGCGCGCTTAATACTTTGTTTATATTTTGGAGAAAGAAAGATGGCCGCATGATCAGACTTACCGAAGCCACTAGCAGAATGAGCCTTGTATCCACACTTGAATTGCGAGTAACAGTGGTCTAAAATGTTACCGCCTCTGGTGTTACAAGTCACATGCTGATAGAAGTCCGGCAATACTTTTCTCAGATTGGCGCTATTGAAATCGCCCACAACTACAATGGCAGCGTCAACATTAGCTGCCTGGAGTATTTACCTCGTTGTGGAGCTTCGAGAGCGCGTCGCCTGTGTTTGCTTGTGGTGGAATATACACTCCGACCAGGATGATCGACGTTAACTCCCTCGGGAGAAAGAAAGGCCGACACTTAATGGATATATATTCCAGGTTGGGGGAGCAGTGGTTCAAAAGTTCTTTCACGTTGGCTGGATCGCTCCAATTGTTGTTCAACATGAAGGCTATTCCACCTCCCCGCTGCTTGCCGGATTCTGCTGTACGATCCTTGCGGTGGATGAAGAAGTGTTCGGCCGGTTGGATGGCGTGGTCTGGAACGTCCGGCGTCAACCGCGTCTCGATGAAGCAGAGAACATTACAATCTCTAACGTCTCTTTGGAATTGAATCCTTGCTCTGATGTCATCCAGTTTGCATTCCGAGTATGGGCAGAGCCCAGCCACAAACAGCTTGAAATCTTGAAGTGGAAAAATGCTGCTTTAGAGTACTTGATTAGAAATACAAAACAATGAATTATTTTGAAAAAAAAACGTACAGATGTGTTCCATAGACTCATAGGAATTGTGTCAAATTGCCCAAATATTGAAAGAAACAGTAAGATAGTTCCCCTTTAAACAATAACGTTAGTGATAGAAGGAAAAAAATTTGTGCAAAAATGGAAAGCTTGCCAATGTTCATGAGGCAGAATTGTTACAATAGCCGATAATACATTTGACCAATGATAAATCCCTATACGGGTGGACCGTGCGGGAAACTAAAGTGACGTCAGACTACACCTCCCTATACCGGCTCATTTCCGGGATGAAAAATATTCAACCCTAGCGTATAGGCACATACTGTACGTACACGCCTGTGTGTGTGTGTGTGTGTGTGTGTGTGTGTGTGTGTGTGTGTGTGTGTGTGTGTGTGTGTGTGTGTGTGTGTGTGTGTGTGTGTGTGTGTGTGTGTGTGTGTGTGTGTGTTGTGTAGTGCTTGTGTTTGTGCGGTGTGTGTGTATCGTGTGTTGTGTGTGTGTACATCCGTGGTCAGAAGAAACAACACTGCAACGTGATCTCTTTCCTTAGATCCTCATGTTTATTTTCATAAACATAGCTTCTGTACCAGATGTAACCAATTCTGTAATGTCCTTGAACAGTCTTAATTCATTCTTCTCCACCGTCTCTTATGCTATTAGTCCAATGGTTCTGGGCCTTGTCGTAGCCAAAACCTCCCCTGTTAGCCGAAGCTAGCGATGATGTGGCATATTCCCCTCCCCCACCCAACGAGGGTGAGGAGGGATCTCGAAGTCTCTGATCAACGCGTCTCTTCGCCTGTGCGTCGTGTCTCAATCTAACTAGTCTCCTGAAGACCCCACAGCTTACCGTCTTCAAGTCTCGCGATGTCGACCTCTCTCTCGTGACTGTTACTATGGCAACGGCACTTTGACCCAAATCACTATAGCAACGGCGATGTTGATATTACCGCACCTCTTACCCCAAAACAAACGCTGTGGCTTGGTAATTCACTTTCTCTAGATCGAGTAACCTTGATGCTGTGGCTATCAGCTGTTGATGTTAACAGCACAGACCGAATCCTCATCTGCTGCTATTAGTCTGCTGCTAACACACACTCTCTCTCTGTTGTCCTCCTCCTCTGAGATGGCTATGAGTAGATGCTGTCATCCACCGATATTTTACATTATATACACATTGAAAAACAAGGCTACTTCCTTCACTAGTGAGTGTGCATGCTTGTGTTTGCTCACCTTGGACAGCAGGTTGACAAAGGGCTGTAAGAAGCGAACTCCCAGGTCCTGCAGATCCTCTGGTGGTTTCACCTTCTGAGGGTCAGCAAAGAACACGTACCTCTACAGAGACACAAGGGGACGCAGACAGAGAATACACTGTAAGAACAAAACAGACAGAGGTATTATCTAATATCCCGGGGCGTTACAATGACTCTAGTGTCCCGGTGTGTTACGGTGACTCTAGCGTCCCAGTGTGTTACGGTGACTCTAGTGTCCCGGTGTGTTACGGTGACTCTAGTGTCCCGTTGTGTTACGGTGACTCTAGTGTCCCGGTGCGTTACGGTGACTCTAGTGTCCCGGTGCGTTACGGTGACTCTAGTGTCCCGGTGTGTTACGGTGACTCTAGCGTCCCAGTGTGTTACGGTGACTCTAGTGTCCCGGTGTGTTACGGTGACTCTAGTGTCCCGGTGCGTTACGGTGACTCTAGTGTCCCGGTGTGTTACGGTGACTCTAGTGTCCCGGTGCGTTACGGTGACTCTAGTGTCCCGTTGTGTTACGTGACTCTAGTGTCCCAGTGTGTTACGGTGACTCTAAGGTGACTCTAGTGTCCCAGTGTGTTACGGTGACTCTAGTGTCCCGGTGTGTTACGGTGACTCTAGTGTCCCGTTGTGTTACGGTGACTCTAGTGTCCCGGTGCGTTACGGTGACTCTAGTGTCCCGTTGTGTTACGGTGACTCTAGTGTCCCGGTGTGTTACAGTGACTCTAGGTGACTCTAGTATCCCAGTGTGTTGCAGTGACTCTAGGTGACTCTAGTGTCCCGGTGTGTTACAGTGACTCTAGGTGACTCTAGTGTCCCAGTGTGTTACGGTGACTCTAGGTGACTCTAGTGTCCCAGTGTGTTATGGTGACTCTAGGTGACTCTAGTGTCCCAGTGTGTTACAGTGACTCTAGGTGACTCTAGTGTCCCAGTGTGTTACAGTGACTCTAGGTGACTCTAGTGTCCCAGTGTGTTACGGTGACTCTAGGTGACTCTAGTGTCCCAGTGTGTTACGGTGACTCTAGGTGACTCTAGTGTCCAGGTGTGTTGCAGTGACTCTAGGTGACTCTAGTGTCCCAGTGTGTTACGGTGACTCTAGGTGACTCTAGTGTCCCAGTGTGTTATGGTGACTCTAGGTGACTCTAGTGTCCCAGTGTGTTACGGTGACTCTAGTGTCCCGGTGTGTTACAGTGACTCTAGGTGACTCTAGTATCCCAGTGTGTTACGGTGACTCTAGGTGACTCTAGTGTCCCGGTGTGTTACAGTGACTCTAGGTGACTCTAGTGTCCCAGTGTGTTACGGTGACTCTAGGTGACTCTAGGTGACTCTAGTGTCCCAGTGTGTTACGGTGACTCTAGGTGACTCTAGTGTCCAGGTGTGTTGCAGTGACTCACCCTGACCCGGATGACATTGATCTCCACGGCCATCAGCAGCCCATACAGAACCACCAGCAGAGCCGTGATGCAGAACCTGAGGTGCTGAGGTCCGACATTATACTCCGCAAACTTCCACAGCTTAATGGACTTAGTGATGAACGCCAGCACCCAGTAGATGAAGAGAGCTTGGGGTGGAGACAAGAGATTCATTTCAGTTCAACCTTATTATCCCAGATGGGACACATGACTTGCAGTTAGGGGCACAAGTACAGACCATTTTTCCTGGACATATATACAGAACCCAACAACAATATCTAAAGTGCATGATTAAATTGAGCAGGGTTATTGCACAGGGAACGATATTTAAAGTGCAAGATTACATGTACAAATTGAGCAGGGTTATTGCACAGGGAACGACATTTAAAGTGCTAAATTACATGTGCAAATTGAGCAGGGTTATTGCACAGGGAACAATATTTAATCTCTTTAGCCCAAGCGGTCCGCAGATGATATCATATTTTCAGCAATACATTTGTTTACCAATAGGTTAAAGTGTTATTAGTGAGATTTTAGTTCATGGAAGGTCTTAATAATTTTGCGAATAACCGCCATTTTTAATTAGTGTCACGTCGCCGATTGTAATCATATGAGGAGAGGGAATCCAGAGCTCTCAATGAGCGTTGAAATTTCAAAAAACTACCTTTCCCAGCCGATTCCAGCTTCCTGCAAGCAAATGACTTCTGTATGAATTATTTCTTATTTCCCGGGATTCTCTATCACAAAACTGAACGTTATTGGCATAGATTGGAGCGCAGTTAGTGTGTCTACCTTCTGTGAAGATTTAGCAACAATGCCTGTTTCAATCTGATCCAAAATGGTGGAGCCATATCCATTATAAGAATGAAACTGTACATTCTACACGGTTCTTCCTGCACGCCTGGAGATACTAAATCCAAATTGAACTCTGCCATTTGAAAGAGGATTTGGCCCGATCCATAAATGTGCGAGTTGGGGGGGCGTGGCCAGGCGGCATAGGGTGAGGACGTGTTTCATCTAAGCTCCCCAAAGTATGTTATTTTATCACACTTTTACCCATTAGTCTTTATTTTATTTTTATTTTTTTCACAGTATTTTGTTAGATACGTCGAGCAAGGCCCGGCAAGGTCTGAGCATTGGAGATTGCAGCTAAACGTTTGATGCCTCGGGGGGGAATGAAGCAGTCTGCTAGCGTGTCTCCTAGGGATGGGAATTGATAAGATTTTATCGATACGATTCCATTATAGATTCTGCTTATCGATCCGATTCTTTATCGATTCCTGATAGATGTATAATTTAAATACATAAATTGGAAATGCAACAGAACTAAGCTGGTTAGAATACCAACATGCAACTTGACATTTCTTTTATTTTTTATTAACTTTTCCCCCTTCTTTTTAGTCGTTATGCCAATTCCCAATCCCCTTCCTGGTCGTTGCGCACTCTACCCCCTACCGTCGGTCTGGGAGGGCGGAGACTATCACATGCTTCCTCCGACACATGTGTACCCAGCCCACCACTTCTTTTCACCTGGCAGCGCGGACTCTCACTGGGAGAGTGTAACGTGTGGAAGGTCACATTACCTCCCTCCAGATCCTTCCCTTGCTGTGCAGGCGCCCCGACCAAACTGTAGGAGTCGCTGTTTACAACGACCCGGACCCACCCACCGGCTTCCCTCCCGCTGACTCTGCCAATCGAGCCAGTATGACGGCGGGCCAAGCCGGAGGCAACGCTGACAGCCGGATTCGATACCAGTGTCTCTTGCGTTGGTGACGAGCGCTTAGTCCGCTGCGCCACCCAGCCGCCTGCAACTTGACATTTCTGATTGTCATTTATTGTTGAGCCCCCACCAAAATGGTAGCAATTTCGAGCCCTTACAAATTTAGTGGCAGCTCGGTGACACTCGTTCACCTTTTCCTGAGTCAGTTTACCCCGCTGTGCTAGCGTGAAAGGATTTTCCTGAGGTGCGCGAGAACCACTAGCTGCAGCTTCAGTCTATTGTGATAATCTAAAATGAATGAAATGGGAGAATATTTATACAGTGAAAGCATTCGTTTTCATTTAGGTTTTCCTAGTCAAGGAATCAAATAGTCTGCTATGGCTGCATTCGTAGCGCTAACGTTATTGTTAAAAAATTTCGATAAGAGGAATCGATAGTCACGGAGGCATGCGATTCCAGGAATCAGACAATTAGGAACCGGTTCCCAACCGGTTCCGGTTCTCGATTCCCATCCCTAGTGTCTCCCTCGGTCGAACTGAACGACGCAAGCCTTGATACCATTCGCAGGCTAATAGCTGAAGCTGCGGTTGAATCGGCCAGGACGGTAAAGGAGCTATTCGAGAGCTTTGGACGAAAGGTTACGTTGGAAATCAGGACAGCAATTGATTTGGTCATGGAGAGAGTGGAATTGCTGAATTTAATGGCCACGGCTAATTCATCTGTAATAATATCCCTAACCGAGGAAACGTCCAGACAGGCCAAGAGACTACTAAGCCTGGAGGGGGCCTTGCTCGATAAGCAGTCGGAAATGGCCGGGATGCAAGCTACGATCTGTGAGATGCAGTCTCGGGAGAGATGTTTCAACATCCGTATTGTGGGAGTCCCGGAGGGGTCTGAAGGGAGCCGTCTCGTGGACTCCATGCCCGGCGTGTTGCAGCAGATTGTAGGCCTTGACGTTCTGGCTACCCCTCCATTGTGTGAGACGGCCTACAGAACTGGCCCGGCAAGGTCCGACGGGAACCGGGCACCTAGACCCATCGTTGTGAGGCTTCACAGTCTACGCACGAAGGAGCTGATTATGCGGTCGGCCCGCTCCAGGAGGGGACAATTACAGATTGGTGATTGTAAAGTGGCCATTTTCGATGACTTCACGCCGGAAGTGCTAGCTCAGAGAGGGGAATATCGAGAGTTCATGGCCCGGTTGTGGAAGTTAGGCCTCTGCCCAACTTTGCTAAACCCAGCCAGACTCTCTGTGAAAATTAAGGAAGAAGAACACCGTCAGATATGGCCGCTAATATTGGCGAAGGAGTATGTGAAACTAGCTGACATGTACTCACTCCAGCTAGCTGAACAATTACGTTGAATGACACTGTGTGCTATTGTAACAGGCTAACCTAGGTTTGTTTAACCAAGCTAGCTGGACAATTGCTAAATGCTACACTCAAGCTAACTGGGCATAAGAGCGAATAGACACAACAGGTATGTGGAATGACACTGTATACAGATGTAGTTCTGTATGCGGGTTATCTAGGCTGTTCCCGGCATTACAAGATGAGCAGTGTAACTCAACTAACGTATGTATGACTCTCCATGTTCCCGTCTACATTAAAGTACCAACCAACGGACAATAAGTTGTCATGTGGCCTTCTTACTATTTAGAGGTTACCACAACTATATTGAGGACGAACTAGATCAATTGATTTCCCCCATAATGAATTGGCCAGAGCTGTGGACCTACCGGTGGACATCCCCATAGTTGAACATTTTAAATTGTCCCCAACCTGAGTCAGACTGTTAGGCACAATTATACGGGCACGTACAACAAAATACTTCAGGATCTCAATAGATGGTTGAGCCTTCCCAACTTGCTACAAGCCCGAGCATCTATAATAAAAATTAACGTACTACCCAGAATAAACAACGTAGGAAACAGGACGGGGGTCTAGCAATCCCCGATTTTAAATTGGCTTCCCGTAACCCTAATCACCAACAAATACATTTTAATTATATTCATAGGACGTATCTCACACCTAGGAAACTGTGTGCAATGGGTTTGGTGGCTGACTCCCAGTGCACCCTGTGTGCTCTGGGGGCCACTGGCACTTATATGCACATGTTCTGGGAATGTCCACCGGTGGCTCGATTTTGGAAATGTGAGTGGGGGAAGAAATGTATTTTGTAATGTCTGTGGTAGTATAATAAAAAAGATTATATTCTGTTTTTATTATTTTTATTATTTCTATTTATTGTCATTGTTGTTATTATTGATGTTATTGTCCTGTGAAGTCTTGTTTATTATTATTATTATTATTACTGTATTGTGTTGTGTCTTGTTTCATGTGTGAGAAAGAAATGTAATAAGAAATTTGATCACAAAAAAAAGTAGTAGTAGTAGTAGTAGAAGTACAAACGCTGCATCAGAATTTGCATCAAATTTAAGATTCTTGTCAATGACAACAAAGAAATGGATCGGATCAGTACTCGATATTGGCAGATATTGAAAGTGTAGGACTTGGTATCGGCAGATATTAAAAGTGTAGGACTCGGCCATAAGGTGAAGACTAAATTAAGTGCATTCACACTGATGCTCACATAATTTTACCTCGTAAATCGGTATCCCACCTACACAGGCTATTGTTTAAATGATCCAGCCGTCGGCACACATGCAGTTAATTTCATCAAACACTTTCCTTGCGTTTGCTTATTGCGAAGAAATCAAATGATATCACAGCATATTGAGTGATCGCTGCTCATTTCATCAAAGCTTTTCCAAACGGCAATAGAAATAATTGGCAGTCAGGTACTGGGGAATTATTTGGGTGTGTACATATTTGCTTTTTCAGTGACTCAACAACACTGTTTAACTATGGATAATTGTATCTGGGACATCTGCCTTCCATATGGATAGGCCCCATTTCATCTCTGTCACTAATATAGAGTAAGGGGAGAAAGTGTTTGTTTGTTTTATACATTTGATTTATTATTATCTCACATTGCAGCATGGTTAACTGTATGTTGAAGGAAGCAATTAAGCAACACTTTTCATGCATCCACGTATGTACGTACGTACGTACGTACCAACCGACCAATCAACAAAACAAATAAACAAACAGACAAACAAAAACCAATCAACCAACCAAGCAACCAAGCAACCAATCAACCAACCAATCAACTAATTAACCAACCAACCAATCAAGCAACCAAGCAACCAAGCAACCAACCAATAAACCAACGAATTATCCAATCAATCAACCACCCAAAAACGTTAACTTGCAGTAGTATTATAAGGATGTTGGGATAAAAATAGACCAAGTTCTGTGTCAGATTATCACATTGTCCTCCACACAACAGAACGGATAGGATTCAGGTTGAAGATCTGTGAAGTAGTGCTTTAATTGTACCAGCCTCATGACCAATAAACAATGTTGATATGAAAGGAAATGCCAACTCTCTCCATGTATTGACTCCATGTATTCATCCTAATGTCCTCCAAGGGCTCCAGAACACTGAGTCTCTTACCCAGCTGTAGCTTCCGTCCCCACCAGTAACTACTTTTAGATTCAGAAAGATAAGTCTGTTTAGTTTAATGGCGTGGTGATGAAATGAGACAGCTGTTCACTCCCTGCCTGGTGGGAACATGACAAGCTGTTTTCAGCTGCCCTTGTTTATATCTACGAAGATCTCAGCTGAAAGAAGCGAAAGACTAAGTGTAAATAATGGACATGAAATCGGCCTAATATGCCTTTTTGTGTGTAGTGACATATGGCTCTAATCCCCATTAGTTTAGTAGCCTCACCCTGCTATAATTTGATAATTTTAGCATGTTCCACACAGTACAATAAGTCTTTTATTTTACTCAAGCAAAACAACTTGCCATAAGGACCTATGAAGTCCGACCATATTAGAATTTCCACCATATGGAATTATTTGGAGAAAGAAAAGGTCCTAACCCTAACCCTAGCCTGTTCACATGATTCTCACCAAACTTGCTGCATGGAATATGGGGACTAACATCTTCAAATGTGTCTTTTAGATAATTTATAGACCAAGCTATATCACAGTCAGATCCAATAAAATTTTGGAAAAAATATAAACAGGAAATAGTTTTGACTAGGGATGGGCAAAACTCATACAATTAGGAACTATTCTAATACTACTCGAAGATCTGTTGGGAAATGGCGAAACAGCAGTAGATGGCGGCCAGTGTTGGACAGCAATCGCTTGACATAGTTACACCAACAAAACAAACATTTCTAATACAATAGCGACCTCTAGGAATGGCGTGTTTTCCACCATCTAACGATCTGACGCATGAGCACATGGTTGAATGTACACAGTTTTAGAACTAGCGCACAGTAGTTTCTTTACTCTAATGACATAAACAGTAGTTGACTATCAGAAGTCCTTCAAAGTCTAATATCTGACAATAAAGGCCTCTTACCCAGCAGTAGTTTGGGGAAGTTGGACGTCTCTATGTTGTGGTAGTAAACAACTGATGTTGTGGCTGCTATGAAACCTATGAACGCTGGCATGAAGAGATGGAGGTGGTTGGTCTGCATCGCCCTGCAGAGAGAGAGGGGGGGGGTAGAGAGACAGAGAGGCAGAGAGAGAGAGAGAGAGAGACAGAGAGAGAAAACGAGAAAGCGAGAGAAGGTTTGCTTAATGAGAATAAATCAAATGATATCACAGCATATTGAGTGAACTCTGGTCATTTCATCAAAGCTTTTACAAGCGGCAATCGAAATGCTTGGTAGCCAGTCAGGTACTGGGGAATCGTATTCGTAAATTAATAAGATTGACAAACATCAGAAAACTGAAATGGAATCACAAACCAAGACCGAATGCTATAAGCAACTATCAAACTTGCAAATTACCTTGAACTCCCAGCATTAAAAGACAGAAAAACACTTTTTAAATATAGTGTGTGATCATAAATTAGAAATAGAGAGAGGGAGACACTCTAAATCTTGGAAGCCAAGAGAACAAAGACTGTGTAATCATTGTGATCTGCAGGAGGTAGAGACGGAGGCACGTTTCCTGCTATCCTGTCCAAAATATCAGATGATTAGATAAACAGAATAATTGCCCAAATTTAACTAAATAATCCCTAGATTTAGCTTGATTTTTGAACAAATGTTCTTTATTTTCCATTTTTTAACATGAAACTAGACAAACAATACAGTAACAGTGATAATCAATGATAAATCACAGGACAATGACAGAAATAATAATAACAATAATGACAGTCCAGTAATTAAATCAAAATAAATGTAGATTAAAAGACATAAAAATAATAAATACAATACAATACATGTGCTCTTGCTCGCTCTTCCTCGCTCTTTCCTTCCCCTCCCCCCCCCCCCCCCCCCCCTCAGGACCCCCACTTGGACTATACATCCACTATTTCATTTAACATCAGAAAATTACAAGTTTATATGCTTCCCTTTATCTTCTCCACCACAGCTACCCAATACATATGCATAAATGTACCAAGAGCACCGTTTGAACACAAGGAGTGTAACTGAGGGGTTACAAAACCCTGACTGTATTAAAGATTGTGATAGATTAAACCACTGCTAGGTATGTACTTTAATTACTGGCCAGACAGTACATCGAATATAGATGGTGGACACTCATAATAACACGGCATTGACAAAGAAATAGTATTTGAGGGTATTTTATTATTATGCAACATTAGGTTACAGAATGAGAATTAGGGTCGCGCTTGTATGGCGAAGAATATGCATAAAGTCAGTCAGTAGCATGAGTCACTGGGAATAGTAGGATTCCTACGATGGGTACTAGGTTGACGCCACCTGGCGTACAATAGCAATTATAGAAGGCAACGCTGGTACTGCCTGGAGATACTGGGTTCCTCTCAGAGTTGTAAGGTCTAGAGGATAGAGGAATGTTCGGATACTCAGTCTGATTCAATGAAGAATAAAGGGACTCCACGTACAGAAGCCAGTCCTTGTAAATCCAACGATCAGCAGCAAAAGCAATAACTGTAATCCAATGCTCGATAGCAAACGATGATAGCTAGCCAGCCTCTGTCCATGAGGCCGGCCCGAGTGTAATCCTCACGAGGTTAAATCCCAAACGATAGTGGAAATCAACGAGGCTCTTCTCCGGGTAACACGTTCCAAATCAATATAATCCAACCAGTAATGGTTCTGCAATCGCCGCCGCTGGTTCTCCTGTGCACATGTCCAACGGGTTCTCCGACTAGGCCTCCTCGGGTACTGGCACCAACGTATTTAGGCCACGCACCCTGGCTAAGGTCCACTAGCTAACACGAACGAACCGTTAGGTAATGCTACACACGAACGAACTGTGTTGGCACGATATATACAATAAATGAACGACTATTTACTTCACATTAAACTAGGTCGAACTTGACGTTACTGCATTAAACTCTGACACTTTACTATTCTATTTGCACGTGTTCTTAACGCACGGTTGCTCACTTCACTACCCGTTGACTCGGGATGAACTTGATGAACCAAGAACGAAGGAAGTGCTGCTGTGCGCACCTTGCGCCGTATATATACTTAAGTGATTATCTAGTCCCAAACCTCAGTTCTTGTCTGGAATCAATACGCTGTCTCCGGGCATGTTACGACATGCCTGAGCTTGTCTTTGAACCTGACGTTGGGGGCTTGCGGGCTGGCGCCTAGGGCGCTATCCAATGAGGAGAGCGAATATTACTATGGTTCGAACGCCGATTTAAAGGGATATACCGTGTATATATAAATAATATACAATGTATATAAAACAATAAATGTAGATTCTCAGCTTTAATCTGGCCCTTCACAACAAGGAGCATCGAGGGTCTTGTCTGAGACCTATTAGGTGCAAACGTCTAGGAGTCAGGTAAGTCCTATGAACAAAATTGAGATTAATCTGTTGGTGATCCGGGTTGCGTGATGATAGCCGGACGTTTGCCCAGACTGCATCCCAATCAAAATCTACTTCCAAGTTTGGGATATCCTTCCTCCAAACCGAGTCTAGGGGAAGGACCTCATATGAGGACGTAAGTAAGTGACGATAAAAGTCAGAGACAAAGCCTCTCGATGTCTCCTTGTCATAAAAGAATTTGTGAAATCTGTGGTGCTCAAGTGGAATATTTAATGGGACTCCGTGAGCCTTCAAAGCTGCTCTTAATTGTAGATCGAAAAAATGAGTGGAACTGGTGAGGTTAAATTTGTTAAATATATCTTGATAACTGCAGAAACCATGGTCATTGAAAATATCCCCCAATGTGTGTATGCCTTTCTTTTCCCATCTAGGAAATCTGATAGGTTGTTGTGCAATAAGGAGTAAATTGTTATTAAATAGGGGAGAATGACTGTGCCATTTATGGTGGTTAGTACACTTTTTCTGTGTGTCACGCCATATCCGGATCACATGTGTAATAAGAGGGCCAAATCTCAAGTTGCATTGCTTAATTGATAAGTTGGTGTACACTATATCCTGCAGTCTATGTGGTGCCACTATGTTCTCCTCTAATGGTCTCCAGGATACCGATGCTTGAGAATCAAACCAGGTGATCAGTGGTCTTAAAGAGAACGCTTTAAAATAATAGTTGAAGTCTGGAAAGGCTAAACCCCTGTCGGCTTTATTTCTCTGTGCAGTGGATCTTTTTATTCGTGGACGTTTGTTGTTCCAAATAAATGTATATGCAGCGGCGTGTAATTTTTGGTGCAGGTTTAATTATTCACAGGTGTTTACTTGTTGGAGACGATTCCCTCGGCGATCTCACAGACGTGGACGAAGAGGAGGGAGAAGGTCAGGATCCACCTCAGGTTGTGACCCGGGAAATGGAGCCATGTGTTGTGATGGATCTGAACCTTAGAGCTCTGGCTGCCCCAGCCTGAGAGAGAGAGGGGAGGAGGGAGGGTAAGACGGGGGAGAGGGAGAGAGAGAGTGAGAAGGAGGAAGAAAGAGGGGAGAGAGAAAGGGTGAGAGATAGAGGAAGGGAGAGAGAGATGGAGAGAGAGTTACTGAAATGGCTATTTAGGGATATTTAACGTTATAATGCTTACGATAAGGCTACCTGCAACCTCTGCTTTCAGACTTTTAGCAGTCTGTCCATTATGTCTCTTATTTGTCTTTTATGTCACTCCTTTTTTATAACACTTTTTGACCAATAAAATAAAGATAATGAATAAAATAATTACATTGATTAAATAAAACATATTGCCATATGAATTGATGAAAATATGTAAAATGTTCAGTCTGTTTGCGTGAAGAAAGAAAAGAAAAGATGAGGCTACTCAGCTACAAAAGCAAACTATACAGTATTATTTAAAAGACTTTACTACACACTTATGTACTTCTGCCTGTAAGAGGATACATGCGATCTCAGGCCACGTACTCAGGGTCGTGGTGGTGGGCTGGCCATAATACATCGGGCTGACTTCCTAGTCAAAGAACTCCCAGTACCCACTGTCACCTCCTTTGAGTGCATGGCTTTCTCACTACCTAGGCCTACACCTCTCCAGGTAGTCCTCATCTACCACCCCCCCCAAAGCCTCCACCTCCTTCATGTCTGACCTGTCTGAACTCCTCACCACTGTCTGCACTATGTGCTCATCCACATTCCTGCTTGGGGACTTCAACATCCACGTGGACAACACCAGCTGCTCCATTGATCTCCTCTCACTACTGGATTGCTTCAATATCTCACAGCATATAAAAGGTCCCACCCACACCAAAGGACACACACTTGACCTCGTCTGCTCCACTGGCACAACACCATCTGATCTACAGTGTCTCGACCTGGCAGTGTCTGACCACCATGCTGTCCTTTTAACCCTCCCTGCTTCCCTGCCCAAGCTGTGAAATGCATGCACCATCACCTACAGCACAGGTCGCCAATAGGCGGCCCGCGGGCCGAAATTGGCCCGCCAGCAATAATATCTGGCCCTTCAGAATATTAAAAATAAATAAACGAAAATATATATTTTTTTATATTTTCTTTTATTATTTTTTTTTTATATCAGACCAACTAGGCTAGGCTATATGTTAGCTATAATGTCCAAATAGAGAAACTACCACCACCTAAAGAATGCTTATTATACGTTGTTTTATCCATGTTGAGAGTGAATAACAGATAGGCAGCGAGGTGCAATGTAGTGCTTGCTCAACATGAAAAAAGTCGGTGGACAGCGCCTGGTGCTGAAATATCAAACAAGCCACACCACATGTGTGGTGTGGAATTAAAAGATCAGTTCAGTAAGTCATTCAAACTTTATCTTTACTTATATATGACTGTGACGGCACCACACATGTGAACAGTAACTGTAGTCAAATCAGAGCAAAAAACGCTGAATCTGCTTCAAGAAGATGCGCTACATTAGGTATATAAGGAATTACAACGAGACATTTATTAACTAAATAAAAAATACTATTAGGCTTTTAACCCTCTAAAGCCGGGCGCAATAGTAGACATGTTTTGTAAAACATTAAATATCTTTGGATTTGTTTGTGATAAAGACTTGCTTTATTGTATCGGAATCGATTGTCATCTAAAAATGTAGTGCATCTCTCAGAGAATGCGCGGATGTAAAGCATAGAATCTTGAAATATCTAGATTGGTTGTTTTCTCTGGACTGCATCTAATCCATTCATCATATATCTATGTCTGTCACTATAGCCAATGGAAATGCTAGAAATGGTCACATGGACTGGGAGAACCAATGGAAAATTCCTATTGTTTCTCAATAGTCCAGTGCGCTCCACAGAAAGGGCCGTCAGATAGACACATTGGTTGTGCGTAATGTAAGATAGGCCGATAAGAGAAAGGCGCTTGTCTCTGGTTTTATAATAAAATGGCAAACAGACAAAGGTATAATGTTCAGTGCAAATGTGTATGTCGTTTACAGTTTATTAGGCCACCTATGCAGCTCGTTTATTTTGTCCATTATCTGCCTCTGCCACAAATGTATGTCTTAGTTATAAGGTGGTCTGTCACAGAGTTCAAATGTTTTCACTATCAACATATTAAATTAGCCATTGTTTTTGTTTCCGGCCCCCCATACAATGGCTTGGAAGAAATTTGGCCCTCGGCCAAACTTAATTGCCTACCCCTGACCTACAGGAACATCAAAACAGTCAGTGCACCAGCTCTGACCAACCTGCTAACCACCCACCTTTCTTCAGCTCCCCCCAGCACCCAGGTGGATGGTCTGGCTGCCCACTACAACTCCGCCTTATCCCGCAGCCTGGACTCTCTTGCCCCCATCAAAACCCAGACTGTCACCTACACCCGTCACACTGAACTTCACTCCCTAAAGGCTGTCGGCCGCCAATTGGAGAGGTCCCAAAAAAGATCTGGCCTCACTGTCCACCTCGACCTACAAGGTAGCTCTCTCCAAGGCCAAAACACACTACTATTCCACCCTCATCGGTAACCAGCAAATCCACCCCAGGACACTATTCTCCACCATCAACCGGCTACTCCGCCCCCTCGATCCCCCCGCCCATCTGGTGCCCACAACCTCTGCTCCAGGTTCCTTGTTTTCTGGACAAGGTTAACATCATCTACCAGCAGCTAGTGGTTCCCTCATCCTCCCCCTCACCTGCACTTCCTCCTGGGTGTCCCCCCCAATGCAGCCTCTCCTCCTTCTCCCCGGTGGATGGTCCTCAAGTTGCCAAGCTTATAGCTTCGGCCAAAGCCTCCACTTGTTCACTCTACCCCATGCCTACTACCCTGGTCAAGATCTGCCTCCCTGCTCTCTGCCCCACCATGGTCAACATCATCAACTCCTTACTTAAATCTGGTATCATCCCCTCCTGCTTTAAAACAGCCTCTGTCACTCCCATCCTCAAGAAGCCCGGCCTTGACTCAGACGAGCTCAACAACTACCATCCGATCTCCAACCTTCCTTTCCTTAGTAAAATATTGGAAAGAGCAGTGGCCAGCCAACTCCAACAATACATGTCCAACCATGAGCTCTATGAGCCTTTTCAATCCGGCTTCAGAACTCACCACAGCACAGAGACCGCCCTCATCAAAATCACCAAGAACCTCCTCCTTGCAGCTGACTCTGGCCACATTAGCATCCTCATCCTCCTGGACCTTTCTGCAGCCTTTGATACAGTTTCCCATTCTCAACCGCCTATCCGACAACCTCTGCATCACTGGCTCAGCACTCTCCTGGTTTCAACCCTACCTCACCACCCGGACACAGTTTATCACCATCAGCGATTCCAGTTCCACCCCGGCCCCAGTCAACCAAGGCGTCCCCCAAGGTTCTGTACTTGGCCCAAATCTGTTCACCATCTACATGCTCCCCCTCGGTCAGATCATCTGCCGCCATGGCCTCAGTTTCCACTCATACACCGACGACACACAACTTAACTCTCCACCAAACCATCCACCCAGCTCCCCCCACGCTCCCTTGTCAACTGCCTCCATGAAATAAAAACATGGATGTCATCTAACCTTCTCAAACTGAACAACAATAAAACTGAGCTCATGGTTGTGGCACCCAAGGCCCTGCTCCGGAAGGTTGGAGATCTCACCCTCGATATAGATGGCTGCTCCATCTGCCCTTCCCCAAAGGTCCGCAACCTGGGCATTATCCTGGACTCCCTGTACACTGTACAACTGTACAAGCAAAACTGTACATTGGAATATTGACAACCATACTTGGTCATTTACTGTACATTGGAGGGGGTTGGGTTAGGACATTTACATGGGCCAGTTTCGAATTGCAGTCTCCCGTAGGTGTTCTTTGGTTGGTTTTTAGCTACAACCAGCAGCTCCATAGCCCACTGTGTTGGTTGGTCCACAAAAGTGTCCCCACCCTCTTAGCGGCCACAGTTTTCTCCCTTGAAGCTTGGAGCTTGGCATGGAGGTCAAGTTCTGCATCACCTTCAAACTCCTGCTCCTCACCTACAAATCCCTCCATGCCCTCGCCCCCCGGTACCTGTCTGATCTCCTCCACCAGTACACTCCATCCCGGAACCTACGATCCTCTGATCTAGGTCTCCTCTCCATCCCTCGCACCAGGTTACGGACTTTTGGGGACAGAGCCTTCAGCGTGGCGTCCCCTACCCTCTGGAACTCTCTCCCCCCCGAAATCCGCAACGCCCCAACCCTGGACACCTTCAAATCCGCTCTAAAAACACACCTCTTCACCAAGGCTTTCCCCATCAGTTAGTTTAGATTAGATTAGGTCCATTATCCCTTACCTTCCCTCATCCCCTCTCCCCCCCCCCCCTATTTTCCTTGCCCTATTTTTTGTCCTGATTGTGAAGCGACCTTGGGTTCTATGAAAGGCGCTATATACATTTGATCTATTATTATTATTATTATTAAGTGTTTGTGTGAGGGTGTGTGAATGCACCCATGGTCGCAGCTCTGGCAGATTTGCACTTTTTAATTTTGTATGCATTCTGTAGTTGCTGTCATGCTGAAAAAAAGCCCTTCCACGAGCCACATGCAGAGCTGCATGCCAGGCGTGTCCAATATGAATAACAGCATCCGGTTAACGTGAGCAGCGTCTAGAGCCCCACACGTCCGGTGTGAATAACTCATCTCATCTTTCCTCAAGCTTTCCTCCAGCTTGGTATCCCACCATCTATCTCAGTGGTTTTCATCTCTTCATCTCATTAAAACAGAGGGACAGATATTTGTGACCCCCCTCCCCCAACATGGTCAAAGTTTAACAGAATGGGGAACTTTAATGAATTTTGTGTCCCTTTTTGATTTAGTCACTTTGTTGGCGTGTATTTTGTTACACTGTTTAAGAAATGGTACACTCACACCAGAGTTTTTTTAGGCTTTTTGTCTTGCCCCTGTAGAGTACTGTAGGTTTAACCTCAAACAGAGGGCAGCTTCTTGTAACCCTGCTGTTTCATAAAAACCTACCATGACTTTGAGACACTGCCAGCACCTTAATGCAATAAGACCAAAGGTAGCATGTTTGACAGAGCTTTTTACTGGTGACATATACACTTAAGATAAGAGCTTTTTACTGATGACGTATATTCTTAAGACAGGAGCTTTTTACTGGTGACATACATTCTTAAATTTTTTTTTTTTTATTTACTGGTGACGTATATTCTTAAGTTACAAGCTTTTTACTGGTGACGTATGTTCTTAAGACAAGAGCTTTTTACTGGTGCCACCACATCCTTTGTTCCTCCTGTCAACTGAAGGAACAGTACATTGACTTTGATTATAATGCTGTTCACTGAGGATGAAGTATGTGAGGAAGGAGTAAAGTGCAGTTGTTTCTTCCAGGTTGGCAAAGCAGTCCTAAAGGCCCAATCCGTAATCCAAATGGGTAGCAACACCACCAAAGATAGAAGATACCAAAGGTGACCACTTCTTACGAGGTCTTTGAGGTGACCACTTCTTATGATGTCTTTGAGGTGACCACTTCTTATGAGGTCTTTGAGGTGACCACTTCTTATGAGGTGTGCAGTAACAGCACATGACCTTACTTTAAATTAACTTAAAACTCAGTCATAGTCTAGAAGTACAGGGCATGGGTGGTTGGGTAGTCAGGTCTAAGCACTTGCCTACCACCGCAGAGACCAGGGGTTCAAATCCCAGTGTCAGTGGTACTTCCAGCTAGGCCAGTCGTTCATATGAAGACAATTGGTTGGCAGTGTTTTTTGCCGGTAGGAAGCCAGTGGGGATATGAGTCCTGGTCATTGCAACAGCGACTCCTACTGGTCGGTCGGGGGGGCGGCTGTTTAGTGGGGATGGGATCTGGGGGATGATAGTGTGAACCCCTGCATGCATTACGCTTGTGAAACCAGTGAAACTCCTAGCTGTCAGGTGAAAATAAGCAGCTGTTGACTTCAACATGTATCGGAGGAGGCATGTGGTAGTCTACACCCTCCTCAGACCGACAGAGGATCATGCCGCCATTATCCTGGTTTGGGGTAACCGGGACGAGTGGAGAGCCTGGAGCTCAACACTTAGTCTGATTTCCATTTAGGGGGCCAGTACTCCGGTCGCGCTGGAGGCCGGGGGCAGCTCCTTGAACTTGCGAGGCCCGGTAGAGTGCTTAAGTTTGGGGTAACCGGGACGAGTGGAGAGCCTGGAGCTCAACACTTAGTCTGATTTCCATTTAGGGGGCCAGTACTCCGGTCGCGCTGTCGTGTCACGTGAGGTAAAAAGATGGACCGACCAATCAGAGGCCATGCTTCAGGACGCACTCGATAACGTCAACTGGGGAATGTTTGAGGGAAGCGCCAGTGACGTCAGCGAGTTCACAGACACTGTGGTGTCCTTCATAACAACACTTTCTGATAGTATTGTCCCCACAAAGAAGGCGAGGGTGTTCCCGAACCAGAAACCATGGGTGGACAGTACTATCAGAGCAGCTCTGAACTCTCGCACCACTGCCTACAACCTGGGCAGAGAGTCAGGAAACATGGAAGAGTACAAGACAACAGTCTACACTCTGCGCAAGGCTGTTAAACTTGCGAAAAAGACGTATGCTGACAAGATGGAGGTACAAATGGCACAGAATGACACAAGAGGCTTATGGCAGGGACTGAGGACGATAACTGACTACAAAGTCAGCGCCCCCTCAATGGGGAGCGACGACGCCTCCCTCGCGGACCAGCTCAACACCTTCTACGCGCAGTTTGGTGCAAACAGCGGCACCGCTAGCTCAACGGCTAGTGACGTCACTGGCGCGCTGGCTGTTGTGGAGGGGGGGGGCATCCGCGGGGGGGCGGGGACGCTCTCTCATTGACGGTACACAGTGTGAGAAGAGCATTTATGCAGGTGAACACCAGAAAGGCTGCTGGCCCAGATGGAATAACAGGACGCATACTTAAGTCCTGTGCTAACCAGCTAGCCCCTGTGTTCACCACCATATTTAATCGATCCCTGAAGGAGTCAGTGGTCCCTGCCTGCTTCAAGATGTCCACCATTATCCCGGTACCAAAGAAACCCTCCCCAGCAGGTCTCAATGACTACAGACCGGTGGCACTCACCTCTGTGGCCATGAAATGTTTCGAGAGGCTGGTCAAGGATCACATTTGTGCCTCCCTCCCCAGTGATATGGACCCTATGCAATTTGCATACAGGCCAAACAGGTCCACTGACGATGCGGTCTCCCAAGTACTGCACAGCACCCTCTCTCACCTGGACCGTCAGAAGGGGGGCTATGTGAGACTGTTGTTCATTGACTACAGCTCAGCATTCAACACCATAGTCCCCACCAGACTGGTGGACAAGCTGATCGAGCTGGGTCTGAGCTCCGCTCTGAGCGCCTGGATACTGGACTTTCTGAGTGAAAGGCCCCAGGCGGTCAGGGTGGGGGGTCAGACCTCCAACACCATCACCCTGAGCATCGGGTCCCCCCAGGGCTGTGTTCTGAGCCCCCTGCTGTACTCACTATACACACATGACTGTGTGGCCAAGTTCAGCTCCAACTCCATAGTGAAGTTTGCGGACGACACAGTGGTGGTGGGGCTGATCTCGGACAACGACGAGAAGGCCTACCGGGAGGAGGTTGAGGTACTGGAACGCTGGTGCCAGGACAACAGCCTGCTCCTGAACATTGGTAAAACCAAGGAGCTGATCGTGGATTATAGGAGAGGACAGCAGGAGACACACACACCACTGAGGATAAACGGGGCTACCGTGGACAGAGTGAGCAGCTTTAAGTACCTGGGGGTCCACATCGCAGAGGATCTGACATGGACAACACACATAGACTCAGTCGTAAAAAAGGCAAAGCAACGCCTCTACCACCTGAGACAGTTAAGGAAGTTCAGAGTATCTGGGAAGATACTCCAGTCCTTTTACTCCGGAGCTGTAGAGAGCATCTTGACTGGAAACATCACTGCCTGGTATGGAAACAGCACGGCACAGGACAAGAAGGCCCTACAGAGAGTGGTGCGCTCAGCCGAGCGTACCACGGGTATTGCACTACCACCTCTGCAGGTTCTATACAACAAGAGGTGCAAATCCAAAGCCTGCAGAATAATGAAAGACCCACACCACCCCAACAACAGCCTGTTCATGCTGCTGAGGTCAGGCAGACGCCTGCGAACACCAGCTACTAGGACAGAGAGACTTCGGCTCAGCTTCTTCCCCCAGGCCATCAGAGCCTTGAACACTGAACTCTCCACACACAAGCACACATGAGCACACACACGACACACACACTGTACACGCTCACACACTAGCAGCCACTTTAACATGAGCAAGCACACACTCATGCTGCACACGCCCACACTTATGGCCACTAAGGAAAGGTCACTTTAAAAATAGTATAGTATAACCGGAGATTGTATAAATTAGCATGTACAGAAAGACCCAGTGCTCATCCGTAGCTAACAGTGTATTGCACTACCAAAGGACCTAGCATGTCCTCCATGCTCTGTAAATAACTTATGTACATATACCGATATGCCCTACTATGCTACTTGTTTATTGCACAATGTTACTTGTTATTGCACAATGTTGTTCTATTGGATTCTATTATATGTTATTGCACATCGTTGCGGGCAAGACCACCCGCATTTCATTGTATACTTGTATGCCGTGACAAATAAAACTCTTGACTTGACTATGGTAGTCTATACTGTACCCTCCTCAGACCGACAGAGGTGGCATATGGTAGTCTATACTGTACCCTCCTCAGACCGACAGAGGTGGCATATGGTAGTCTATACTGTACCCTCCTCAGACCGACAGAGGTGGCATGTGGTAGTCTATACTGTACCCTCCTCAGACCGACAAAGGTGGCATGTGGTAGTCTATACCCTCCTCAGACTGACAGAGGTGGCATGTGATAGTCTACACCCTCCCCAGACCGACAGAGGTGGCATGTGGTAGTCTACACCCTCCCCTGACCAACAGAGGAGGCATGTGGTAGTCTATACTGTACCCTCCCCAGACCGACAGAGGAGGTATGTGGTAGTCTACACCCTCCCCAGACCGACAGAGGTGGCATGTGGTAGTCTATACTGTACCCTCCCCAGACCGACAGAGGAGGCATGTGGTAGTCTACCCCCCCCCCCCCCCCCCCCCCCCAGTGCAACGACCAAGAAATTGGCATAACAACTAAATTGGGTGCAAATGATAAAAGAGAGAGATAAAGAAAAGTAAGTTTCATAGTTCAGGCGTACCAGCTGTACTTGGTCCACCAATCTGCTTTGATCAGTACACATGTCACCCGTGCACTAAAATGTGGACATGCCCATTATGTGGACGTATGTTGAGGTCCGCTGTTGCATCATTTTAGATGGATGCTAATGTGTGGACTATGATTGAGCCTTTAAGCACACATAGTCTGTTCAACCACTGGGAAACTCTTGACATCACATGGTTCGTGACTGGTGGTGACATACATTGCAAGACTGGATTCTCCTCTTGACTAAATGGACTGCAGCCAATTTTGGGCCTCAGGGGACACCGTCCATACAAGACTAAAACCAGGAAGCATCAATTAGAGAGTCCTCAGGGACTCAGGGCTTCTGGTGGAGACAATTCCCAGAAACTACACTGACACACGCACACAGACAGAAAGAGAAAGAAACACAAATACACACACACACACACACACACACACACACACACACACACACACACACACACACACACACACACACACACACACACACACACACAGAGAGAGACAGAGATAGAAAGAAACACAAATACACACACACACACACACAGAGAGAATGAAACACAAATATACACACACACACAAGAGAGATAAAGAAACACACATAATTTGCAAGCGCACACATACATAACACACACGCACGCACTTGCACACTCACATTGTTAAGTAGCAGTAGCACAAAAGCACACATGCATACACAGAATACATGTGCACGTGAGTCCACACACACACACACACACACACACACACACACACACACACACACACACACACACACACACACACACACACACACACACACACACACACACACACACACACACAAATACACAGCGTAATGAACTACACATTAACCTTGGGTTGCTCTCTCTCTACATAGAAGCCCCCAGAGACAAACCAAGCAATAACAACTGATTCACCACAATCCAACAATCCCACATTCACACAGCACGACAGACAGCTTTGCCCTTTTCAAATGCCCACGGTCACATACTTCCTTCCTTCATTTCATCCTTCCTTCCTTTTTTCCCTTTAACTCAATCTGCGCCAACAACGTTTATATACGTGTTTGCTCGACAACCGTTGAACGCCAACCACATGTATATATACGTTATTTGGTCCGTTTTCCTTTTTTTAGATTTTAAAGGGGAACTATCTTATAAATGGCCTTTTTCAGTGTTTAGCATTGTTTCCTAGCTATGTGGACTTATATTAATATGATCTATGTCTCTAATTCTCATATTGGCGCATTCTTCCAATTCTCCTCTCACAATATTCACCCTCACTGAACTGAGTCATCTGAAAATGTGCTGATTTGTGATGTCAGAAAGACACCGCTGCATGTTAATGTTCAGGCGAAGCAGAACCATTACCATTGTGGTTGGAGCCCAGGCTCAAAACGGCTTAAGATCTTGAGGTAGAAAAATGCTGTTTTTGAGGACTTCATTAGAAATACAAAACAATGAATTAAAAAAAAGAAAAAATTACAGAGGTGTTCCATAAACTCACAGGAATTGTGTAAAAGTGCCCAAATAGTGAAAGAAATAGTAAAATAGTTCCCCTTTAATATTCTATTCAATGTCACGGACCTGTATGTTGCCGTTAAAAGGCATACTGGGACCCCGGGGGTGCAGTACCGGCCAGATCCTACTAGGTGGCAGTATCGAGAGTGCAGTAAACCCTGTTACAAACCGTGTGTTACGTTTAAACCCCTCCGGGCGCTGAATTTAGACGGAGCCAAGTAGATCACTTCATCCGACCACTTCGAAACGCATCTAGCACACTCGACCCATAAATTGTGCCAAATTATGTCCGGGACCAGATGGACACCAATACTGGAAATTGCGAGCAGACAATTGGAATATTCTTTTTGGAATACGCCCGATCAAAGGTAAGGACTATCTGACGTCAATTCCAGCTTGATCGTACAATGTTTTCATATCGATCCAGCTGATCAGCTTGTGTGGGGTTCACAACAAATGCCGTTACTGGCAATCAAAGCATCAGAAACGCCCCCCCCCCCCCCCCCCCCCTTTCATGCATTCATGATGAAACATAATACCTATTATATACATTTGATTTGGAAATAGTAGCGTGTCCAGGGATAAAACGCCAATGCTTTTAGTGGAATTCACGTAGGGCCCTATAACTCAGCTCTCCAGGAATTAGCCCAGATCACTCCAAAACTATACTTATATTCACCACGGGATAATGCACGAACGTATTCATGAAAAAAAAAATGTTTGCATCTTGGACAGAAGATAGTTACTGTCAAATGACCATAGTATTGTATCCATAGCTATAATATAGAATATAGATATAGCTCTACAAACAAGGTGACGCACTCCTATCTTTTAAAGCGTGGCCTAGCTAGAACAGGATGGGGAAAATGGTCAGCGCTGAATGAGTTAAAGGGGAATGCTACCCATTTTTTTTAAAGAGTCACCAAATTCACATTATGTTCATCCTGTGCCCGAAGACAGTTCAGTCAGTATTTGTGAACATGCACCACAAATCAGAGAGAGAACCCTCCAATTGTTGATGTCACTGGGATGTGGAATCTGGGGCTGCTCCATAGACAATGAATGGGGATTTTACTTTTATGAGGCCATAAAATGTTTGTTTGAGCTCTTAAACCCAAATGTGATTATAATTCCAGTAAATTCAGCAATGCTAGAACATAAACCTCATGATGATTCAATTATGGGATATGAAATACAGACACCTTCGCCAATTACATCTTTGGCTGAAGGAATGCTGTTGGTTCTGGAACATTACCTACATAGATAACTTCACTCTTTTTTAATGACAGGGGAGGGAAGAATTGGATAATACGAAATTGGGATGGGAAACAAATTGAAAAAATGGGGAGAAAAAGTGGATACAAAAAAAGAAGTTAGATATTGTTTTTCGAACAGAGACATGGCTTGGCTCTGATGGAGCGGTAACTTTGGCCGCTGCCTGCCCTGCGTGCTATAGTTTTATGCACTCAGTATGTGAGGTTAAGAAAGGAGGTGGACTGGCAAATATTTTTTCAGACACTTTAAAATGTAAACCTCTGACTCTTGGCAGCTATTCATCATTTGAATACCAGGCCACCACTTGAGAGTACTTGAGACTAGAGTAAATCCCCTGTGCTAATGCTTACTATTTATCGTCCTCCAAAGTTCAGTAAAGCCTTATTTTTAACAGAAATAGCAGAACTTCTATCTATCTGTTCCACTAACTATGACATAACCCTGATAACAGGCGAGGGAAACATTCATGTGGATAATGTTTCAGATGCTGAGGCTGTGGGCTTCTTACAGTTGTTGTACTCGTTTGATTTTATTCAAACGCATAAAACCAAGCATGTTGTCGGCCCAACACATATACACGGCCACACCCTGGACTTGGTGATCTCTAGAGGTCTGAGTATCACAGTCGACAGAACTATTGAAAGGCCAGAGCTATCTGACCACCATCTGCTGTGTTTTAGTATGACTGTCCCTGATCTTGAGAAAAACAGTACAGACTATAGTATTAAAAAACTTTTCTTTAGCCCGTTAGCAGCCAGCGAGTTCCCTAGTCACCTGGCATGTGCGTTGTGCGCCCCCCCCTACCTGAATCTCCCTCAGTAAATGATATGGTTCAACATTTTTGTCTTAAAGTGATTGATTGATTGATTTTATTGATGGATTAAAAACACACAACAATGATCCAAAGGATAACATGAGAAAGAGTAAAACCCTTATTTCCGTCATTGTCCCAGGGCTGTTAGGCCACAACAAAAACACGACAATAACACAAAACACATACATTTAAAACATTATAAGACTAACCTATCGCTAAAATTATATACCCCACAATAACTAAAAACTGATTGGAAACCCATTCAAACTATAGGGGGCTATTCCTCTATTCTGTCCATGAGCCACTTCCTGACGCCGTGGAGGCTCAAGCTCTGCTTGATGGGGATAATAATAATAATAATAATAATAATAATAATAATAATAATAATAATAATAATAATAATAATAATAATAATAATAATAATAATAATAATAATAATAATAATAATAATAATAATAATAATAATAATAATAATAATAATAATAATAATAATAATAATGGATTCAATTTGTACCGCACTTTATATTCGCGAGAATCTCAGAGTGCTACAGGAGATATAGACAAAAAGTGAAATGAATAAAACAATTAAAATGAATAAAAACAATTAAAATGACTAACAACCAATGAAATGGAAGAACATAAGAGTAAAATAAAATAAAAATAATAATAAAATGAATAGAAGTAAAATTAAAAGTAAAAGAAAAATTCAGGCAAAAGCCTTGATGGTTGACCGGACCTGGTGTGGGGTACCAATCAGCATGGCTTGTGTTTTGGATCTGTTGACCTGGAGAAACCTGTGGTTCATCCACGCCTTAGTCTCCTCCAGGCAAGCGGTCAGTGTGGGGGGTGATGAAGGTGATGATGGTGTGATCCGGATATATAACTGGGTGTCGTCAGCATAGCAATGGAACGACACACCGTGCCGGCCGATGATGCGGCCGAGGGGGAGCATGTACAGCAGGGCTATTCAACTGGCGGCCCGCGGGCCAGATCCGGCCCGCGGGATGATTCTGACCGGCCCGCCAAAGATTACATGATAATAAAAAATAAATAAAAAAATAAAAAATTTAATATATTTTTTTTTTTTTTACTTTTTTCTTTTCATGTCAACGTTAACACGCACAATTGAGCCAAAAGTCACGCAATTAATGACAGATTTCATTGATAAATTGAGGGAAAACTTTGCAAGTCGATTTGATGAATTTGACATGTCCAGAGAATTGATGCATTTTGTGAGCAACCCATTTGCCAATGTAGCTGCTATTTCCACAAAAGGACAAGAGTTCCTTGCATCACTTCACATTGATGAAGGTCTCCTGCAACTTGAAATAATTGACATGCAAGCATCATCTGCTCTGAAGCAGGCACTTGAGAATGAATCCACCACAACATTTTGGATAAAGTGTATTCATGTCAAGACATTCCCCAAAATAAAAACGCTGGCAATATCTGTGCTAACAATGTTTGGCTCAACATACACCTGTGAATCCAGTTTCTCTCACATGAATGCCATTAAAACAAGCAACGTGCCTCCTTGACAAATGAGCATTTGCATCACTGTTTGCGGGTAGCCCTCACTTCCTATGAACCCTCTTTCTCTGCCATTGCCCAGTCAAAGAAGTGCAATCGCTCTCATTAGATGTGTGTATGTAGGCTAGGCCTGTCTGCCCCCCACCCCCCTGATGTTTGAGAGTTAAGAGTGGACAATAAGTGCTAATAAGATGCTGTGATTTGCTGTTGTTGCACAGACATGAAGCACTTTTTCATAAGCTCAGCTGCACTATAAATGTGTTTTTTTGTTCAAGTGTTGATGTTAGAATGTTCAGATGCACATCATGCACTTGTTTGTTTTTTATTTTATTTTTATATTGAAATGTTGAAGAGGAGATGTTGCAGTTGTTGCACAGTCATAAATGAAGCACTTTCTGCAGGAGATGTTGCAGATGTGGCACATAAATGAAGCACTTTTTTTGAAAAGTATACTACTTTTGCAATGTAGTTAAATAAAAGTTGTGAAAATGTGGTTGCGTGTTGTGTCAAGTGTACATATATTCATAGCATGGGGAGGCGCCGTGGCAGTCCGGCCCCTGGCCCCTTGGGTTTCTGACAATGTGGCCCCCTGAACAATTTAGTTGAATAGCCCTAATGTACAGGGTGAACAGCAGGGGGCCGAGGACGGATCCCTGGGGGACACCGCAGGTGACAGGGTGGTTGGAGGATGTTGCGCCTCCAAGGGAGACACACTCAGTCCGACCAGCCAAGAGGGACTGGAACAAGCCAAGGGCTAGGTCGCGGAGTCCGACATTGGAGTGGAGACAGTCCAGTAGGATGGAATGATCCACTGTGTCGAAGGCTGCCGATAGGTCGAGAAGGACCAGAATGGATGGGGTTCCAGCATCCGCCGCCATCAGAAGGTCGTTGGTTACCCTGACCAGGGCTGTCTCTGTACTGTGCGCGGAGCGGAACCCAGACTGGAACTTCTCGAAGATGTTGTTGTCTCTGAGGTGTGCTTGGAGCTGCTCCGCAACTCCAATAGGCAGCTTGTTCCAATCCTGGGCTCCAGAGAAAGTAAGGGAGCACTGGCCCAGTTTGGATCCGAAAGAAGCAGGCTTCAGGTTTGCTATGCTTGCTCTAGTTCTGTGGTTGTGGGATTCGTTGACCGGGGTGAAGTAGTTCTGGAGGTATCTAGGGGACCTTTGGTTTATAATATTGTGCACTATGTTGAGTCTGAGCTGGGTAACTCTGGCCTCCACAGGAAGCCAGTTTAGCTCCTGAAAGTGACTCCTCCCTATGTGGGTGCGAGGGCCAAGACCCATTACCACCCTTATCAGCTTATTTTGGGAAACCTGAAGCTTCTTTTTTATGGTCACTGTCAGGCCCTCGAACCACAACATGCTACCATAGTCAAAGTGGCAGAGTACTAGGCTATTTGCTAGTAGCCTGAGGCTATCTCTGCCAAGGAGGTTGGCTTTCCTAGCTACCTGGTACCTGGTAAGTAAGGTCAGCTCTCGACAAAGTGGCTCCCTTGAAAACCAAGAGGAGACATAATGCCAGAGTAACACCCTGGATCACTGAACATAATGCATTCACTTAAGAGGGAATGTCGTAGAGCGGAGCGAGTTTAGAGAAAAAGCAAACTCACTGTCCACCTACAGATTTTCAAGCAATCTACAGTTGCCTACAACAAAGAGTCTTATTTTCCACCATTGAGCGTCTTTTAAACCCCCCCCCCAGTCCTACAAGCAGTCGCTCGCTGACACTAAAGCTAAGTGTAATGAGTTTGCATCCTTTTTCGATAACAAAATTCATTCAAACATTCATGCTAGTACTATGAGTGATGCTCCTAGCACAAACTCTCAAACTGCTAATGCCGCTAGTGGTGCTAGATGCAACAGTGTAAATCACTCCAGGGGAAGTCTAACATCATTCTGTGCAATTGATGAAGAGGAACTCCGCAAAACCATATCGCAGATGTCATCATCCTCCTGTTCATTGGATGCTATTCCCACCCCCTTCCTCAAATAGGTGTGATTCGAGATATCCTTAAAATTGTAAACAGCTCTCTCCAATCAGGCGTCTTTCCAGACTCACTGAAAACGGCTGTAGTTAGGCCCTTACTAAAGAAACACAACATTGATCCCTCTGTGTTGAGTAATTACCCCCAAGGTCACGTTACAGATAAAAAAAAACACAGCAAGGCAGTTAAAAGTCGAGGTTAAAAACAAAACAAACAACAGGAAGTATAAAACAGTGAAGTTAAAATAACAAAACAAACAAACAGCAGGGGGTATTGAACAGTGACTCAGGTTATAGTGAATATGCGAGTTTAAACAGATGGGTTTTCAGTTGTGATTTAAATGATGATAGGGAGTCAGACTGTCTGACATGTGGGGGCAGGGAGTTCCAGAGTCTGGGAGCCGAGCAGCTGAAAGCTTGAGCACCCATGGTGCTGAGACGTGAGCGGGAGATGGATAGGAGTCCAGTAGAGGATGAGCGGAGGGTGCGGGAGGGTGTGTATTCCTGGAGGAGGTCAGTGATGTAGATGGGGGCTAGATTGTGGAGGGCTTTGAAGGTGAGTAGGAGATTTTTGAAGTCGATCCGGTAGTGCACAGGGAGCCAGTGTAATTGAATGAGGCTGGGGGTGATGTGGTCGGATGAGTTAGTGCGGGTGATTATAATAGTTATGCTGCTGGCCAGTATGACTACTACCATATTGTAGTAGCACTACACCCAGTAGTACTAATTTATATATTTTTTAGCTGTATTTCGCCTAAAGGTACATGCCTAAGTAAATGGAAGATTGCTCCACTTCTGCAAGGTCAATTTGCATGTTCTTGGTATCTAGGAACATCTAGGGACCTGGGGGTATGTATTTCCAGTGTCAGAAATATTGTGTCTGTTACTAGGCTTGAGTAAATTGTGATGAAACAAAGGAGAATATAAATTATGATTTATGATTTTTGCATCTTTGATCAAAAATTGATACGGGTAGGAGAAAATGCTCACTGAGCTCATTCACCACCTTATTGAGATCATGGTGTACAAAGAATCTAAGCAAATGAACCGCGGGAAGATGATTAAACAGAAGGATTTGTAGATACAGTAATTAATGATAATCAATTTTAATTATACATTCATATTTGACCTTGAACTTGACCTTGACCTTATTATGGCCAAATCATACATCTATGGATAGGGAAAATGCTCCTCTTTCCAATGGCAGGGTTGAATCGTATAAAACATCGGTAAAAATGAAAATATACACTTTGACTACTGTTTTTGATAGGGTTATGGTCTTTACTCTTGGCTACAAAAAAAAGTATTTAAAAACATTGACCTCTTAACACAATCCCGCCCAAGCACGGAGATCTACGCGTTTCGAGTCCATGCATTGTGGACAGAGGCACGGATAAATCCGTGGGAAGTTGTTATTGCTTTTATTCCATTTTAATAACCTATTCAAGGTGGCCAATCCTCTTAGGGGCGCTATCGCGATAATGTAGTGTGCCCTGTGGCTGTCTTTTTTTTTTCTTTCAATGGAGATTTCAGTTAGCAGGATTCTAGATGTGCAGCATGTAGCTTGGATTACGTTTTGGATCGCAGATTTCACCATGCAATAAGGGGATTTATCATCAGCCAATGGACATATCGATCTACCAGATGGCGATCGATAACGGGGAAAGGCCTTGTTTTGATAGCCAACCAGGCGTTCGGCTATGAGGCTAATGCGGTTATTGGTAATCGATAATCAGAAACGACGTCCCCCGCCCCCCCCCCCCCCCCCTTTCATGCATACATGCATGAGGATCGTACCGATTATATGCAGTTTGAGTTTTAACTGGAGCGTATCTATAACCGAAATGCCATTGGATTTAACGTTATTAGCTATTAGCCCTGTATCTCGGCTTCCAGAAAATATACTAGACCAAATCCCCTATAACGCTTATATTCACGGCGCTATAAAATGAGAACCTATTGATGCATTTTTTTTTTCTTTAAGCCATTTTGAAGGGACGGTTTATGGACTCAATTGACAATGAGAATGGACAGATAGCAATACTATAAAGCAGGGGTCAGCAACCTTTTTGACATGGAGTGCCTGTTTGAAATATAGTTGTAACTAGTGTGCCTCAACAATATTCCATGCATCGTAATTTTTTTTCTCATAATCAGTAGGGATGGGTACCAAATTCGGTACTTTTGAGGTACCGAACCGAAACACGTCGGTACTACCGAGTATCGAATCAAGTGAGAAACAGAAAAAAAAAAAAAAAAAAAAAAAAAAAAAAAAATCTTTTCATGTCAACGTTCACACGCACAATATATGCTTACCTAGGATTTGACTTGATTCAACAACAAAGCAGTCGAAGCAATGACAAGCCGAAAACTGTCGAAATTGTAGTTATTTGAAGTTTGGATTTTTTTTTTACGACTGAGGTAGGTAAATTAAATTTCTTGAGACTAAAGTACCGAAAAAAGGTACCGTTGGGTACCGGTATCGATTCACAGGTACCGGTACCGGTACCGGTATCGGTTCAAATGTGAAAGGTACCCATCCCTAATAATCAGGTATTTTTAATGAAAATTTTTACATTATTACATCATTATCATTATACATATTATATTATTATGATGGTTGTACAGTATCAACCCTAAATCTGAGTTGGGGGGGGGGGGGGGGAGGGATGCAATGCAGACAAACAGCTGCATACAGTGCGACCATTTCACTCACATTTGCCCATTCATTTTTGGACACATCACACACCATCGGTGTGTGTACTGTACGTGTGCTGTCATAGCTCCACCTACAGGCCTAATGGAGAACACCAGGAGAACACCAGGATGTGAATGGAGGGTGAATGTGAGGTATATCGTGTAAATAAGTTTTGATTGATCGCACTGTAAAAAAAAAAATTATAATAATAATAATAAGTTACCAGAAAATATTGAGTTCAGTTACTGTGCATTAAGGTTTTCAGTTTTCAATCCATAATAAGTTAACACTTTAATCGCCAGAGACGCCGAAACTCGTCATTCCCTGCCATGCTCATTCTGCCGAAGACGCCGTAACACGTCTTTGATATCAATATTTCAAAAATCTGTGATCGAAATCATATTTCTCCCCCGAGGACCTGAGATATACTGCTGAGCTCCACTCAACGCTCTAACGGTTCAAGAGCGCCATCTGGTGGCCGATCGGCAGATCGCCCAACAGGAAGTGATCTGTGGATGAAGTGGTGCTCACCCATATTTCGTCCGGGCACTCGCTATCGTTAGAGGGACTCCATCTTGACACAGTGAACACCGATCGGTGCAAATAACTCGATAAACAACATGATTTGGACGTATATACTATTATACAACCTGGAAATGGATCGGGTATTTATACATCCCATAATAGGAATATCTCTGCCCAACGGCCCGAGGAAGCTACGGTAAGATTCAGCGTTTTTTTTTTAACGTGTTCCATATAAACTGCTCTGATGATCATATCACCCACACTAGATGAATGATATAACGTTGCCCACGGAATTATAAACGACCCCCCGCCCATCCGGTCAACATCAGATGATAAGTAGTAACTCCTAGAAGCACATCCAGTTGAAATTTTTGATCTCGCACAGATTCCTACCAAACTGTATTTGATCATCAATATAATGCATTTAGGGCTATAAATCAAGTTCTGGAGAAAGCTGCAGAAAACGATAAAAACATACTTATACTTTAGACCGTATTTTAGTATTAATATGTGAATGAAAAAGTATAACGTTGCTACACCCTGAACAATAGATATAGGACATTGAATGGGCCATAATAATGTCAATTTAGCAATACAATTTAAAAAGTTATAGCCCTGCAAAGAAGGGGAACTTCTCCATAGACAAATAGAGCTGGCGAGGGATGGTAAATTATGAATTTAACCATGGCGATCAAAGTGTTAACAGAAAAATAAGTACACAACCACATTATTTCAACCTAATAAAACTATGTTTATTGTCATTGTTTTAAGAACACAAGTTGACTTGGTAATAAATGCTTTTAACATGTGCAATGTTCAATGAAATAGAAAAATAAAGAATCAAATTTGTTGATTAATCCCACTGGTCACAATGGTAACCGTAATAATGTTTTTGTTATAAGGCTCTGCAAATGTTACTGAATGATGTAGCAATGTATTTCCAACTAAATTGAAATAATAAACAAATAAAGGGTCTCAATTAAATATGTGGTAGTAAAAAGAACCTGTGGGAGGATTTCAACAAGATAAATGCGACAACAGTGCAAAATATTTCACTATAATATTTCAAAGCAAAAGAAAAAATATATATATATATATATAATAATTTCTTTTTTTAATGCTGCCCCCTGTGCCTATGAAAATGCCCCCGCGTGCCTATGCAGGCATGCGTGCCTAGGGTTGCCTTCCCCTGCTATAAAGTATAGATTTAGCTGTACAAACAGCCCCACGTTTGTTTACATTCCCCGGTCCTCTTGACATTAATTAGACTCATCCCAATGGCCCCGAATGTGTTAACATCCAAGGGCCCACATGTGGACGATTCTTTTCCGACCTCTAGTGGCTCGGGTGTGCATTTCTTTTAATACAATATATAGATAGAATTAAAGCCCTATTTGTTGCCTGTCGATTGCCCTTTCAGGTGACAAAATCCGTTCAGCGGTTCTCGAGTTACATGCCGATATGTGAGGCGTGCCCCAAAGTACGCAAAAGTACACATTACCACCCCCGACTCCCGGGGCTCTAGCTCCGTCAATCATTTGGCGATCTCGAAGATCTTTGCACAGGGTTGTAGCCAATGAGTGTGGCTTTCCAATGATCCCCCATGATATGATAATTGGGGTATCTAATACGGTCTCTATTGATCGATTTATGATAAAGAAAAGAAAAGTGCTCTATAGGTTCGTACATTGTATATTACTATTGCACTTTACTGTTACATTTGCACAGTTTTTTCTTTTTTCTGTGTACTTGTTTTCGTTGTACTGTATACTGTTAGATTCAATACATTTTAATCTAATCTAATCTAATCTATTGACAATGCTGATTCTACATAACAATACACTGCAACCTGGCCCGTAATGGCTGCCATCACAACCACACAAACGTGTAGATAGGCAGTGAGAGCATCTACCTGTCCACCAAATAGGAGGAAGACGAGAAATACATGAGTTACACACACAAACACACACACACACACACACACACACACACACATACACACACACACACACACACACACACACACACACACACACACACACACACACACACACACACACACAAAGTCATTACAATACCCCTTTGGGCTTTGCATGGTGGTGTCGTAATAGTAATAATGACTAGAAAGGCACTTGCAGAGATGAGCGGGCAAAGCCTGCAAGTGCCGCTCTCCCACATCTGGGTAGCATCAGCTATCTTGATTTTAAAGGACAATGGTGGAAATTAATTCATATAAAATACATTTGAGAAATATTCAAGAATTCCTCCTGTCAACATAGTGCGAAGTTATCCAAATCGGATCAGAGCTGGAGCAGTAATGGCTGATGTGGCTACACAGACAGACAGACACACGTACAGACAGGAATGAATACAATACCCCCAGCCAGTACCTAATAGTGAGTCTGTCTAGCCTGGTTTGGCCTGGTATAGTCTGGTGTGGTCTGGTATGGTCTGGCGTGGTCTGGTATGGTCTGGTTTGGCCTGGTATGGTCTGGTGTGGCCTGGTATTGTCTGGTTTGGCCTGGTGTGGTCTAGTTTGGCCTGGTCTGGTCTGGTGTGGTCTGGTCTTGTGTGGTCTGGTATGGTCTGGTTTGGCCTGGTATGGTCTGGTCTGGTCTGGTATGGATTGGTGTGGTCTGGTCTGGTCTGGTGTGGTCTGGTCTGGTCTGGCCTGGTGTGGACTGGTGTGGTCTGGTCTGGTCTGGTATAATAATAACTTAATTTTATATAGTTTCATGAAACCCAAGGTCACTTTACATAGGGCAATAACAGAGTCCCTGAGTCCCTGCAATGAGTGTAGGGGTGGAGGAGGTCAGTGGGGTACTGAGGTGCCAGAGCATGGAGGGACTTGTAAGTGATGAGGAGGGTTTTGTAGGTGATGCCGGATTTGATGGGGAGCCAGTGAAGGTGGATAAGGGTGGGGGTGATGTGCTGCCAGTTTTGAACGTACTGGAGCCTATTACAGTAGTCCAGGCGGGAGGTGACAAAGGCATGGATGAGGGTCTCTGCTGTGGAGTCGGAGAGTGATGGTCGGAGTCTGGAGATGTTTCTGAGGTGATATAAGGCGGATTTGGTGACGGAACTGACGTGGGCTTGGTAGGAAAGGGTGGAGTTCAGGATGACACCCAGGTTGCAGACCTTTAGGGAAGGGCAGATGGAGCAGCCGTCTATGTCGAGGGTGAGATCACCAACCTTCCGGAGCAGGGCCTTGGGTGCCACAACCATGAGCTCAGTTTTATTGCTGTTTAGTTTGAGGAGGTTAGATGACTAGGGCTGACCTTCGAAGCTTTTTTTGGCACTTTTTACGGCACTTTGGTGAACTTTTTTTTTTTTTTTTTTTTTTTTTCTTGCCCCTGACTGCAGAGCTCACTCTCTCACACTGTCTGGCACACTCACTCTGTCGCATACACACCCACACCCACACACACACACACACACACACACACACACACACACACACACACACACACACACACACACACACACACACACACACACACACACACACACTCCTGTCTGCAACGGCGGAGGAGAGTCAGACTGAGAGACATAGAAGCAGCTGGGTGCTGCGCTGTTTTAAGTGAGCATGGCCTATTGAATTGATTGATTGATTGCTAATTTTATTACTGTCCGCCTGGTTTCCAACTGGTTAAGTTTAGGCCCTCTTTCGAAGTTGGTTAAGGTTAGAGTTTGTCTTTAGAGCAGGGCGATAGACCACCAGCCCTGGTTCCAAACTCCTTCCAAACCAACTTTGAAAGAGGGCCTAAACTTAACAAGTTGGAAAAAAGGCGGACAGTAATAAAATTAGCAATCAATCAATTCAATAACCCACGCTCACTTAAAACAGCGCACCTCCAAGCTGCTTCTATAGAAAGTAGGTTTAAAAAATAAAATAAAAAAATAGGGCGAAAACCTTTTTTTTTCCCTATAGGGCAAAGAAAACTTTTTTTAATTTGTTTTACCTACTTTCTATAGAAGCATCTAAGAATGAAGTTCTATAGAAAGTAGGTTAAAAACTAAAGAAAAGTTGGATGTGTTAGTTGGTTGGATGTCTTAGTTGAAAGACAGTTGGATGTGTTAGTTTGTTGGATGTCTAGGTGAAAGACAGTTGGATGTGTTAGTTCATTGGATGTCTTAGTTGAGAGACAGTTGGATGTGTTAGTTTGCTGGATGTTGCTGGATGTCTTACTGAGAACAGTTGGATGCACTTCCGAGCTGCTTCCACATGGAGGCAACTTCTCTTTGTTGTTGTTGTGGGAACTACTTTTTGTGGCGGATGGTTTTTTCAATAAATCTTCGATTAATGTGTGTTTATTGTATAGCAATAAGGTTGGATGAATGTGGCAGTTGTATAAAAGCATTACACCTTGGGGAGCTCCAGTAGCTCACCGCGTACCTCGGACGCTATTTCGGCGTCGGGGACAACCGTGCGCGTCACGGATCTGGGGTACACGAGTTCGACTCCCGGACTCGCCGTATTTTCTCAGAGTGTCTTTCCCCCGATCTATACCCCATTCAACCTGTATCTGACCAGAAAAAAAGCGATAAACGCTAAAAGAACCAACTGACTGGTCAAAGTTAAAAAAGAAAAAAAAAAAAAAAAAAGCATTACACCACTTGCAGTCGTGATTTGTGAAAAATAAACCATGCCTAGGGGGGTCTAACGACCACAACTGAGGGGTTACAAAACCCTGACTGTATTAAAGATTGTGATAGATTAAACCACTACTACTTATTATTATTATTACTTGCCAGACAGTACAGTTATTATATGGCAGACACTCAGAATAGACGGCACGGTGACAAGGAAATATCCTTTATAGTATTTATTATTATGCAGCAATATACAAAATGGGAATTACTTGGTCGCGCTTTTATGGCGAATAATATGAGAAAGTCAGTGAGTAGCAAAGTCAGTGGGAATGAATAATTCCTAAGCTGGGTATACTAGACCAAACGCCGCCTGGCGTGGGATGGCAATATAGGGGGGCAAACGAGGGTACCGCTGGAGACAGGTGATATCCTCCCAGAGTTGTAAGCTCTAGGAGAAGGAAGAAGGCACGGATACTCAGTCTGTTCACTTGAAGAAAAGGGGTTCTCATACGGATCCGGTCCTTATAATCCAAGTGCTCAGTAGCAAGGTAATAGCTGTAATCCAATGCTCGATAGCAATGATGATAGCCAGCCAGCTTCGGTCCTCGAAGCTAGCCCGAGGTAAGATCTTCAAGGTAGTTAATCCAAACGACAGTGGGTATTAACGATGCTCTTCTCCACGGTAGTACGTTCCACAATCACTATAATCCAACCAATAATGGTTCTATAATATCGCCGCGGTAGGTTCCAATATGCACATGTCCAATAGTTCTGCGACTAGGCCCTCCTCGTGTGCTGGCACTAATTACTAAGTCCACACACACTTGCTAAGGTTTAAACTAGTTACTACACGAACGAACTGCTTGTTAATGCTGCACACCGAACGAACTGCTGTAATACGATTCACACTAAATGACGACTCTTTACTTCACATTAAGCTAGGTCGAACTTGACGTTGCTTAATACAACTGCTACTTAGACGTGCACTGCTTGCTTAGACGAACTTCACGTTACTGCATTAGATCTGACACTGTTTAACCGAACGCCGAACTGCTACAGTTCGCGCCTTCCACGATATATATACTTAGAGGGCTTTCTAGTGCCCAGCCTCAGCTCTCGTCTGGAATCAATGCGCCGGCACCAGGCATGTCCCAACATGTCCAGACTCGCCTTTGAACCTGACTCAGGGGCGCGGTCCTTGGCGCCGCGAACGTCAAGGGCATTATCCAATGAGGAAAGCGAATATTACTATGATTCAAACGGAGGCTTAAAGGGATATAGCTTATATATATAAATAATATACAAGTTATATAAAACAATAAAACGTAGATTCTCAGTATTAATCTGGCCATTCACAACACCTAGGCATGGTTTATTTTTCACAAACCACTCCTGCGCGTGATGTAATGCTTAATTGTATTAGTGTGAACGGCGAGCCAAGCTGGTGACAACGCCGGAGCTGTTAGCTGGATTCGAACAGGTGAATCCAGTGTCTCCGGCATTTGGTGACGAACGCAATCTTTGCTACGCCACCTGACCACCCAACTTTGTTGTTTTTAAATGTGCTCTATAAATAAAGTGGATTGGATTGGATTAATTAACTAAATGAATAATGAGTCGGGGGCTGCGCTGCCTGGGCGGCTGCTCTCCGTTACACAGCCAACAACATTACATTACATAATTATGTTGCAACCTTCGTCTATAAAGCAAACAATTATATAAATATTTATATGTAGTTAATAGAGACAAAGGCAGAATTCGACTTAATTTTTTATTAAGACATGTTTTTACTTTAAAGAATACTATAGAGAATTGTCAGTGCCGTAAAGTTTAAACCTTTTTAAATCTTAGACAAACAAAACACTTTGCTTTCATGAAATATTGTAAGCCGTCATTTGAGGCTTTATAAAAGCAGCACAATGAACACAAATCTGTCAGGGCTGAGTCCGACCTCATCTTAAATAACAAACGACATTGTTTGTTGTAGTTAACAAAGAGAGGCAGGGGCGGCTGAGTGGCGCAGTGGGCAAGGCGCTCGCCACTAACGCAGGAGATGCTGGTTCGAGCCCAGCTCTCGGCGTTGCTACCGGCTTGGCCGGCCGTCATACTAACACAATTGGCAGTGTTAGAGAGTGGAAAGCTGGTGGGTGGGGATTGGACGTTGTGGACAGCGACTCCTACAGGTCGGTTGGGTGACGCCGGTGCGGCGGAAACAGGAAGTATCGGGGGCAGCGTGAGCCTCCCACGCGTTACTCCTCGCCACTGAGAGTTCGAGCTGCTGCGGTGAAAAGACGCAACAAGCTGCCTCCTCGTGGGCACCACCGAGGGGGAGCATGTAGATGGTGAACAGGATTGGGCCAAGTACATAACCTTGGTTGACTGGGGCCAGGGTGGAACTGGAATTACAGATGGTGATGAACTGTTTCCGGTTGGTGAGGTAGAACTGAAACCAGGAGAGTGCTGAGCCAGTGATGACAAGGTGGTCGGATAGGTGGTTGAGGAGGATGGTATGGGAAACCGTGTCAAAGGTCCAGGAAGATGAGGATGCTGATGTGGCCAGAGTCAGCTGCAAGGAGGAGGTTGTTGGTGATTTTGATGAGGGCAGTCTCTGTGCTGTGGTCAGTTCTGAAGCCGGATTGAAGAGGCTCATAGAGCTCATGGTTGGTCATATGTTGATGGAGTTGGGCGGCCACTGCTCTTTCTAAGATTTTACTAAGTAAAGGAAGGTTGGAGATCGGGTGGTAATTGTTGAGCTCGTCTGGGTCAAGACCGGGCTTCTTGAGGATGGGAGTGATGAAAGTTGTTTTGAAGCAGGAGGGGACGAGACAAGAGGAGTTGATGATGAGTTGTTGACCATGGTGGGGCAGAGAGCAGGGAACGCAGATATTGACCAGGGTAGTAGGCATGGGGTCAAGTGAACAGGTAGAGGCTTTGGCCGAAGCTTGGCAACTTGAGGGAGGAGCATCCACCGAGGAGAAGGAGGAGAGGCTGCATTGTGGGGGACATCCAGGAGGAAGTGCGAGTGAAGGGTAGGAGGAGGGCACCACTGGTAGATGGTGTTTACTTTGTCCTGGAAGAAAACCAGGAACCCGGAGCAGAGGTTGTGGGCACCTGACGGGCAGGGGGGATCGAGGGCCGGTTGATGGTGGAGAATAGTGTCCTGGGTGGTTTTTCTGGGTACCGATGAGGGTGGAATAATATTGTGTTTTGGCCTTGGCGAGAGCTATCTTGTAGGACTGCACATGGTCCTTACATGCCTCAAGTTGGACAGTGATGCCAGATCTTTTATGGAGCCTCTCCAATTGGCGGCAGACAGCCTTCAAGGTGCGAAGTTCAGTGGTGAACCAGGGGGCAGGACAGGTGTAGGTGACAGTCCGGGTTTTGATGGGGGCAAGAGAGTCCAGGCTGCGGGATAAGGCGGAGTTGTAGTGGGCAGCCAGACCATCCACCAGGGTGCTGGGGGGAGCTGAAGCCAGGTGGGTGGTTAGCAGGTTGGTCAGGGCTGGTGCACTAACTGTTTTAACCTCTTATCGTTCGACGGCCCTCATGCAGCACTTTGCTCTCGTCTGTCCGATCATTAAATACATTGTTGGAAAGTTGAATTTGCCGCCAGTCGATCGTCACCACACTCAACCTATTGCGTGCTTCGGGTCTCGAGTTACAAGACAAAATATATATATATATATATTTGACAAGCCGCTCTAACGAGTGACCATGTCCGGTTGTAAACGGTCCTGAACTGACCAGTCACCGCTGATGCCGAAAATTATTGACCACTGTTGTAGCCAAGAAGCGTCTGCTCCGAAAGCGATCCCAGATGAGCACTGATTGCAACGAGAAGGGGGCAGAAGAAGACCAATAAGTTCTTTGTTTTGACTCGCGCGTCTGAATGAATGGAAGCGGACGGCCATTTTGGATAATCACGCTGAATTATTGCGGTACACACATTACAAAAACCTTTGTAAAACACAAATCTTACGTGGGATTTTTATAAACTTTGGACCTGTATCACTATAAGACTATAAGGCTATGGAACCGTTATGTTTTCCAGCTCCTACCTCTCAGCTGGAACCCAAAAACAGGCATCTGCCAACAAGTCAACACAAAAGTAAGGAGCAAATATTTTATTTCAGCATGTTCAAACCTCTGTTTATCTATTACATTAGCACTCTTAGTGATTTTGAAGAAACTTCGGAATGTTACTTGAGACCAACCTCATGCATGTGCTATAAGTATAAAGTATAATAAATCGCAAATTACTTTGGGTATGCCATCGACAGGCGTTTTATGCTAAATGTGCCGGACTGTTAATGTTCCTATAGGTGATGGTGCGTGCATTTCGCAGCTTGGGCAGGGAAGCAGGGAGGGTGAAAAGGACAGCATGGTGGTCAGACACTGCCAGGTCGAGACACTGTAGATCGGATGGGGTTGTGCCAATGGAGCACACAAGATCTAGTGTGTGGTCTTTGGTGTGGGTGGGACCTTTGATGTGCTGTGAGATGTTGAAGCAATCCAGTAGTGAGAGGAGATCAATGGCTGTGGAGCAGCTGGTATTGTCCACGTGGATGTTGAAGTCCCCAAGCAGGAATGTGGATGAGCACATAGTGCAGACAGTGGTGAGGAGTTCAGACAAGTCGGACATGAAGGAGGTGAAGGCTTTGGGGGGGGCGGTAGTTGAGGACTACCTGGAGTGATGTAGGCCTAGGTAGTGAGAAAGCCACACACTCAAAGGAGGTGACACTGGGTACTGGGAGGTCAGCCCGATGTATTACGGCCAGCCCACCACCAAGACCCTGAGAACATGGCTTCTGGATATATAAACATAGCCTGGGGGTGTGGCTTGGTTGAGTGGGATGAACTCCTGTTGATTTTGCCATGTCTCAGTAAGACATAAAAAAATCTATTTTCCTGTCGGTTATTATTATGTCATGGATAAGAAGAGATGTGTTGTTGAGAGAGTGAACATTCTGGAGCATGAACGTTGCATTGTTGATGGATGCTGGGGCAGACAGTGATGGAGGGATGTCAACACAGACCAGAAGCCGCAGATTGGACAGAGTGCGCCGCACGTGTGGTTTGTTGTGATGACGTTGCAGCTGCATGTTGTCGGAGCGCCTGTCAGACGGCACGGACCTGTCAGACGGCACGGAGGGAATTGGATGGTTTGAGTTGTAAACAATCTCGGGAGGCTCGTAGCGAGGACAATGAAGGAGCCCCAGAGACTTGATGACATCGATGCAGTTGGTGTGGCCAGATGTGGCCTGGCTATGAAAACACCCTGGTCCTGTTAATCCTGGAGAGATTAGTGGTGATTTGAGATAGGACCAGGAGCAGGGGCGGACTGGGACACAAATTCAGCCCGGGACATTCAGACGCACCGGCCCCGAAACCGGCCCTGAAACCGGCCCACACAGCGGCCGTTATGAAACACTCGTCCAGTATTAAACAACCCAAGGCTGTGGCTAAGGAGTCAACATCAGGGAGACCAAATCTACACCCCGCCCCTAGATGTGCACAGTGCACACACACACACACACACACATATACCGTTACTTCCTGTCATTGGCATATGTTTTCTTTTTTTTTACTAACATCTTAGTGCCTCATTAGCCTAGGGATTAAGGATACGTGAAGTATTAACTACACCATAATAATATTGAGGTTTTGATCCATAGAAATGTCTGTGCTACACAATTTCAGTTAGATTCGATTTATTGTCCTTTAATTTTGCACTCATGACATTAGTTGCTTGCCGTTTAATCAACACTTCCGCCCAGACATCCATTCCAAGAGCCTGTTAGCTTTCCAGGTCTCTCTTTCTCTCTCTCTCTCTCTCTCTCTCTCTCTCTCTCTCTCTCTCTCTCTCTTTCTCTCTCTCTCTCTCTCTCTCTCTCTCTCTCTCTCTCTCTCTCTCTCTCTCTCTCTCTCTCTCTCTCTCTCTCTGTCTTTCTGTCTCTGTCTCTGTGTCTCTGTGTCTGTCTGTCTGTCTGTCTGTCTGTCTGTCTGTCTGTCTGTCTGTCTGTCTGTCTGTCTGTCTGTCTGTCTGTCTGTCTGTCTGTCTGTCTGTCTGTCTGTCTGTCTGTCTGTCAGTCACTCTCTCTGTTTCTCCCCCAATTAAACTGTCCTACTCTACATCACCAGCATGTTTCGCAGCAAGTCACTTGTTCCTTCCTCTACTAAACAGGTCTGTAATTTTATATTGTTCTGCGTCTTTTACTAGCAATTTTAGTTTTTTAATTCTAGCTTTTTCAGCTCCGCCATTTCTTTTTTTACAGGGGCCAATTTCAAATTGTATATCATTCTTGGTTGACACTGAAGTTAGTCAAATGCCATCCGAATTATGAAAAAGCTTTCTTGATGGAGAAACAGTGTATCAAAAATCTGAAAGAAGGAAAGATTTACTGTTTGAAATTCTCCCAGTTGTTAGATTACTGCTTCCCTCTGCTGATCAGCTCTTCCACCTTAGAGCTATATCTTCAGGCAGCCTCACGTTGTTCACTAAGCACAACATTTGACGACACAGAAGCTAATCTTCATTCAAACAGCAATGGCAGGCAGCTCGCTGTTATCTGATTTGGAGAGTATTCCTTCATTAAAAGGACAACAAAAAACGTCTCTGAAGGCTTATATTGTCAGAGAATAGGCTACGGTGTCAGAGAATTAGGCTACGCGGTATGCTCCAAATGGCATTGAGTTTCTCTCGTTCGATGTCACGGATAGGCTAGGGCAGTGTTTCTCAACTGGTGGGTCGCGACCCAAAAGTGGGTCGCGGGGCCATTTTGAGTGGGTCGCGGATGTGTGTGCAAAAAAAATTAAAAAATTAAAAAAAATGTAATTAAATTGAGCATGACCTCAGAGTTGCTTTGTCTCTATACCATCACCCCAGACTTTGAGAATCTTGTCAGGAGCAAACAACATCCCCAGTTATCCCATTAGTTCCCTGGAATGTTAAGCTAAGAAGTCTGCTAAGAAGGATATATTATTATTTATTATTATTATTTATTATTATTATTATTATTATTATTATTATTATTATTATTATTATTATTATTATTATTATTATTATTATTATTATTATTATTATTATTATTATTATTATTATTATTAGTGTGGGTGACCTGGCGAAGCCAGGTTGCCACCCACACTATACATATCCATACTCTTTTTATTATTCTTTATTCTTTATTCTTTATTCCACCGATTTTGCAAACACTTTGCAACACGTAAGCGTTCGCGCCCCATACACGTGAAAGGTATCAAAACGAGCGGCTTGCCTATGGCAACACCGGTCTCCGAACTCGTAAAGTTTCACCGCACCGTCTGGCTACGAATCGACTTTAAACGGTAAAATTTCGGTCCCATTGGGAATGCATTGCATTTTAGAGTGTAGCAGCTGAAATAATCTTTTTCCCCCTACCTTGGGTGAATTGCGAGTGTGATCTCAATTTTGGACGTAGAAATAAAACAAACACATCAAAACGATGACACGGCTGTCAACCCGCTCACAAAAGAAAAATAAATGGAATTGGACATTTCTATCTCAACTGACGACCATTTGTTTGAAGGTTCTCCTCCCCATTGACCGCCATGCAATCGCACTCTAGAAATCACATTTTTCACACTATTTTTTAGCCTTCTGTTCCGATCGCCGAAGGAGTGCCACAATATCGCACGAATGTCACAATATCGCGCACAACCCTTCGCCTACTCGTTGTAGTGCTCATGTGCGCGTCACAACGCTTCATCTCTTATAGTTTTCTTTTAATCAACGTGACAATGCAGTCATGCATCTGCCTCCATAGAAATGCATTGGATAGAAAATATGCAAGTCATAGTGATTGCTTCACCTGTGTGGCTCATGGCTCACTCATGATTGGTTCAGCTGTGTGGCTCGTGGCTGAGCTGCCAATGACATCATCCACTTAACCCATCATTGGCCATCACTGTGTTGCAGTACTGAATTGCTGACAGCGCCCTCTGTCTTGTGGGTTGTGTCATTGTACTCAGTAGGGATATCCTCTTTCATTTTTCATTGGTCCATGTTGACCACCTTTCATTGGTCGATGTTGACCACTCCCCCGATCCTTAGACCACGCCCCCTTAGGCCACACCCCCTCAGTGTATCTCTTGAACCGTTTGTCGTAGAGACTTGCGGATTGTGCCATTGGTCGATGTTGACCACCTTTCATTGGTCGATGTTGACCACTCCCCCTGTTGACCACCTTTCATTGGTCGATGTTGACCACTCCCCCGATCCTTAGACCACGCCCCCTTAGGCCACACCCCCTCAGTGTAACTCTTGAACCGTTTGTCGTAGAGACTTGGGGATTGTGCCATTGGTCGATGTTGACCACCTTTCATTGGTCGATGTTGACCACTCCCCCGATCCTTAGACCACGCCCCCTTAGGCCACACCCCCTCAGTGTATCTCTTGAACCGTTTGTCGTAGAGACTTGCGGATTGTGCCATTGTACTCGGTGTAATAGTGTAATAGTGTGTAATAGTGTAATAGTGTGTAATAGTGTAATAGTGTAATAGTGTGTAATAGTGTAATAGTGTGTAATAGTGTAATAGTGTAATAGTGTGTAATAGTGTGTAATAGTGTAATAGTGTGTAATAGTGTAATATTGTGTAATAGTGTAATAGTGTGTAATAGTGTAATAGTGTGTAATAGTGTAATAGTGTGTAATAGTGTAATAGTGTGTAATAGTGTAATAGTGTGTAATAGTGTAATAGTGTAATAGTGTGTAATAGTGTAATAGTGTGTAATAGTGTAATAGTGTAATAGTGTGTAATAGTGTAATAGTGTAATAGTGTGTAATAGTGTAATAGTGTGTAATAGTGTAATAGTGTGTAATAGTGTAATAGTGTAATAGTGTGTAATAGTGTGTAATAGTGTAATAGTGTGTAATAGTGTAATAGTGTAATAGTGTGTAATAGTGTAATAGTGTGTAACAGTGTAATAGTGTAATAGTGTAATAGTGTGTAATAGTGTAATAGTGTGTAATAGTGTAATAGTGTGTAATAGTGTAATAGTGTAATAGTGTGTAATAGTGTAATATTGTGTAATAGTGTAATAGTGTAATAGTGTGTAATAGTGTAATAGTGTGTAATAGTGTAATAGTGTGTAATAGTGTGTAATAGTGTAATAGTGTAATAGTGTGTAATAGTGTAATAGTGTGTAATAGTGTAATAGTGTGTAATAGTGTAATAGTGTAATAGTGTGTAATAGTGTAATAGTGTGTAATAGTGTAATAGTGTAATAGTGTGTAATAGTGTAATATTGTGTAATAGTGTAATAGTGTAATAGTGTGTAATAGTGTAATAGTGTGTAATAGTGTAATAGTGTAATAGTGTGTAATAGTGTGTAATAGTGTAATAGTGTAATAGTGTGTAATAGTGTAATAGTGTGTAATAGTGTAATAGTGTAATAGTGTAATAGTGTGTAATAGTGTAATAGTGTAATAGTGTGTAATAGTGTAATAGTGTGTAATAGTGTAATAGTGTAATAGTGTGTAATAGTGTGTAATAGTGTAATAGTGTGTAATAGTGTAATAGTGTGTAATAGTGTGTAATAGTGTAATAGTGTAATAGTGTGTAATAGTGTAATAGTGTGTAATAGTGTAATAGTGTGTAATAGTGTGTAATAGTGTAATAGTGTAATAGTGTGTAATAGTGTAATAGTGTAATAGTGTGCAATAGTGTAATAGTGTGTAATAGTGTAATAGTGTAATAGTGTAATAGTGTAATAGTGTGTAATAGTGTAATAGTGTAATAGTGTGTAATAGTGTAATAGTGTGTAATAGTGTAATAGTGTAATAGTGCAATAGTGTGTAATAGTGTAATAGTGTGTAATAGTGTAATAGTGTTATAGTGTGTAATAGTGTAATAGTGTGTAATAGTGTGTAATAGTGTAATAGTGTGTAATAGTGTAATAGTGTAATAGTGTGTAATAGTGTAATAGTGTGTAATAGTGTAATAGTGTGTAATAGTGTGTAATAGTGTAATAGTGTGTAATAGTGTAATAGTGTGTAATAGTGTAATAGTGTAATAGTGTGTAATAGTGTGTAATAGTGTGTAATAGAGTGTAATAGTGTAATAGTGTAATAGTGTGTAATAGTGTTATAGTGTAATAGTGTGTAATAGTGTAATAGTGTGTAATAGTGTGTAATAGTGTAATAGTGTAATAGTGTGTAATAGTGTAATAGTGTGTAATGGTGTAATAGTGTGTAATAGTGTGTAATATTGTAATAGTGTGTAATAGTGTAATAGTGTGTAATAGTGTGTAATAGTGTAATAGTGTGTAATAGTGTGTAATAGTGTAATAGTGTGTAATAGTGTAATAGTGTGTAATAGTGTAATAGTGTAATAGTGTGTAATAGTGTAATAGTGTAATAGTGTGTAATAGTGTGTAATAGTGTAATATTGTGTAATAGTGTAATAGTGTAATAGTGTGTAATAGTGTGTAATAGTGTGTAATAGTGTAATAGTGTGTAATAGTGTGTAATAGTGTAATAGTGTGTAATAGTGTAATAGTGTGTAATAGAGTGTAATAGTGTAATAGTGTGTAATAGTGTAATAGTGTGTAATAGTGTGTAATAGTGTGTAATAGTGTGTAATAGTGTAATATTGTGTAATAGTGTAATAGTGTTGCGGGTTGTGTCATTGCACTCAGTAGGGATATCCTCTTTGATTGGTCTATGTTGACCACTCCCCCGATCCTTAGGCCGCGCCCCCTTTTTGTATCCTTTGAACCGTTTGTCATAGAGACTCGCGAGAGACCCTCTCCCCCGTTGGCCGGCGGTGCACAGGCGTCACCCACACTTTCACAATTTCCCCCGCGCGGAATTGTCTAGTTATTATTATTATTATTATTATTATTTAATTTCATTGTGATTTTAGCCCTAGTTGCACTTTTGTTGCAACCCCAGTTATCCCATTAGTTCCCCCAAACTTACTGTTGGTCTGTTATGTTAAAGGGAAACTCCAACATTTTGGGAAATTAGCTTATTTAACATCTTCCCTGGAGTTAGACAAGAAGATACATACCTTTTTTGTCTCTGTGCGTGCATTTAGCTTAGGGAACAGTCGCTCCGTTAGCATAGCTTAGCTTCATCACTGGAAGTGAGGCAGATCCGGAGCCTTACAGTGTATAGTTTTATTGATTGATTGAAAAGTTTATTAACAGATTGCAGAATACACTCCAAATACAAATCCAAAACGTTCATGTAAACATGTTGTGACCTGTGTATTCACCACGTGGAGAAATAAAAAATAATTGAATTAGACAATTACGTTTTATAAGCAAATATACTCAGAACTATTTTTTGGCCCAACCACTCCTCTCTGAGCGCAGCCAGTGATTTCAACGTGACGCTGTGTTTGTTTACATTCTCATTCATTCAAAAGATCCGAACCGATTGAAGTTTATGGATACCATGACTTGAACCTAAACTAACGTTACAACTAACCTAAAGTTAGTTTAGGTTCGTGTTAACGTTAGATAATGTACAAAATAAACGTTTTCCGCTGCTATAAATGTCGCACTTTTATTTTGACAACCCCAGAAAGGAAGTCATTATATATGCTTTACGATCCTGATCTGTGTTAGCTCCGGTTAGCTCAGAGCGTCCGGTATATAACAATACCAGCCATTGGATTACTGTTTTCTAAATTGGGGAGGCTTTTAATCGTCAAGGTAAGAGGATTTCAAGTCATGGTATCCATAAACTTCAATCGGTTCGGATCTTTTGAATGAATGAGAATGTAAACAAACACAGCGTCACGTTGAAATCACTGGCTGCGCTCAGAGAGGAGTGGTTGGGCCAAAAAAAAATTCGAGTATATTTGCTTATAAAACGTAATTGTCTAATTCAATAATTTTTTATTTCTCCACGTGGTGAATACACAGGTCACAACATGTTTACATGAACGTTTTGGATTTGTATTTGGAGTGTATTCTGCAATCTGTTAATAAACTTTTCAATCAATCAATCAAACTATACACTGTAAGGCTCCGGATCTGCCTCACTTCCAGTGATGAAGCTAAGCTATGCTAACAGAGCGACTGTTCCCTAAGCTAAATGCACGCACAGAGACAAAAAAGGTATGTATCTTCTTGTCTAACTCCAGGGAAGATGTTAAATAAGCTAATTTCCCAAAATGTTGGAGTTTTCCTAAAGTCTGCTAAGAAGCATATATTATTTATTATTATTATTATTTAATTTCATTGTGTTTTTAGCCCTAGTTGCACTTTTGTTGCAACCCCAGTTATCCCATTAGTTCCCCCAAACGTACTGTCGGTCTGTTATGTTAAGCTAAGAAGTCTGCTAAGAAGCATATATTATTTATTATTATTTTATTTCATTGGGTTTTTAGCCCTAGTTGCACTTTTGTTGCACTTTTTTGTGTTTATTTCATGTTTTTAACAGTGCATGAAAGATTGTGTATTACTGCAAAAAATATATATATATTTGGGTCGCGACTTAATGACTAAGGAAAATGTTGGGTCCCGAGGCTAGACCAGTTGAGAACCACTGGGCTAGGGGACACAAATTCAGCCTGAGACGTTCAGAGTCGCTCCGGCCCGCACGCACACACGCACACACACTATTGTCACCTATGTGTGTCATTGCGCTCTGGGTAGTGTATCTGTAGTAGAGCGCTGTGTAGGCTACATCATCTGGATGGACTGTTTCTGTGCGAGCAAGCATGCATACTATAGAATTGAATCCTGCCGGCGCCACTGCCGGCCCACACACCGGCCCTCACACTGGCCCACACACCGGCCCACACACCGGCCCTCACACTGGCCCACACACCGGCCCACACACCGGCCCTCACACCGGCCCTCACACCGGCCCTCACACCGGCCCACACACTAGCCCACACACCGGCCCACACACTGACCCACACACCGGCCCACACACTGGCCCACACACCGGCCCACACACCGGCCCACACACCGGCCCTCACACCGGCCCACACACTAGCCCACACACCGGCCCACACACCGGCCCACACACCGGCCCACACACTGGCCCACACACCGGCCCACACACCGGCCCACATACCGGCCCACATTAGTGGCCCACACACCGACTCACACACTGGCCCACACACCGGCCCACACACCGGCCCACACACCGGCCCTCACACCGGCCCACACACCAGCCCACACACCGGCCCACACACCGGCCCACACACTGGCCCACACACCGGCCCACACACCGGCCCACATACCGGCCCACATTAGTGGCCCACACACCGACTCACACACTGGCCCACACACCAACTCACACACCGGCCCACACACCGGCCCACATACCGGCCCACACTCTGGCCCACACACTGGCCCACACACTGGCCCACACACTGGCCCACACACTGGCCCACACACTGGCCCACACACCGGCCCACACTCCGGCCCACACACCGGCCCACACACCGGCCCACACACTGGCCCACACACCGGCCCACACACCGGCCCACACACTGGCCCACACACCGGCCCACACACTGGCCCACACACTGGCCCACACACCGGCCCACACACTGGCCCACACACCGGCCCACACACCGGCCCACATACCGGCCCACATTACTGGCCCACACACCGGCCCACACACCGGCCCACATTAGTGGCCCACACACCGGCCCACACACTGGCCCACACCGGCCCACATACCGGCCCACATTAGTGGCCCACACACCGACTCACACTGGCCCACACCGGCCCGCCGTACAGACCATGTAGCCTGGGAGATGACTGAAATCACTGCAAGAGCTAGTAGGCAATTTTTAAGCATCTTTCTGTGGCAATTTTCATTTTTACATCTAACTTTTTCAGCCCTACACTACCAAAGTGGGCCGATCGGAGTGGACTAAATGGGCCAGTCGAACCCCCCCCCCCCATCGTAAAAAAATAAACGTTTTTTTTTGGACCAGCCCACTTTACTTCCGGCCCATCGGGATTCGTCCCGAACGTCCCGATGGCCAGTCCGGGCCTGACCAGGAGGAAGGGTGACTGGCTAAAAGGCTTAAAGTACACAATGTAGCATATGCTGATATACTCAGTCTGTCTGTTTCTCTCTCTATCAAACATCTGTACATTCACGCGTATGTGTGTGTGTGTGTGTGTGTGTGTGTGTGTGTGTGTGTGTGTGTGTGTGTGTGTGTGTGTGTGTGTGTGTGTGTGTGTGTGTGTGTGTGTGTGTGTGTCTCTATGTGTGTGTCTCTGTGTGGATGTATTTGTCTATGACATCAAGGCCACACAGCTTGCAAGGCCTTCGCCTCAATTAGCTGTCAATCAATCCTTGTCTCCAGAGCCTTTCATGGACTGTGTACACTACAGTATATTGTGTGCCTGGTGTCAGTGTATGGCAGCCATTGAGCCCATGTAGTCCAAGGTGGAGTGCAACACATTGGTGGTGGAGGAGGTCATTTCCGCTCTACATTGGAAAGCACTTTGAGTGTCTAGGAAAGTGCTGTATTAGTGCAATTGTAACTGAGGGGTACAATTCCCTGACTGTATTACTAGATATGATACTTACTACCACTACCTTTGTACTTAATATTCGGCCACCCAGTACTCGGCATAAATATATTATGATGAACACTGTCACGTAGATGAAACGGATCCAACACAAATGTACGAATTAGAAATAGGTCTTTATTTCTACACAGCGATGGTGTGTAGAGCAAGCACTTAATCAAATCAATCACATTTATGAATGGGAATTAGTATGCACTTTTATGGCAAGAGTATTCGTCGGTATATCAATAGAGAATGTCCAATCTCTGAAGGCGCAGGTGGTACATATACGACCTGGAATAGTTAAGGAATAACAGCAATGATACTTTAATGATTATAAGACTGGATACACTAGGGGGGTTAATCCGGTCGCTTGTAAGACAACTGGAGAAGGGGGGGGGGGTAGAGTCTGGCTGTATCCGTCTGGCCGAGGGTATCCTGGGAGAACCCACGGTTGTGCGGCTCGGTGCCTCAGCGATCCTCGATCCACAGATGAAAGCAGTTGGACTCTCTGTGGGCCGGCTTCCTCCGGTCCACGATGGAGAGACGTGAAGCGACCTCGTCGTGTAGAGCGTCTCCTCACCTGTCGTCCTCTCCGGGGGGGGGGTTTCCAACACACGGCAGTGTTGGTCTTTATCCATAGAATAATCACTGTATACAAAGCATAATCCGTGCCTGGGAAGGCGGGCTGTCGTCGGTAGAATAATCCGGTATGCAGGTCCACTCGCTCGTCGGCTCTGGGGCTCCTCGGGTGCAGCCTCACATGGGGTCGGCCACCCTGGATAAGCAGCCAGTTCTCTGCCCGAAACGATGGGGTACTGACTACGATAGTATTCTCACCGCACGAAGCACTACATATGAATAGACTATTATTAGCTTAATAGACTACGTCCAACTCGACGATATAGTGCCAAATATGACTATTCAAATATTAATATACACGATGTCTCAATACCGATGGTAGGCCGAACTTGGCCTTACTCCCACACGTGGCGTCGCGGGGAGGCTTTACGTCTGTCACTCTATTGGAGGGTAAGAAACTGGACTAAAAAGGAAGTCCTACTTTAGTAGCGCAGTATATATACGCACTATGAACAAATAGTACCGTTAGTGGTGCGGTAGCCAGATTCCTACGCGGAACTAGGACTTGTTCGTACATGTTGAGCGGTACGTTTGAACTGGGTCTCGGGGGTAAGGCAGCCTGGCACCAAGGTCTCGACCAATAGTAGAATGGAGACTATTATGGGATGTTCAGTAGGCTAGAATGGATATTCAATGCATATTGTACAAGGAATATACAAGGGATATCAGGGAATATTAGAGAATATACAAATACAATTAAATATATATATATAATAAATATATATATTCGGTTTAATCTGGCCCTTCACAACAGCCACCCCCTGATTGGTCCCAGACCTAATCAGTTAAGCAGAGACAGATTAATCGCGTTATCTATTTACACATAAGGGTTTGCTGTAGGGGTCAGTCAACTTCACAAAGTCATAGGGTTATAGGGTCATGGTCATCATCGATTGTGTCTGGGAGTCGGGGCAGTTCTATGAGCCTCGCCACGGGACGGGTGTAAGTGCGACCCTGGACAAGCACTTCAGCTGCTCGGACCTTGCCGTCGGCACCGGTGATCACTTTGCTTACGCGGCCGGCCGGCCACATAGCTCTGGGCAGTGATTGATCAATAATCATGACGACTGTTCCTTCTGTCAAATTGTCTCTCTCCTTTACCCACTTCTGGCGGGTCTGTAGAGACGGTAGGTAGTGCAGTAGGAAACTGCTCCAAAACTTGTCGGCTAATACTTGGCTGTACCTCCACATTCGTCGGCCGTTCGCTTCTTCAGGCCGGTACATTGTCTGGGGTAACGCGGGATCTAGCCGCCCAATCAGGAGTGTGTTGGGGTCTGCGGAGATAACAGTGCTCAATCCACAGAACACAGGCTTCTTATTCTCAGCCTCCTCCTGACTGGCTTCCCTCGGGATAGGCGTGGGCCACTCTCCTTCCGGGAGCTTTAGGAATGCTGGGCCGTCACTGTAGACATTGCGACGGGTGAGGTCATCTAGGGGGATTCCCCGGGTGATGACGTCAGCTGGGTTCTGTTTTGTATCAACGTAGCGCCACTCTGTTTCTCCGGTTAACTCTTCGGTTAAGTCTTGAATCTCGGTGACTCTGACTCCCACGAAGACTTTGTACTTGCATGAGTCCGATTTGATCCAGGCGAGTACTGTCGTGGAATCTGACCACAGGATTGTTCTAGACACCGGTATGGTGAGCTCACGTTGGATGAGCGTGGCTAGGTGCGCTCCGGCTAGGGCTGCGCAGAGCTCTAGGCGTGGGATAGATTGTTGCTTGCGTGGGGCTATTCTCGAGCGGGCGAGGACAAATGCTGTGTAGATCTCTCCCCCCTCTTCTTGGGCCCGCAAGTAGGCTACTGATCCGTATGCGACCTCTGAGGCGTCACTGAAGACGTGTAAGTCCATTTTACATGTCTCTGGCCTCACCGTGGGTGGGAAGTAGCTTCGGCGCATATTAACGCCTGGGAGTGAGTGGAGCTCCATCTCCCACTCTCTCCAGGTGGATGCAAGGTGTGCGGGAATGGGGTCGTCCCAGCCCTGGTCCTTGTCCCACAATGCTCGTACAATCATTTTTGCCCTGGTGGTGTACGGTAGAATACATCCGAGCGGGTCATATTGTCAGGCAAGTGTTGTGTACACACTCCGTCTGGTGGTCGGCGCCGCCGCCGGCCTTCCCTGCTCCGTAGTCAGGGGCTTGTGTCTGTAGTGAAGCGAATCTGTTTTGAATCGCCACACCAATCCCAGGGTCATCTCCTGGGCTTCTCTCGGGATTGTAGCCATCCAGGTCTCGCTGCTGGCTGCCTTGTCCTCGGAGGAGAGGCTGCGCAGTACTTGCGGATCGCTGCTGGCCCACTGCCTGAGATCAAAGCCGCCTTTGATCAATGAGGCGCGGAGTTTAATCAGGAGAGCCTCGGCTTCTTCCTGGGTTGAAAGGCTTTGTAGACAGTTGTCTACATAGAAGCTGTTCTTTACGCTGTGTCGGACCTCTTCGTCCGCTGCTGGGTCCTCTGCTACATGTTTCTGTAGTGCAAATGTAGCACAGCAGGGGCTGCACGTCGTTCCGAAGGGGAGGACTTCCCATTGGTAGATGGCTGGGTGCTCATATCCTGGCTTCTCTCTCCATAGGAACCGTAACAGGGGCTTGTCCTCCTCTACTAATCTCACCTGCAGGAACATTCCTTTAATGTCCCCGCTGATGGCCACCTTTTCCTGGCGGAAGCGGAGTAGAACGCCGAGTAGGGAGGGGCCGAGTGTGGGACCGGGCAGTAACTCTTTATTCAGATTTTGGGATCCGATCTGGTAGCTGCAGTTAAATACTATGCGGTCTTTACCGTTGTGATGGACCTTGTGGTGAGGCACGTACCACGATTCAGTGGTCTGGTCAGCCTCTTTAATGTCCATCTTTGTGACGTGTCCCGCTGTGATGAGCTTCTCAATCTCAGCGCGGTATACACTCTCTTGGGCGGGGTTCTTGGCTAAGCGCCGCTCCGTGTTCAGCAGGTACCGTTCTGTGGCGTCTGTCTTGGCGTGGAAAGTAGGCATTCCTTCTCGCCGCAGGAGTGGCGTGGCGTATCTCAACACGCCGTTGACCGGGACTCTCTTGGTCCCTGTCTCGAGGAGGTGAATGGCGTAAATGTCATCTTTAGAGCGAATGTCTTTCTTTCCGTTCTTAAAGGGCATTTGTTCCAAGGTCCATAACCGCTCTACGTGTTGCAGGAGTGCGGTTTCTCCCTCTGTGACTCGGGAGTGGAGACATCTAGTGGCTGTACTTCGGTTGAGAGATTTGGCGAGCGGGCCTTGGAGAGTCCATCCCAAACGGGTCTCGACTGCTGCAGGACAGCCTCGGGGTCCGGTATGAACCCGGTCTATCGGGACAATGAGGTCTGCATGGTCGGAGCCTATCAACAGGGTCGGCATAGCATTGTCTATGAGCGGGATCGGTAACTTGCGCAGATGTGCATATTTCTCCATCAGCTTGGCGACGGGGTATGTGTACCGCGACAGTCCTATTTCTTGGCTGGTGAAAGCGTCTGTAATCTGGTACCGTCGCTCAGGCTGGCCGCTTGCTGCGATAGAGAATGAGACATTCTCGCCCTTTATCGTCTTCAAATCTCGTCTTATTGTCCGAATTGTCATTTGGGTTTCGCTTCCCCGCAGCCCTAGCTGGGCCGCAGCGGAGGCGAGCAGAAGGGTCTTCTCTGACCCGTCATCGAGGACGGCGTAAGTGTCCAGGACTTTATTCTGGTAGCTTAGTGTCACACGCACTACTTTTAGGAGTACTCGGGCTCCACTGCTGCTGGCGGGATCGATGTACATGGCGCTCGCTTTGCTGCTGGATGGTGCGGGTGAAGGGCGCCGTCTGTTACTGTCGTGAAGTATGTCCAGATGGGCTCCATCGCACTTGGTGCACCTTTTCTTTAAGCGGCATTCGGCTGCCATGTGTGAGCGCGCACAGCGAAAACAGCGCTTGTTGGACTTTATCCATTGACTTGCTTCCTCCGCGTTCAGCTTGGGGAAGGAGTCACATTGCGCTAGCCAGTGTTCTTTCTCACAGTAGGGGCACACTATCTTCCACTTCTCCGTTCTGGAGGGGGTACTGTGGCTCCTGCTGCTCGGTACTGACTCCGATTGGTGCATCACAGTCACCGATCTTCTTCCATCATTTAGTCGTCTGGTTCCTTCTCTGGAGCCAGGGGTGCTCCGTCCGAATGTATCTAGCCGTAGGCTGCTGACTTCTCTCGCCAGGAAGTCTGCTAGATCGAGGAGGTTCGGTTCGGGGCCATTCGGGTCTCGGTGGTCTCTCTGCCGCCTAAAACGCTCCTGTCGAGCGGGCGGCAGCTTCTCCAAGATCCTTTCCACATTTGAGTTGGCGTAAAGTTCATGCCTCCCCTTCTCTCTCTGCGCTCCCAACATCCCTACCAGGGACTGCACTCTGATGGACAGGTCGTCCAGTGCTCGATTGTCTATTGCTGGGGGTAAGCGGTCGATGTGTCGGATCTCCTGGATCACGTAATCCCATATGCGCCCATACCTCTGGTCCAATGCTACCAGCGCTGCTGTGTATGGGGTGGTGGAAGTCGCGTAGGCGAGCGCTATATTATGTGCGCGGGGTACCTTTAAGTGCTTCAGTAGGATGGCGTATTTATGGCGTTCATCCAATACATCCACCAACATGGTCTCCAGACACATGCGGAGTTCTGTATACTGGGCCCGGTTCTCTTGGGTGAAGTCGGGTACCATAGGCGTGCCAATGTATGACGCTGACTGTGGATACATCGGCGAGCGTTGGGGGAGAGGCCTCCTAGGCGAGTCTCCTCCCGCTCCTTGGTATGGGCTGGTACCGGCAGTGTACCATGGCCCGCTTGTCCAGGTGCTGTTCCTCGGTGCGGGTCGTGCGTCGTGCTCACCCGTGTATAGAGTCGGGGGTCTGTAGCGCAGCTCCGCGGGAGTATAGCCTGGGCTGTACCGGACCTCCTGGTCCGGTAGAGTACTGTGCTGTCGTCGGGCGTGGTTCTCCTCCTCTTCCTCTTCGTCTTCAGTTAGGTCATCCAGTGCTTGTAGTCTCTGGTTTAGCCTCTCCACAGGATATGCTGCTCCTTCCCGGTTGCTAGGTCTCGCTTGGACCGGTGGGGGGAGGTGGTCTGTGGGGGGTATAGACCTCGTCTGTTGGTCAAGTTCAGGGTTGTTTACTCGGCTAGGGGATGCCGCCCTGGAGGTGTGTCTAGACGAGTTCCTGGAGCCTCTGGCGGAGGGAGAGGGTGTTGTCCGTCTGATCAGCTGTTCTATTAGTTGCGCTTGCTGTCTGTCGCGCTCTGCGTCCCGTAGAGCACCAGCAGCTGCTCGCTGGCTGTCTGCTCGGTCTCGGGCCACATTCTCTTCCCTCTGAATGCGTCTTATTTCTAGACGTATATGCTCTTCTTCGCTCCGCTGCTGGATCTGCAGTCGGTCGCGTTCAGCAGCGGCGTTCAGGCTGATGAGGAAGGCCTGCTGTAGGGTCCTCTCTGCCTCGCTGGGAGAAGGCGGTTGTATAGGGGAGCCTTCCCTCGGGGTACTCCTTGCGGAGCCTTGGAGCTCTATCTCCACGGTGCTCTCCCCGTCTTCTTCCGTGCCGAGTTCTCTCTCGGTAGCGTTGTATTCCTCCCGGGACTCATCGGGGACTACTTCTTCAGTACTGGCGGGGTGTGAAGTCATGTCTGGTTCCCACTGGTCCCCACCGTGAACTTGGTCAGTTACACTAGAACCCGTAGGGGCCTCTATGGTCGGGGTAGTCTGGGCGTTGGGGTTAGACATACTTTTACTTTCTAGTTTTACCGCGTTTACTGTTAGTAGAAGACTAGGTTGTTGACTGACAGCGTAAGCCTCTAAGTACTGAGGGAGCCGTCGTTCGCGCTGCGGGCGTTGGTTAGGAGGATCGTTTCGTGGAGTGTTCATCATAGGCCATTTCAATATTAATAACACTATATTAATATTACACTAATTACCATCCGGCTCGAAGGACCAATTGTAACTGAGGGGTACAATTCCCTGACTGTATTACTAGATATGATACTTACTACCACTACCTTTGTACTTAATATTCGGCCACCCAGTACTCGGCATAAATATATTATGATGAACACTGTCACGTAGATGAAACGGATCCAACACAAATGTACGAATTAGAAATAGGTCTTTATTTCTACACAGCGATGGTGTGTAGAGCAAGCACTTAATCAAATCAATCACATTTATGAATGGGAATTAGTATGCACTTTTATGGCAAGAGTATTCGTCGGTATATCAATAGAGAATGTCCAATCTCTGAAAGCGCAGGTGGTACATATACGACCTGGAATAGTTAAGGAATAACAGCAATGATACTTTAATGATTATAAGACTGGATACACTAGGGGGGTTAATCCGGTCGCTTGTAAGACAACTGGAGAAGGGGGGGGGGGGGTAGAGTCTGGCTGTATCCGTCTGGCCGAGGGTATCCTGGGAGAACCCACGGTTGTGCGGCTCGGTGCCTCAGCGATCCTCGATCCACAGATGAAAGCAGTTGGACTCTCTGTGGGCCGGCTTCCTCCGGTCCACGATGGAGAGACGTGAAGCGACCTCGTCGTGTAGAGCGTCTCCTCACCTGTCGTCCTCTCCGGGGGGGGGTTTTCCAACACACGGCAGTGTTGGTCTTTATCCATAGAATAATCACTGTATACAAAGCATAATCCGTGCCTGGGAAGGCGGGCTGTCGTCGGTAGAATAATCCGGTATGCAGGTCCACTCGCTCGTCGGCTCTGGGGCTCCTCGGGTGCAGCCTCACATGGGGTCGGCCACCCTGGATAAGCAGCCAGTTCTCTGCCCGAAACGATGGGGTACTGACTACGATAGTATTCTCACTGCACGAAGCACTACATATGAATAGACTATTATTAGCTTAATAGACTACGTCCAACTCGACGATATAGTGCCAAATATGACTATTCAAATATTAATATACACGATGTCTCAATACCGATGGTAGGCCGAACTTGGCCTTACTCCCACACGTGGCGTCGCGGGGAGGCTTTACGTCTGTCACTCTATTGGAGGGTAAGAAACTGGACTAAAAAGGAAGTCCTACTTTAGTAGCGCAGTATATATACGCACTATGAACAAATAGTACCGTTAGTGGTGCGGTAGCCAGATTCCTACGCGGAACTAGGACTTGTTCGTACATGTTGAGCGGTACGTTTGAACTGGGTCTGGGGGGTATGGCAGCCTGGCACCAAGGTCTCGACCAATAGTAGAATGGAGACTATTATGGGATGTTCAGTAGGCTAGAATGGATATTCAATGCATATTGTACAAGGAATATACAAGGGATATCAGGGAATATTAGAGAATATACAAATACAATTAAATATATATATATAATAAATATATATATTCGGTTTAATCTGGCCCTTCACAACAGCAATGATTCATTAATTTGTTGTGTGTGTGTGTGTGTGTGTGTGTGTGTGTGTGTGTGTGTGTGTGTGTGTGTGTGTGTGTGTGTGTGTGTGTGTGTGTGTGTGTGTGTGTGTGTGTGTGTGTGTGTGTGTGTGTGTGTGTGTGTGTGTGTGTGTGCATGTACAGTATGTGTGTCCACCACCTACCGATGAAGAGGATGGGGAAGGTGATGAAGAGCAGAAATACATGAGGCACAAGGTTGAGCGCGTCTACGAAGCAGCCGTTGTTCAGTACGCCATCAGCCACGCTGTAAGCATTCTGTCCCCAGTCAGTACCACAGAACGACTGGCCACCGCCCACCGACGTGTTCCGACTGGCCGTCATGTTATTAATCTCCACGTCGCCACCTGATTGGCCCATACTAGCCTAAGGGGAGGGAGAAGAACAAAGGACAGGGTTAGGGTTAAGTAGGTACATCTTGGCATGATAAATGGAGAAAACAAACAATAAAACTGATTTTCTTTTTAGAGCCTTGTCACGATGGATAGAGAAGTTCAAGTTCAGTTTTATTTAAGGGGGAGGGATAGTTGAGAGTCTTGATGAAGATGAAAACACTGTTGAGATTAGTTGAATTGAACTGAACAGTTAGGCAATGCCCGCCCCTGCTCTGGTTAGTCAGGTATTGTCACTATATTCACAGCCTCCGGTGACAATTAAAGGGGCACGCCAACATTATGGGAAATGCGCTTACCGTCTTCTCCAGAGTCAGACAAGGATAGATACCAATTTCCTCTCTACTGTGCATTCAGTAGAAAGCTATCCGGCTGCAAGCTAGCCTAGCTTAGCACAAATTAATGGAAGCGGATAGTTAATGGAGACCAGCTAGTCTAGCTGTTGGCCAAAAACACCTCTCCCGGAGTTTTAAGCTAGCTATCCACTTCCATTAATTTGTGCTAAGCTAGGCTAACTTGCTGCCGGATAGCCTTCTACTGAACACACAGAGAGGAGATTGGTATCTATCTTCTTGTCTGACTCTGGAGAAGACGGTAAGCAAATGTACCATAATGTTGCCGTGTTCCTTTAACATTAGCCACAACATGGCTAATACTATACAATTACAGTTACAATTACAATAGTTATACAACATAGAAAGCCACAGTTCACTGAGCTCATATAACTTTGTATTATATTTAAAAAGTTACATCTATAATCCTCATTCTCGAACATGTTCGTAAATACCTTTGTAACTATCTTGGTAAAAAGTTCATACTAACAAATTTACAAAACTCCCCCTCTGGATTCCTGAACACGTGAAACGGTCTTCGTAAGTGGGCAAAATCAACGCAGCTGGGTTCCCATGAATGAAGAACGTCACTCATTCTTAAACTGGAAGTGTGTTCTTGAATTTGCATACAGACACACCCCGCCAAAACAGTGAGAGGCTCAGCATTGCATCTGTCCTGTGCTGACCCCGTATTCAACAGGTAGTGCAGAAGCGATTTGCGACTGATCAGAATTCGATTCGATTCAAATGTATTGTCATTATACAGCACAAGTACAATACAACATCCAAATGTAACAGTAAAGTGCAATAGTAACATATAATGCACAGGTGATGAAACTGGTAAAAGGCTTAATTTGGGATAAATAGTTGGTGATTGTGTTCAAGTCGATTCTACAGACATCCTCGGAATTAAATAATTAAATAATTATAATAAAGATAAGACAATTACGTTTTGCATTTATAGTCATGACTCAATGAGGCATCGTGAGCATTACACACATACACTGCAAACTAAATAAATAAGAACTAAACCGATCACCGGGGGTAATGATAGTGGAATAGACTGTATTAATATGCCATATACCATCTTGTTCTCTATGATATTATTTATTGTTGGTTTGATTTATTCCTATTGCTTAGAAATAAATAAATGTGTGGAGAAACGGCTTGGTTTGCTTGCACGCACGCACACTCACACACACACACACACACACACACACACACACATTCTACTAACACGTCTTCATTCCTATTATTATGACTTATTTCTGGTCATGGTAATTTGTTTACATTTGGATTAGTCATTGAGCTATTTTAACAACAGTAACTGACTCACTGTTTATGTATGAGTTCTTGCTGAATATGAAGTGATGGAGATGCTCAATTAGCCAAAGCTAAATCCCAAACATTTTCTGTTGTATATGATTTAGTACGGAATAGGATAACTTTCTATAAGTGGGGGGTAAAGAGTCTATGATCAAAATAGTTATTTTTATAAGCTATCCCTTTGTGCTAAGAATACAAATAAATAAATACGTAACATTTTGTATTATTACATGCTGCTTGGTATGGCACTCTGTATACATTTTTTGTTTTGGTCTGATGTGTGGGGATGGAGTTTAGTAACTTAATATACTGTGAGTTTCTCCAGACCTCTCTTGGCAGAGCCTGAGGTGTGGCCAGCAGCACCCCCCCCCCCCCCCCCCCACCTCCCTCTATCCCCACTCAACCCTAACCCACACATCAGACCAAAACAAAACATCATGTAAACAAAGTGGGATACCAAGCGGCAAAGGGGGGCTCTTTTGTCTAGAGGTCACTGTTTAATTTTTGGCATTACAGAGTCTACCTTTAATGGAAGGGATATTCATTTTTATAAACTATTAGCATTAGCAGCATGACAGACAAACATAATAACTCCAATACTATGTCAACTGAAATACTACAGTCACCGGTCACTGTTGAAGCACTCACAAATTTATAATAAAACACAAGATACTTGTACCCTGACGATAAGGATACACGCTCAATGAAGAAACCCACTCCTGTTACCAAAAGAAAGTCTAAAATGCCAATAGAAAATTATACTATGGAACTACACACTATGCATCTATTACATGGCCCACAATTGGCCCTAAATTAATTTGTGAATAACCCTGACAATCTTCTAATATAAACCATCAGTACAGCATAACAACATTAGTAATTGCTAATAAAAACAGTATTACATACACTAGTAACACCACAAAAAACTATAGCTATAGTATATATACTATATACTATAACTATAACTATAACTATCAACAGTAACCACTGACATTGATTGATTGATTGATTGATTGATTGATTGATTGATTGATTGATTGATTGATTGATTGATTGATTGATTGATTGATTGAAAACTTTGAAAACTTTATTAACAGATTGCAGAATGGGTATAATACAGTACGGCTCAATACACACAATTGTTAAGGGGATGCAGACCAGAGAAAGACTGTCGTCTTGTTTACATCAGGGTCCCCCATTTTCAATTCATCGTAACATTTATGACATACATAACATACAGATAAACAGAACTGTCACATCCAGACATTTATGACATACAAGATATACAAATATCCAGTACTGTTTAAGAGACAGAGATCCACAAAGAATGGATTGCACGGAGAAAGTTGCACCCTTACTTACAATTCATTATGAATTGAAAATGGGGGACCCTTACAAGACGAAAGTCTTTCTCTGGTCTGCATCCCCTTAACAATTGTGTGTATTGAGCCGTACTGTATTGTACCCATTCTGCAATCTGTTAATACAATTTTCATTCAATCAATCACCGTTCAGATTGTTAGTCCCTTGTTTGAGCCGAATCTGGGTTGAACGTGATTTGTGAAATTCCCTCTGGTGTTGTGGTCGTGGTATTCACTGACCTTTGGGAAGTATTTCGACATGTACATGGGTACCTTAGTGGTGTAGTGTATCTTGTAGACCAGGCCCATTGCAAGTTGCTGTACTCTGTCGTCTACTCTAAGCCATCCTAGGTTGTCAAAATGGGCAGGGGTGAGGTGGGTTTTAGGAGTAAGGTCAAGCAGTAGTCTGACCAGTTTGTTTTGTGATGTTTGTAATCTTGTTTTTAGTGCCTTTGAGATGCTTTGGTACCATGAGGTGCAAGCATAGTTGTAGTACCCTTGAATGAGTGCTCCTGTTAGAGTCTTCAGGGTATTCTTGTTTACCAGAGAAGAGATCCGGTACAAGAATCTTGTTCGTTGGTTGACCTTTTTGATTACATTGGTTGCCATTTTGTCACAGCAACGATTTGCCTCTAGGATGGAACCCAGGTATGTAATTTCATCTTTCCTTGTGACAATATTGTCACCCACTGTAACAGAGAAGCCGTTGGTCTTGCTGAGTTTGTTATTTAATCCGACGAGAATGGACTCTGTTTTACCCATGTAATGATATTTTGTTATCAGCGAGCGAGGTGCAGATTCTGCCGAGTTCCGAGCTGAGGGCTTTTTCAACCTGCAACTTGTCCCTGTCAGAGACCAGCAGGGCTGTGTCGTCCACGAACAGGAACAAGTTGCAGTCACAAGCTGATGACATGACATAGGTACTGGTAGGCGTAGGCATACTGCTAACTGTAACTGCAGCCCATCTTGCCATTGGCTTGTATACCATAATCCACTGATCACATGGAAAAACTGACAAGCCTTCACAGTTACTACAGACTGCATCACTGGCAGAGTAGGATACACACTCCATGTTACACAATGTTCTAGTCATTGATTAGGCTATAGCCTAAAAGGGCAGTTTACTATTATTTTAGCAGATGTTCACTGGTCTGTGGGAAGTCAACACACTTCATAATTTGAGACGTTGTTCTCCTGATATTTTGGAATATGGTAGTTAAACATTGGTCATCTCATTCAGATAAAATTATAAGGAGCAAATATATTCGATACTTCAATTATTTATCAAATTAACTGTAGCCTATACTAGACTCAATGTACAGACGTCACAATACATGTATGCCTACATCAGTATGCCCTTGCCTACATAGAACGTATTATATTTGAATACAAACAAGTTAAAATGAACTTTAACAACTTCCAAAACACTTGCTGCGCAGCGTCATTTAGCCTATAAGGGAATCACAGAAATGTCTTACCTCGCAGAAAAACAAATCCTTAATGACGCTGTTTCATTCCGGTTACCTGTGTTTTAGGAAAACAGAAATTAGGGAGAGAGGAAAAGGAGAGAGAGAGAAATGGAAAGATTGAATACAGGAGGAGAGGAAGAAAAAAAACGTGATTATTTTTAGCCCCCCTAGTGCATCAGCTGCGCCGCATACTGCCCTATCTCGCTCTCTCGCTCGCTCTCTCTCTCTCTCTCTCTCTCTCTCTCTCTCTCTCTCTCTCTCTCTCTCTCTCTCTCTCTCTCTCTCTCTCTCTCTCCCTCCTATCAGATTTCCTAACTTGTCTGGTAGCGGGATAGCGGTAATCTTTTGACACTGCAGCCATGCGGTAACTAAAATAAATAGTGTTGACTGGTAAGATACGGATATTCATCTATGAATGACTGATATCAAAACATTCACTTATAAACTAGACCATGTCCAAGGGGTGGCGGGGTGTGAAACGTCATTGCGATTATGTATAATATAATTATAGAATACTGCGACCGTATCAACGTACAAAATAGTGCTACAATATATTTTAAAGAATATTATAATAGCCTCCGTTTGCTTATGTCAGTGTAACTGCAACCTCAAGGAATGTGTTCTAGAATCTAGAGATATATTGGTAATTTGGTTGGTTTGATTGATTGAATTAATTGATTGAAAACTTTATTAACAGATTGCAGAATGGGTACAGTACAGTTCAAATCAATACATACAATTGTTAAGGGGATGCAGACCAGAGAAAGACTTTCGTCTTGTTTACATCAGGGTCCCCCATTTTCAATTCATCATAATTGATTGATTGGTTGATAAGAGATCATATATTAAGTTATTCCTTTATTGATCCCCTTGGGGAAATTCACGAAATAAACGTAATGTGATCACGGGGAATTTAAATGTCTCCGTTTATTTTAGGAGTTGTTTGGCTTTTCTTGTAATAATGGGCCTAACCCGAGTAAGTAAGGTAAACATAATACAAAACACTGTTCTTTCAAATACCCTGATCAGTGTCTCTATATGCGTGCGTGTGCAGATAAGCTGATTTGGGCTCGATGTGAAATCATCACTCCATAATAATAAAATCCCCAGTGCTGCTGTGCTGTCAAATCTCCAGATCTGAGATTTCTGTTCCTTTGCACGACTGCGCGTGAGACGCGTGCGCGGGCTGCGTGCGTGGGAAGAAGACCTTGACCAAGGTTTTATTCAGAAGCTAACAACGCCAGCAGGCAGCAGCTATAATGATGACAATGATTCAGACTCTGGAATAGCCCTATATATAGAGCAGCGAGCTGTAGCCCACTGTGCGCGTTTGAAGAAGAAAAAACACACATTTAGACGTGGAGACGGTGGTTGGTATAAGGGGACCCTGATGTAATTGTAATTAAACAAGACGAAAGTCTTTCTCTGGTCTGCATGACTGCATCCCCTTAACAATTGTATGTATTGAGCTGTACTGTACTGTACCCATTCTGCAATCTGTTAATAACATTTTCAATCAATCAATCAATCAATCAATCAATCAATCAATCAATCAATAAACTATTCGTGTGGTTGGGTCATTTACCATTCCACAGCAGCCCCGCTGAGCGCTGATGTCTTTCACAAGGTGGAGTTGTAGTAGCCTCGTAATAACACCATCATGTCACGTGACACAAGGTGCACATTTTCGCCTCGCTGTGAACCAAACGGGAGGGATACTATTGGAACGGGAGGACAACATCTGAAACCCGTTCCCACCCACCGTCACTCACCGGAGCCCTTTGACGCACGTTTGCAGGTTGTACTTTCGTCAAAGCCTCCCGCGCGTCTTCTTGTCCAGATTCCTGTGTCGTTCCTTCATTGATTCCTTAGTTCGGTTGGATCGGATGGCATTCAACGGTGTTAGTATTGAAAGAGAGAGAGAGAGAGAGAGAGAGAGAGAGAGAGAGAGAGAGAGAGAGAGAGAGAGAGAGAGAGAGAGAGAGAGAGAGAGAGAGAGAGAGGGGGGGGAGGGAGGGAGGAGAGACGCAACGGTTGTGTGCGCGTCAGTACAGGCTATAAGCGCGGCTTACATCAATAATGGTATTGGCGTTACACTTCCTTCACGAGAGAGAGAGAGAGAGAGAGAGAGAGAGAGAGAGAGAGAGAGAGAGAGAGAGAGAGAGAGAGAGAGAGAGAGAGAGAGAGAGAGAGAGAGAGGGGGGGGGGGGGGGAGAGATAGTAGATGGTTAGCTGTTTCAATAGAAATCAGTAGAAATACTACATGGTTAACTTAAATGTGTCAAACAAACCACGGCACTGTAATGGTGAGAATTTCACTTGGGTGCCTTCAGGTGTGGAGAGTCTTGATGATGTCCAGTGGGGTAAACCAGAGTTATTATAGGCTCTGACTAGGGTAAACCAGTCTGTGTGTGTGTGTGTGTGTGTGTGTGTGTGTGTGTGTGTGTGTGTGTGTGTGTACAGTGTGTGTGTGTGTGTGTGTGTGTGTGTGTGTGTGTGTGTGTGTGTGTGTGTGTGTGTGTGTGTGTGTGTGTGTAACATACAAGATACTTTAATGCGGTAATTGTTTTCGGTACAGATTGTTAAACATACTGTCCTATACACCATAATGTACTGTATAGAGATGTTTTTTTATATATATATTCACATACATACTGTATATATTTGTGTGTGTGTGGATAGCCTATAAATACTGTATTTTATATACTGTATATCATATATCCATGTACTGTAGTTTGAAACGGTCTTTATACAACGGCATGCAAATTTCTCGATTCTGATTGGCCATTCACACGTCTTTATTGACAACAATCCACGGTCCTGGGCTCAGGACCCGCCCACAACCAAATCACATAACCCTCCCCGGCTCACTCCGGGAGAAAACAGGATCGCGAACAACAAATGGTTATGTTGAAAGCACCATAACGACTAAATATGAAGCGATTCTGTCAAGGGGAATGTGTTAGTATTTTAAACAATGTTGGATGATGTAATTGATGGGTCTTGACTCAATCTAGAACAAAAGAAAAATCGCGGATTGATTGATAGATTAATTGATTGATTTAAATTTCTTCCTTCCTACTTTCCGACTGCAGCGTTCTCTCTCACACTGTCCGACGCTGGCGTACCCACAAACACACACATACACACACACACACACACACACACACACACACACATACACACACACACGCACACACACACTGTGACACACACACACACACACACACACACACGCACACACACACACACACACTCCTGTCTGCAACAGCGGGGGAGTCAGACTGAGAGAGAAGCAGCGCTGTTTTAAGTGAGCATGGTCTATTGAATTGATTGATTGGTTGATTGCTAATTTTATTACTGTACCCCTGGTTTCCAACTGGTTAAGTTTAGGCTAAAAGAAATAAATAAAAAAATAGGGCGAAGAAAACGTTTTTTTCCTATAGGGCAAAGAAAACGTTTTAATAAATTTTCAATCAATCATTCCAATAATACACAGTTGGATGTGTTAGTTGGTTGGATGCACTTCAAGCTGCTTCCACATGAGGCAACTTCTCTCAATCATTCCAATAATACACAGTTGGATGTGTTAGTTTGGTTGGATGCACTTCAAGCTGCTTCCACATGGAGTTGTGGGAACTACTTTTTCTGGCGGATGGTTTTTTCAATAAATCTTCGATTAATGTGTGTTTATTGTATAGAAATAAGGTTGGATGAATCTGGCAGTTGTATAAAAGCTTTACACCACGTGCAGTCGTGATTTGTGACCAATAAACCATGCCTAGGGGGGTCTAACGACCCTCGGCTGCGCCTCGGGCCTAACAACCACCCCTAGGCATGGTTTATTGGTCACAAACCACTCCTGCGTGTGATGTAATGCTTAAATACACTACATGCAGCAATGTGTGAGGGTGTGACAGTATCACTGCAAGGTGCTGGGCCGAGGGCCCGAGGCCAAATCAGAGGAACCTGATGCTGCAAACACACATCATACACACACCCCTCACACACACACACACACACACACACACACACACACACACACACACCCCTCACACACAAACACACACTCCTCACACACAACACTACTTTCTGTGACTAGCTCTGTTCTCTCTCTCCCTCTCTATCTATCGATCTACCTACCTACCTATCTAACTCTCTACCTACCTCTCTCTCTCTCTCTCTCTCTCTCTCTTCTCTCTCTCACTATGACCCCAGACCCCAGTACTCTCTGGACAACACAGAGACCCTCTACAGGAAGAGACAGAGCAGGCTGTTCTTCCTGAGGAGACTCAGTCCTTCAACGTGTGTTACAGGCTGCAGCAGTCGTTCTATCAGGCAACCAGCATCCTCTTCTTCGCTGTGGTATGCTGTTGCCCCCCAACATTAACATCAACTCGAGAGACACTAACAAACTGAACAAGCTGGTGAGGAAGGTAGTGGGAGTTGAACTGGTCAAACTAGAGGTGCTGGCAGATATGAGGATGAGGAGAAGGCTGGACCTAGACTGGAAAACCCCTCTCAACCCCTCTATGAGGAGCTGAATGAATGAATGAAAACTTTATTTAACAGATTGCAGAATGGGTACAATACAGTACGGCTCAATACAAACAACTGCTAAAAGGATGCAGACCAGAGAAAGATGTTTGTCTTGTTTACATCAGGGTCCCCCATTTTCAATTCATAGTGACATTTATGACATGACACAACATACATGACATCATGACATTTATGGCATAGGGACATACATGACAGCTAGCCAAGATGATGAGCCCCCCCCACACACACACACACACACACACACACACACATAGCCATGCAGTCTTTTGTGCTAGTAGCCATCAGGCTCTACAACTGTGGGACTACTGAGAATAGTTGGAGAACGAATGACTGGAGGACTTGAGAACTGGACTTTTATTACTAAACACTGCACAGACTTTGGCGCAGTGTGCTATTATACTAACTACAGTATACTATCAAGCAGCAGTGACAGAGAAATATACATGTATACTATTATCAATAGAATATACTGCCATTCTATTATTATTATTATATTCTAGAATTCTTTATATTATATATTATTTTATATTATTATTATTATTATTATTATTATTACTTCTATTATTGTCTTTTTTCCTGCCTGCACCTCCCCTCCCCTCCCCATACTGCTATGACACCTGCTATGCACGGTGATGGTGTAGTAGTGGTTAACACTGTCGCCTGACAGCTAGAAGGTCCTGGGTTCGATTGCCGCTTGGGGACCAGGTTGCCGTGTTGCCAGTTACCCAGGTGGGGCTGGTTTGTATGTTCTCCCCCCCGTGCTCGCAAGGGTTTCCCCTCCCGATAAGATAAACCCAATGGAAAAACATGCACAACAGATGGCTCACGTTCCCGGCCATGACGAAGACGGACAGGAGCACTTGGTTGGATTGGTCCCTGGGCGCGGCGCACGCTGCAGCCCTTGTCTGCTCCCGGCTTCCCTTGAGGGGGAAAGACGACGGGATGGGAAGTGCAGGGAACATTTCATCAGCGAGTGCATGTGTGTGTGTGTGTGTGTTCCTGTGGGTCACCCATCGCATGTGTGTGTTAAAATGAATTAAGATGAATAAAGGAACCCTTGACTTGACTTGACACTTTAGCATTTTGAATGGCTTGTTGTTTTCTGGTCGACCCAAGTCGTTTGTTGAGTCCAGAGTTCCATCACCGTCTTTACTGTAGTCGAGGAGACAACGATGGAGAGAGTGACACCTAGGATCACAATAGTCACTCTTAGATATAATAAAATTGTGAAATATAACTTTTTAATATGTATATACCCCATACACATACCTGTATATATTATATCTATATCTCCCATACATACAGGTATAAATATAATATACCATAGTATATTTATACCTGTATCACTGTACATAATTATACTGCACATACATCAGTTTAGCATATACAGTATTACTCAGTAGTAGCTTGTTATATATATCACATTTAATCACTTGTACATTGTATATTGCTGATGCCCTTTACTGTTACATTTGTACCCTGGTTAGATATCAACTTCTTGGGCGGCCGGGTAGCGCAGCGGACTAAGCGTCTGCCTACCACTACAGAGACAGTGGGATCGAATCCAGCTGTGGTGCCTCCGGCTTGGCCGACCGTCCATACTAACACAATGGCAGTGTTAGCGGGTGGGAAACCCGGCAAGGGTGGGTCCTGGTCGTTGTAAACAGCGACTCCTACAGTTCGGTCGGGGCGCCTGCACAGCAAGGGAAGGATCTAGGAGAGGTAGTGTGACCTTCCACACATTACACTCTCCCAGTGAGAGTCTGTGCTGCCAGGTGAAAAGAAGTGGTGGGCTGGGTACACATGTGTCGGAGGAAGCATGCGATAGTCTCCGCCCTCCCGGAACGACAGTAGGGGGTAGAGTGCGCAACGACCAGGAAGGGGGATTGGGAATTGGCATAACGACTAACATTGGGATGGGAGAAAAACGGAAAAAGAAGGGGGGGGGGGAAAGATAATAATAAAAAATTAAAAAATATATCAACTTCTTATCATTGTACTGTACTTGTGCTGTATGGTGACAATACGTTTGAATCTAATGTAATTTATATATATATGTATTGTCCAAACGGAATAGAATAACACAGAGTAGGACAGAAGAGTGTGTGTGTGTGTGTGTGTGTGTGTGTGTGTGTGTGTGTGTGTGTGTGTGTGTGTGTGTGTGTGTGTGTGTGTGTGTGTGTGTGTGTGTGTGTGTGTGTGTGTGTGTGTGTGTGTGTGTGTGTGTGTGTGTGTGTGTGTGTGTGTGTCACAGAAGGATGTCATCAAGTGGCGTAACCACCACAATGTCCTTCTGTCCAACTAGAAGTGCTGTTGGGCTGGGTAGCAACCCCTTAATTCTGGTTACAAATAAGACCAGCCGCGAAGATTTATGATGTAGTACTGGACCTCTGGGGGCCTCTGTAGTTCAACCTCTGGGTTCCGTGGCCCATGGAACATCTGAGCTGGAGACTGGGACTGGACTAGCTGCTGTATCCCAACCGAGAGGCCTCAGCCTGGGGGACATAATAAGCCGGAGAGGGGGTGGATGGTGGATTGTGGAGGGGATGGTGTGTATGTGTGTGTGTGCGTGTGCGTGTGCTTGTGTGTGTGTGTGTCCCCAGGGAGGAGGAGATGGTGTGTGGGAGTGTTTGTGGGACTCTGGGAAAGATCAAGATCCACAAGTGTGTTACTGTATTTGTATGTGTGTGTGTATGTGTGCGTGTCTATGTGTGTGTGTGTGTGTGTTTAGTGGAGGTTCCATCTTTCAGTATTTCCCATGTAGAAGGGAGACCCCAAGCACACACACGTGCACACACACACACACACGCGCTCACAAACCCTCTTTCTTTCTTAATCACTCACTCTCTCAGACACACACAGAACAAGCTCTCAGCTGTTGAACTTTAACATTTGAACCCTGTGACCCAGAGGAGGAAATGCATGTATGACCTCTAATAGAAAGTCCTACTTTTCTACATAATCGAAATACCTACAGTCCTGAGGTGATGGAGACAGGAACCAAAATGAAAGACTGCGTGGATGGATGGATGGATAGACTATAAATCAAGGGTGGTGGGCAACTTTCTTGGGCATGAGATCTACTTTGCCCCTTTCCAAGGCTGGACAGATCTACCATCGCACAGTCAGGCAGACAGAGTGAAAATCACCGCCACTCTTAAGTAATAATATAAGTATAATTCAAACATAGAATTGGCCCATATTTTAATATTGATAATAATGTGTACATTCTTACACCTTCGGGAAACAAGCACATGCACATTGATATTATGAAACATATGATGGGACCTGATGATGGTAGCCCTTGTTCCAGTTTCCTTATTATACCCCTGTGTATTAGCCCATTGCAAATACCACTATCAAAACTTGTAACTGCTCCTCCTATGGACTACATAGCGTCACGGTCATTGTGATTACATTACGGTTTGACCTCTCTATTATGTATGAATTTGTATCAATGAAAAAGTTTAAGGACCGCTGTAATAGTCTACAGTATACCGTCTCCCCCACAAGCCGTGTCTTTGAGAGCAGGGATGATGCGAGATGTTCTTTGTGTTCATACGTCACAACCCCACTCACGTTTTATCAGGGGGACCCTGATATAAACAAGACGAAAGTCTTTCTCTGGTCTGCATCCCCTTAACAATTGTGTGTATTGAGCCGTACTATATTGTACCCATTCTGCAATCTGAATAAAATTTTCAATCAATCAGTCTAAACTAAAGGATGTTTTGCTGACATGCTCAATGCTGTCAGTGTGTGTGTGTGTGTGGGGGGGGGGGGGGGGGGGGGGTGAGAGAGAGAGGGAAAAGAGATTACACATGAGTGTGCATGCATGGGTGTCATGTGCGCATGTCATGAGTTCTATTTGTGTGTGTGTGAGAGAGAGAGAGAGAGAGAGAGAGAGAGGGAGAGAGAGAGTCGTGTGTGTATCCTTGTGGTCGTTCTATATAGCCTCCAGCGTGAGAAAGTGTTCTACTGGGGGAACCATTTGACCCCCATCCCCCCACCCCAGGCCAGGAAGTGGGAACCCCTCTGTTCTATCCCTTATCCTCCCTCAAGAGCTCTCTCTCTCACACACACACACACACACACACACCCAACAGTCTCTGATCCTCTCTCTCTGTCCCTCCCCTTGTCTCTCTCATCTTTTTTCTCTCCTCTATTTGTCCCTCTGTCAATCTCTCTCTCTCTCTCTCTCTCTCTCTCCTGGAAACTGCTAACTGGGGTTGGTACTTCCACCTAGAAGGTGTTTTATTATTATTATATTCACAACAACAGCAACAACAACAGGGGCAGCGGTGGCCTAAAGGTTAGAGAAGCGGGTTTGTGACCGGAAGGTCGCCGGTTCGATCTTCGGGACCGGCAGGAAAAATCTGGGCTGGGGAAGTGAATTCATAACTCTCTCCCATCCCCTTAACACCAACTGCTGAAGTGCCCTTGAGCAAGGCACTTAACCCCCAACTGCTCCAGTGGAGTTGCTCAGTGGCCAATGGTGTCAGACTGTGGTTGTACTGGGCAGTTCCCAGGTGTGAATGGAACTGTGTGAATGTGAAGCAAAGAACATCAGCTCAGCAAACCTACCCTGGGTAAATAAAGATTAAACAAACAAACAAAAAAAGCAGCAGCCCATCTTTATGCACTTTGTCCAGTGACATCACCCCACTGTCCTGCGTGATTACATATGCACGCCGCATTTCTCGGAGACGCTCTCTGATTGGCCACTGACGCGTTTGCCCAATCCGTGACGAGCTGTGTATTTGCCCATTTCCTCGTCAAACAGCCTGCAAACTACCTGGCGTTCTATCGCCATGCTCTAAGACAAACTCTAACCATAACCAACTTCGAAGAGTGCCTAAACTTAACCAGTGTAGAAACAGGCGTCGGCCAATCAGAGAGCGTCTCCGAGAAAATGCGGCGTGCATATGTAATCACGCCACTGTCCTTGATACAGAATACATAGTAGATCTAGAGTACTAAATGCAAGCACATTAAGAGACATAATCATCATTAGCTTGTAGGCCTATACTGCCCTCTTTTGGAAGGATGTATACATTACACACACATTTCACACTGGTCTTGCGCTCTGCCTCTCTCGGTAACTGGGTGCTGAACTTTCTCTCAGACAGACCGCAGTCAGTCAGAGTTGACAACCGCACATCAGGCACAAAACCTGTAAGCACAGGGACCCCCCAGGGCTGCGTGCTGAGTCCCCTGCTGTACACCCTCTTCATAATGATGACTGTGTGCTGAGCCCCCTGCTGTACACCCTCTTCATTATTACTGTGTGCTGAGCCCCCTTCTGTACACCCTCTTCATTATTACTGTGTGCTGAGCCCCCTGCTGTACACCCTCTTCATTATTACTGTGTGCTGAGCCCCCTTCTGTACACCCTCTTCATTATTACTGTGTGCTGAGCCCCCTGCTGTACACCCTCTTCATTATTACTGTGTGCTGAGCCCCCTGCTGTACACCCTCTTCATTATTACTGTGTGCTGAGCCCCCTGCTGTACACCCTCTTCATTATTACTGTGTGCTGAGCCCCCTGCTGTACACCCTCTTCATTATTACTGTGTGCTGAGCCCCCTGCTGTACACCCTCTTCATTATTACTGTGTGCTGAGCCCCCTGCTGTTTAAGTTTAAGTTTAAGTTTATTTGGATCCCCATTAGCCACAGCAGTGCTGGGGCTATTCTTCCTGGGGTCCATAACACATAAAATACAGTTACAGACGTATACACTCACAACATTTACATGTCATACAGACAATTAAAACAACAATAAAAACCCTTATACACTCATACCATTTACATGACATACAGACCATTAAAACAACAATAAAAACCCTTATACACTCACAACATTTACATGTCATACAGACAATTAAAACAACAATAAAAACCCTAATCAAATTCATAATACAAGATAAAAATATCAGACACATACATTTTCATTTACGTACACACTATCTATTAGGGAATGTCAATTTCTTTGGTTGAAAATGTTGTTTTACCACGATTTTGAAACGGCATTTACTATTCTCCTGCTTAACATGTCTGGGAAGAGAGTTCCATTCCTGCATACCACGGAACATGACAGTTCGCTTCATTGCATTCGACCTCACTTTTGGAAGTGTAAAACCTCGTGCAGAAGCATGTCTGGTGGAATGGTTGTGTCTGTCAAGACTTATTGATAAATTGTTATATAAAATTGAGGGGATCTTTGTAACAAGAATATTCCTAGTGAATACAAGGAGTGAGCAGAGTAATTTATGTTTGACAAGTAACCAAGTTAAACAACTGTGCATCGCTGCAACATTAGTTCTGTACTCACAGCGAAGCGCTATACGTGCTGCTTTGTTTTGTACCATTTGTAATTTTTTCAGTTTATTCGTTGTTACATTCGACCATACTGCAGGACAATAGTCAAGATTTGACAAAACCAGAGCTTGAATTACCTGTTTGATAGAATTTAGTGGTAACAAATGAGCACATCTTTTAACAACAGAAATCCCTCTTCCCATTTTCACTACTATATTGTTTATATGGTGTGACCATGACAATTTACTGTCTAATGTTACCCCTAGGAGTTTAGTCTCCTGGACTTGATTAATTACCACATCACTTATCAAAAGTTTCAAGACTGGGTTCGTTCTTAGAGTATGGTTTGAACCGAAAATGATGCTACTGTACACCCTCTTCATTATTACTGTGTGCTGAGCCCCCTGCTGTACACCCTCTTCATTATTACTGTGTGCTGAGCCCCCTGCTGTACACCCTCTTCATTATTAGTGTGCTGAGCCCCCTGCTGTACACCCTCTTCATTATGACTGTGTGCTGAGCCCCCTGCTGTACACCCTCTTCATTATTACTGTGTGCTGAGCCCCCTGCTGTACACCCTCTTCATTATTACTGTGTGCAGAGCCCCCTGCTGTACACCCTCTTCATTATTACTGTGTGCTGAGCCCCCTGCTGTACACCCTCTTCATTATTAGTGTGCTGAGCCCCCTGCTGTACACCCTCTTCATTATGACTGTGTGCTGAGCCCCCTGCTGTACACCCTCTTCATTATGACTGTGTGCTGAGCCCCCTGCTGTACACCCTCTTCATTATGACTGTGTGCTGAGCCCCCTGCTGTACACCCTCTTCATTATTACTGTGTGCTGAGTCCCCTGCTGTACACCCTCCAGTACATATGACTGTGTGCTGAGTCCCCTGCTGTACACCCTCCAGTACATATGACTGTGTGCTGAGCCCCCTGCTGTACACCCTCTTCATTATGACTGTGTGCTGAGCCCCCTGCTGTACACCCTCTTCATTATTACTGTGTGCTGAGCCCCCTGCTGTACACCCTCTTCATTATTACTGTGTGCCGAGCCCCCTGCTGTACACCCTCTTCATTATTACTGTGTGCTGAGCCCCCTGCTGTACACCCTCTTCATTATTAGTGTGCTGAGCCCCCTGCTGTACACCCTCTTCATTATGACTGTGTGCTGAGCCCCCTGCTGTACACCCTCTTCATTATGACTGTGTGCTGAGCCCCCTGCTGTACACCCTCTTCATTATGACTGTGTGCTGAGCCCCCTGCTGTACACCCTCTTCATTATTACTGTGTGCTGAGTCCCCTGCTGTACACCCTCCAGTACATATGACTGTGTGCTGAGTCCCCTGCTGTACACCCTCCAGTACATATGACTGTGTGCTGAGCCCCCTGCTGTACACCCTCTTCATTATGACTGTGTGCTGAGCCCCCTGCTGTACACCCTCTTCATTATTACTGTGTGCTGAGCCCCCTGCTGTACACCCTCTTCATTATTACTGTGTGCCGAGCCCCCTGCTGTACACCCTCTTCATTATTACTGTGTGCTGAGCCCCCTGCTGTACACCCTCCACATAATGACTGTGTGCTGAGCCCCGTGCTGTACACCCTCTTCATAATGACTGTGTGCTGAGTCCCCTGCTGTACACCCTCCACATAATGACTGTGTGCTGAGTCCCCTGCTGTACACCCTCCACATAATGACTGTGTGCTGAGTCCCCTGCTGTACACCCTCCACATAATGACTGTGTGCTGAGTCCCCTGCTGTACACCCTCTTCATAATGACTGTGTGCTGAGTCCCCTGCTGTACACACTCTTCACATACGACCAAGTTTGCGGATGGTACTACTACAGACATTGGATTGATTACCGGTGGGGCTGAGGTGGCATATGGCGGAACTTGTGGCAATAATCTCTCCCTGAACGCAGACAAGACCAATGAGATTATTATTAACCCACAGAGGAAGATTGTGCAGTACACACCACTGTAAATAGGTGAGACAGTAGTGGACAGGATTAAAACCTTTTAATTTCAGCAAGGACCTGGGGTGTAAAAAGTACCCAGAAATTATACTTAAGTGAAAGTATGGGTACCGTCTCAAAATCGTACTCTAGTAAAGGTCAGAGTATCTGGCTAAAAACACACTTGAGTAAAAGTAAAAAAGTTTCTATACTTTTAAATGTATTTAAGTACAAAAAAGTAAAAGTTAACTTTTTTTCTGATTGTAGCATTGATGATAATAATAATAATACATCTATTTTATATAGTGCTTTTCCAGATGCTCAAAGACACTTGATGGGGATTTGATTGGCTGTTTTAAAAAAAAGTGCGGCCGCAGGATTAATAACGTTAACGTTAGTTCGGCCAGAGAAACAAATATACTCATTAAAATTGTTGGACCTGCGAGATTTGTACTTTGTAAGTTTGCATTTTAAAGATGACAAATAAGGCACATTGTTATCATCCATTTCTTTTATTTTTCTTATAAAAATCTAGAACTTGTGGACAGACCAGCTCACAAAAAAAAAGAAATATAGACTTCCTTTGAAAAGGGAATCACAGCGTGGAGTCCTTTACAGATGCATTTTCATTCAGGCTCCTTTGCGTTTCCTCATAAACACAGCAAAATGTCTCTCCTCCCCTTACTGAGCATGAGCGAGGGACCACTTTTACAAATGGATAAAGAAAGAGAAGCACAATGCCAAAAAAATTTAAAGAAAACAATATAATAAGTATAATACTCAACATCGACAACAACAACGTGAACACAGCTTTAAGCATTTCCAAAGAAAAACCAAACATTATTTTATATTTTTAAAGCATGTGTCGCTAATACATTCTTCTCCAGCAGAAAACAAACACAAAAAAAGCACTTTGGTCTTCTTCACGCACACTGAGAGAAATACTAGCAAAATGCCAACTTCGGTCAAAATAGTCGAGGTAACAATTTGCGGCAGCATCTTAAGCATGCTGGTATACACCACCACATATTTGGATGCAACTTGATATTTTTGTTCATTTTACTTAGTATATATGTTGTATTTACTTAAAGGGGAACTATTTTACTATTTCTTTCACTATTTGGGCACTTTTACACAATTCCTGTGAGTCTATGGAACACCTCTGTAATATATATATTTTTTTTATTCATTGTTTTGTATTTCTAATCAAGTCCTCAAAAACAGCATTTTTCTACCTCAAGATTTTGAGCTGTTTTGCAGCCGCAGCTGCAGGTGCCACCTAAACCACTGTGCAGGTTCTGTTTCCCCTGAACATTAACATGCAGCAGCGACTATATGACATCACATATAGGCACATTTTCAAACGACTCAGTTCAGTGAGGGTGAATATTGTGAGAGGAGAATTGGAAGAATGCGCCAATATGAGAATTTTGAGACATAGATCATATTAATATAAGTTCACATAGCTAGGAAACAATGCTAAACACTCAAAAAGGCCATTTATAAGATAGTTCCCCTTTAAAAAAAAAGAAAGAACGCAAATTGTCAACACAACATTATCTTACCGAAGAGAGCGTTGAATTTGACAGAGCACACATACATACTGTGCCAAACGAAATTGAGTAAAACAACAACAACAACAACAACAACAACAACCGGTTGTCTCTTGCAAACAGCAACAATGACATTTTGAAACAATAAAGTAACATTTTTCTTCTTATGTCTGTTTTAAATTATATTTTTTTTCTTTTTCTTTTTAAAGTGCACATCTTTAAATTCATGTTGAGTTGTATCCTATCCGCAGCATACACATGACACAGGAGAGGGCTGGAGTCAAGCCAAGTTAACAACCCTTATTTTAACACTAGAAAAAGAAGAGGATGGGTCAGTGTCATCATGGAAATGTTCCAAAACGCCCCCCCCCCCCCCCCCCCCACACACACACACAACATTGGGGCTGTGACCCATCCTCTTCTTATTCTAGCCTTAATCTTAACTTAATTCTAAACTCAAAACCACTAAACCTAAAATGGCCCTTTTTTCAAAGTGAGGACCGACCATGTATAAACCATTCAGTGACTACAGGAGAAGCACTGGGGCCAGGGTTCTTTATGGACCAGGTGGGACCAGCTGGTTCTGTTGATCCCTGGTCCCATGATTGCTCTGTGTGTTACTCACTCCTCCTTGTCATAAACATGACTAGATACACGTATTGCTGGAAATACTGTCTTGACCATTGAAATAAAAGTTAAATGTGCTCGGAGAAAGCCACACAAAGCAACGTGAATAAACCACTAAGGGGAGGGGTGAGACAGCAGGATTTGTATACTGGACATGCATGTATGTTTGTATTTTGTATGAATGCATGTGTGTGTGTGTATGCTTGCACAGTAAGTATGAATTAAATATGTATGGATTGTACAGTGAATATGTAGACGGTTGTCTCACACACAAGTGCTGTTGTAATTCTTTCAGCCACCATGTGTTATTTCCCATAAACTAGTTGATTGTATTTTTGAACAGATTGATCTCTTCTTGCATTGCCCCAACATCCTAAATGAGAACCCAAGGGTTGGGCTGAATTCAGCCAATAAGAGATCTATAAATGACCCAGATATAGATAACAGTGAATATCAAGCTTCCTTGAAAAATACCAGTACTTCATATTGACGCAATGTATGATTTCCTTTTTTCTTTCTTTCCTGAAACCAATAACGTTTAACTGAAAATGGTTTCCATGACAACAGAATAGAGGTTTGGTGTTTGACCTACCAACACTGGGACCAGAGTTCTAGCGGCCAAAGCAGGCACGCTGGACCTGTAGAACGCTGGTCCCAGGTCAGCCAAAGAGCTGCTTATTTATGCAAACTGCGATTCAACCTCTAAAATTATAGACCTAGAGTCAGTTCAGGAAAAAGTCCAAACATGATCTAAGGGCATTGAAATGAGAGAATTCATTTAAATGTTTTCCCTCATCAATCCTATCTTGGATCTGAGAAACACGGCTTAGGAAATTAACCGTCAGTCAAACTACAGTACGATGTAAAAAAAATTGGGGGGAAATTAATCTCATTTCCATTAGTCAGTTGAAGCCCCGTAAATATGACATATTTAATGAAAAAAATCAAAATAAAATTGTAAGCCAATTTCCTGTCAAATCAGGCGACATACTGACACGAGATAAAAAATGAATTGAGAAAATTCATTCTCAACGTTAGTAAATAAATGTTTTATAGCTAATAAAGTTGCTAATTATAGCAAATACGTCCGTCCCCGCCAAAGCATTTTATTGTATGCTGACTTTATTTTTGTTATAATCTTTGAATTGTAATTCATAGTAATTAATTTGCCAAACAATATGGCACAATGCCACAGCACATACTGTCATTCCTTAACTCAATCAGCGCCACGGGTCGAGCCCATCTTTGTTCCTACGGCGCCACCGCTCTAAGAGATAGGGATGCGTGGCGGTGTTTGCAGGGCTATATCTATATATATATTTTATTTTATTGATCTTTTTCCCCCTCCATTTTCCTCCGATTTTCTCCCATCCCAATGTTAGTCGTATGCCAATTCCCAATCCCCTTCCTGGTCGCTGCGCACTTACCCCCCACAGTCCGATCATCTGGGAGAGTGGAGGCTATCACGTGCTTCCTCCGACACACGTCCAGCCAATCAACCGCTTCTTTTCACCTGGCAGCGCGGATCCTCCCTGAGAGGGCGTAGCGTGTGGAAGGATCACACTATCCCACTCAGGTCCTATCCGTGCTTAGCAGGCGCCCCGACCGAACTGTAGGAGTCGCTGTTTACAACGACCCGGACCCACCCCGCCAGCTTCTCCCACCCTCTAATACAGCCAATTGTATTAGTGTGAACGGCCAGCCAAGCTGGTGACAACCCCGGAGCTGTGAGCTGGATTCGAGCAGGCGAATCCAGCTCACAGCTCCGGGGTTGGTGACGAACGCAATCTCCGCTACGCCACCTAACCGCCCGCTATATCTATATTCTATATTATAGCTATGGATACAATACTATGGCTCATTTGACATCAACTATCCATCGTTCAATATGTGAAAACGAATACATTCTTTCACGTATACGTTCGCGTGTTATACCGTGGTGAATATAAGTATAGTTTCAGAGTGATTCTGGCCAATTCCAGAAAACGGTGCTATGGAGCAATACGTGCATTTTGCTAAAAGCGTTGGCGTTGCTCGCCTGGACACGTGGCGCTACCATTTCCAAATCAAATGTATATAATAGGTATTATGTTTCATCATGAATGCATGATGTCGTTTTTTGATGCTTTGATCGTCACCAACGGCATACGTTTTGGAGTGCGTTGCACATGGTCGTTGCGATCGATGTGAAATCATGGTTGGATCAAAGCAGGATTGATGTCATATAGTCCTTACCTTCACTAGGAGGTACCCCAAAAAGAATATTCCAATAGTCTGATCACGATTTCCAGTATTGGTGTCCATCGTGTCGCCAACATAATCCACCACAACACATGCGTCGGGGGCATTGGATGCGTTTCAATGTGATCGAGTGAACCGCTAGACTCGCCTGACCCAAAAAACGGCACCCGGAGTGAATTAAATGTAACACCGGGTGTGAAAAAAAAGGTTTAGAAGGGTGGGCGATACTGCCACCAAGCAGGATGCGGCCGGTATTGCACTCTGGCTATCTCAGAGTGATTCCCTATGGTAACCCTGAGGTCCGTGTGCCTGAAATGAATAAAAATATCGAATAAAATAAATAACGATGAAAACCTGACTATACTCGGGTATGGCGCTGAGCGGTTTGAGAGTTAACCCGACTATCCTCGGGTCTGGCGCTGATTGAGTTAATAATCACCTGCTGTTTCATTACAATTACCTGTTGTCTGTAACCAGGGTTTTTTCTACGATGGAATATGATGAATAGGATTTCCCTTACTGAGCTACTGAATCGAGAGTGAACTGAGACAAATGTTACTGAGAACATAAACCATCGCATATTTTAAATAATAACAAATAATAATAATAATAATAATAATAATAATAATAATAATAATAATAATAATAATAACAACACTTTTAATAAACAGTTAAAACATAGTATAATTTCGGTTCCTAAAACAAATATGAAACAAACTAGGATGAAATAAAAACCTACTAAAAAACACTGAGCGGGTAAATAAATATTCTGTGAATTGCACAAAGTGAGAATGTCGAAAGTCAAAAGCACTCCGATATGTCAAGGAGGCTGACTAGTCAGCCAGGCAGTCATTCAGTCAGTTAGACAGCCGTACAGAGAGTCAGACAGACAGTCAGTTAGACAGCCGTACAGAGAGTCAGACAGACAGTCAGTTAGACAGCCGTACAGAGACAGACAGACAATTAGTCAGTCAGTCATTGATCCACCAATCCATCCATCCATCCATCAAGTCAGTCAGTCAGTCAGTCAGTTAATCAATCAGTGAGAGGAGAAGACTGCCCCCTGGTGGTGTGAAGGCTGAACGGTCTCCTTCCTCTGTTTTGTTCATTGTCATGATTTGATCTTCCACAGCTGTGGAGAGGGAACAAAGACAAGAATACATATTACTGCATAAACCACATCCTGGGTAGAACTACTCTTGGAGAAACATGCTTATTTTTTCAGAACATCTCAGTACTACACAGTATTCATACCAACTACAAATCTGATCCATCTCTTTTACTGAACAGTATAGATTTAGACAATCAGTTTGGGATAATTTAATACAAATATATATTTTTTTTCTTTACAGAGAATTCATATGATGCAGCAGCCAATCAGGTCACGTTGGTTTCAGACCGATATCCAATACCAGTATCAGTAGAACACTAAGGTCGCTTTCACACAGGGGCTGTTTGGTCCGGACTATCGGACCAGAAGTCGATAGTCCGGTTTTTCGGGTTTGTGTGAATGCGCAGTCGAACTCGGTCCGCGGACCAAACAGGCGAACTCGGTCCTCCAAAAAAACATAGGTCTCGGTTCGCCTTCATCGGACCAAACGCGGACCAAACGTAGTCAGTCAGGCATCTTGGGTAGAAGGAACACCGCAGCTTATTGTTATTATTATTAATACCGCGCGCAGCACACTGCATCTATCTATATATCTAACTGTGCATCTTGGGTAGAACAAGGAAGAAGAAGAAAAACACGGCTTATTATTACCATGGCGCAGCATTACAAGCACACTGTGTAAACATGTCTCGTGGACAGACTTGGGTGATCCCCTGATCTGGAGTCAGACATGGCTCGCAGTCCACACACACGCGCGCGCACACACAGGCTCGCAGCCACACACACATTTCCACTCTATCAATGCCACGCCTCTGCTACTATCACTGCTACGCAGTTTGTGTATTTCCGCATTTCACTTCCTGAAGGGGAGGGATTTCCACTCTCCATTGTGTCCAATAGACGAGCGCCCTTTTCGACCACGTGACATTGTTCAGAAAGTTTGGTGCGCTTGACAAATTGCTATGTGAACGCAGGCGAACCAAATGAAGAATGCAACAATGTTGCAACTTCACCACCAGAACCGCACCGAGTCCACCAAAACTATATGTGAAAGCGACCTAACACACTCTCTCTCTCTCACCTTCAGATTGAAGCCTAGCAGGTCTGAGATGACTCCAGACACAGCAGACAGAATGACCACCTGGGTGATGTTGTACAGCAATGGGTTCATGGTCAGACCATACAGTCTGAATGGTGCATCCAACTCCTAGAGAGAGAGAGAGAGAGAGAGAGAGAGAGAGAGAGAGAGAGAGAGAGAGAGAGAGAGAGAGAGAGAGAGAGAGAGAGAGAGAAGAGAGAAGAGAGAGAGAGAGAGAGAGAGAGAGAGAGAGAGAGAGAGAGAGAGAGAGAGAGAGGTGGGGGGGAGAGAGACACAGAGAAAGAGAGAGAGAAAGAGATTATATATGCATTTATATACCTTTAACCGTTTGGTGGCTAGCTTCAGGACATTGTTGACTAGAGTCATTATATATATATATATATATATATATATATATATATATATATATATATATATATATATATATATATATGTATTTACGTACCTTTAACAGTTTGGTGGCTAGCTTCAGGACATTGTTGACTAGAGTCAGTTCTTCCTTCTTGTTAGGCTTCTTCTCCATCTTTAGATACAGGTTGATCTGTGGAATACATCTCACAGAGTTAGCATCACCTTTTATACAGTATGGTGTGTTTTTGACTTTCTGTTCCAAGTTGATATGCTGATGTATAGCTATTCATATATATTTGTGTGTGTGTGTGTGTGTGTGTGTGTGTGTGTAGGTGTGTAGGTGTGTAGGTGTGTGTGTGTGTGTGTAGGTGTGTGTGTGTGTGTATGTGTGTGCGTGTAAAGGCTGTCCCCGAACCCTGTTTTTAGGGTTCGAACGTTCGCCAGGGTTTATCGAACGAATGTTCGTTTTTTTTTAAATTTTAATAAAAAATAATTTAATAATTTTTTTTAAATTATTTTAATAATTTTTTTTTTTTTATTGTATTATTATAGATCCTACGGAGGGCGGCATTGCATAGTCTATTGGTAAAAAACATGTTGTTTACAGTGGTGGCTGTTCATGTAAACATGTAATTAAACAAAGCACTCAGAAGAAAATAAACAAGCTACTGCATCAAAGTTACTACTTATGATAAACAATAGCCCTTGCACACCGCAGTCACGTAAGGGGCTAGATAAACAAAGGCATTCGTTTTGTGGCATTAACGTTATATAGTTAGTGTTACACGTTCAATAACAGGTATTCACTCTTGGTCGACGGGAAGGGGAGAGAGGCGCACGCCTCGGCTCCTCAACAGACCCGTCCACCGTCTACCTCGGAACGGGGGACGGCAGAGAGACAGAGAGACACCGGCGGGGTCCCGCCGGGCTCCCAACACGCCTGCCGCCCGTCCGCTCTCGGCCAGAGTTGTTTCCAACGCAACCACCTCCCGCCATGAAGCTCGCGCTCCGTGGCCGAAAAAGGCTGGTATTCATTAATGATCCTTCCGCAGGTTCACCTACGGAAACCTCGTTACCGATTACTTCCTCGGCGGGGAGCTAACTATGGCTCCCCGGTAGCTACGGTAAGTCTGTTGAGGCTTCTCGCAAGCAGATCAATGGCGGCATTGCCGGAAGTAAAAAACGAATAAACACTTGCCGATTGGTGGTAACAGCAGAGGCGGGTGCAAGCGGTGTGACGTAATTGGCAGAATCGCCTGTCAATCAAAATAGAGCTCTGGTTGAGAAATAGTATCCCGCTGCAGCCCGGCAGACCATACTGGTTGAGCCGAGCGCCTCGGGGGACGCGCCGCTTCACATCACCTCAACCCTGTGCGCCTCCTTTATTTTTTTTTCACCGAACGTTCGAACCTATTAATTAAAGTCCGAATGTCAGCGTAACGAACGAACGTTCGAACGTTCGGGCTCAGCCTTAGCGTGTGCGTGTGTGGGGAGGACAGCACTCGTGGCCCTGGAGCTCGCAAGGTATAACATCGACATTGCAGCTCTCAGTGAGACCAGACTACATGGAGAGGACTCCCTGACCGTGGTTGGTGCAGGGTACACAGTCTTCTGGAAGGGGGTCCCTGAAGACACTCGCCGCATCCACGGAGTGGGCTTTGCTGTGAAGTCCAAAGACTCCATATTTCAGAAAACTCCAGCTAGGGACAAGCTCATACTCATGGGAGACTTCAATGCCAGAGTGGGCACGGAGCACCTGGTATGAGACAGAGTTATTGGCTGACACAGAGTAGGGAAGATAAATTACAACGGGCTTCGGCTCCTCTCCCTCTGTGCAGAACACCACCTGATCATAACCAACACCATCTTCCAGATGAAGAACAGGTTCAAAACCACCTGGCAGCACCCCTGCTCTAAACACTGGCATTTCCTGGACTATGTGATTGTACGCCAAAAGGACAGACAGGACGTCCTTACCACCCGGGTCATGAGCCGAGTGCTGGACTGATCACCTCATGGTCAGATCCAAAATCCTCATGAGTATTCAACCCTGTGGACAGAGGGCAGTACCTAATAAGCTACTAAATTCTGCAGCACTGAACACCCCCACCTCGAAAAACCACCTCCGACGGCTCCTTGCTGAAAACTTCAACAAGATCCTGGAGGAATTAGCTGACTGGCCAGTTCTGCGCCAGGCTATCCACAGCGCAGCCTCTGAGGCGCTTGGCCAGACGAGAAAACGTCACCAGGACTGGTTTGATTGTAACTCAGCCAAGATACAGTCCCTACTAAAAACAAAGCATGAAGCCCACAAAGCTCTCCTGTCCTGCCCTGGTTCTCCCACCCTGAAAACTGCCGTTGCTGCAACAAGAACAGCAACCCAGTGCGCCCTCCGGACTGAACGATAGATAATCGATGTTGAATGGGCCATAGTAATGTCAATTTAGCAATACAATTTAAAAAGTTATAGCCCTGCAAAGAAGGTGAACATCTCCATAGACTTACAGTACTGGCAGAGAATGGTATAAGATGCTGAAAGTGCGTGGCAGGGAATGTGTTAAGGGTAATGATAAAAATAACAAGTGGCAAGTTTTCACACATAAGCAGAGCTGTGGGAAACCTGTTTTCAAACGAGGTTATCGGCTGTGGCTGGCGTGCATGATGTAAAGCTTTTACTCTACAGGTAGAAGTATGTGCTTCATCTGGCGCGCCATGTGCCTGGTATCACGGCTCTGTTTTTTCATTTGGCGTCGTATCAGGGGTGAGGTGGTGAGGGGGTGGGTAAAATTATTCCCCGGTTTGCCCCTGCCCCCCCCCCCCCTCCCCTCAAATATGATTTTGTTTACAAACAAAATCATTACTCGATGTCCACGAGAAGTGGCACCAGCGGCAGCATCGCAAGAGAGCAAGAGTCATCATCGAACGCGATGGACAGCTAAGAGTGTGTGTACATGTATGTGTGTGTGTCAAAGCATGCATGTGTTGTTAGCAGTAAAGATGTGTTGCTGCATTTCTTGCAGATCTCAGACCCCAATGTTACTAAGGGTAGAAGGAAGATAATAATAATAATAATAATAATAATAATAATAATAATAATAATAATAATAATAATAATAATAATATATTTGATTTGTAGAGGCGCTTTATAATTGTGGAACAAATCTCAAAGCACTACAGTGTAAAAGAACATAAAAGCTAGCAAGAGAGTAAAAAAAAAGAATATAAAATGAGCAAGACTAAAACTAGTAAGGAGTAAAAAGAACACTAAAACTAGTAAAAGAGTAAAGAACATAAAATAAGAAGGGCTAAAAAACTAGTAAAAGAACATAAAATGTGTGGAGCTAAAACTAGATGTCTTTGTTCACCTGTTCAGTGAGCAGTATAGATGTGTTGCTGTACTTCTTGCTGGTCTCTGATCCCAGCGTGACAAACCTCAGCAGGAAAAGAGACAAACTGGAACACCAGATCACCAGCTCCCAGTTATAATGACACTCCAGGAACGTCTCGTGTACGTGGAGCAGCTGAGAGAAGGAGAAGAAGAAGGATTGGGGTTATAATGACACTCCAGGAACGTCTCGTGGATGTGGAGCAGCTGATGGAATATAGTTTTGGAACATTCTACTGATAAAAATATATCTCGCCAATGTACTATATATCTTAAGTGTTTAAGAAAAAATTATAAAAATGTATTTAACCCTCTGAGACCGACAGGATCGCCAGCAGGACTGTCTTTCAGAGGCTGTAGCTCAGTTTTAAGTGAAGATACTGGTATCATATGAAACTATTACGACTATGCTCGTCATGCTAGCTTGTTGGAAAGGGGGCTAAATAATGCTCCAAGGTTAGGCTAAATCTTGGTGAGGGGGAAAATGGCATGGCCATATTCAAAGGGACCCCTTGACCTCTCACTGCAGGGTATCGGAATGAACATGGGATCTATGGGTAGCCAATTGTCTCGCTTTTACAGACAGCCCACTCTGTGATAATCCCATGCAGTTATGGGCAAACACCATGCATCTTTTTGCATGAAGTACAATTGTCTTAGTTTCGCCGATTCTAAAAATTGTGTATTTGACTATTTCTGCATACTGGGGTCCCTAAACAGTCTTTTGAATTGCATACATTGGTATGACTGGAAAGCTGAGACTCTTGTGGCTCCAATGAGCTCAACTGTATTCACACGTGGTGATGTTAGTCCCCATAGTAGCCTTTTCATTGTATTGAGACTTGAACTTGACATCACTGCAAGATGTTTCTGAGCAATTTCCAAAAAGTGCTCGTCATCCAATTGCTGAAAAATGCAATTCTTACAGAACCTTTCAAATGTCAAAAGTTGTTTATACCAAATACAAAATTATTCTATGGTATTCCTCAAGGTGTTGGTGTCTTAACACTTTCAGAGCCCAAGCTTAATCTTGATTTACCGCTTGAATGCCCACCATCCACTTCAATGTTAGCGTTAATAACGCCTAATCTATGTTTTAAATTATGGCTATGTGTCTAATCTGCCCGTCGCTTATCAATGACTCGTTTTCCAGTCAACATTGTCAAAGCGGATTGTTTTTTTATCGGTTCATTTTCGTTTTATAGCATTTTGAAAAGCCCTCGCTTTCAAGGAAAATATAAATATTCCATGATAATCGCCCTTTACTGGAATATTCTAGAATACATGTCATTTTTCTGCCTATTTATGAATCGTTTTCAAATAAACGCTAGATTATCGATAGTATATGTGTACGTATGCACGCTATATAGGCGATCTGAAAACGATCGCCCACACACACACACACAGGACGAACGCTGAGATCTCAGCGAATACAACTCTGATTATCCCAAGACTTGTAAAATAGATTCCTTACCTCAGATCAGATGTTCTCCAAAAAGATCATTCCAATTCCTGATCGCCATTCCAAAAATCGATCGCTTTTATTGATCCAACGCTACATACTGTATTATGTATTCCACGCTGTTCTGAATCCGATCGGCTCGGGTTACATGCCTGAGAAGTAAAATGTGGATTCCGGATTTTTCTTTTCTCATCCATTTTCATTGAGTCCATTCCAAAAGGGTGCATTACCATCTGGGAGACGATAGGGGGCGGTTTTTTCACATCTGAGCTCCTACAGGGGCTGCATACCAACGGGAGACTCGGTTGATGAAATATTAATTCAGATCGCTAATAAAAAAATAAAATGCTAATTGTCGTGGTGGGCATTCAGGCATTGGGCTGATAAAACGTCTTATCACGTGGTGGGCACTGAAAGTGTTAATGTGGTATTTTGGAGGGATTCCTAACCATGTTTATCGATTCTTGAGTGGTCACAAATGGTATCGAGTCAAACCATAATGTTCAGAGACCTTATACACTCCAAAACCTCAAAGACGGGCACCTAACCAAAACACAATGTTTAATAGGGATGTGTAGTGGTTACGTCATTGGTGTTTCCCGTGCAGTCTACCCTCCTTGAAATTGCCATGTATTTCCAATCGACCCATTTCTAAATCGTCTCGTTTAAAATAAAGCATGAACATTGGCATGGTTTACCTTTCTGTGTATTCATCCACAATCTATAGCTCAACATGAACAAATTTGACAATTAACACTTTGATTGCCCAACCCGAGTTTTCTTCTTACCCCCTTCTTCTTTCAATGCCCATCACGAGAATATTCGTTTTTTCTCATTTTTTTTTTATTAGCGATCTGAATTCATATTTCACCAACCGAGTCTACCGTTGGTAAATCAGCCACCCCAGGCGCTCAGATGTGAAAAAAGCGCCCCCTATCGTCTCCCAGATAGTAATTCACCCTTTTGGATTAGACTCAATGAAAAGGAATGAGGAAAAAAAACCCGGACTCCACACTTTACTTCTCACGCATGTGACCGGAGTCGATCAGCTTCATTCTGGACCCTCAGAGCAGCGGGATTATGTGTTTTACAGTATACGCGGTGGATCAATAAAAGGATCGATTTTCAGAATGGCGATCAGGAATTGGAATAATCCATTTGGATACCATCTGATCTCAGGTAAGAAATCTATTTTACCAGTATTAGGATAATCAGACCTTTTTTCACGGAGATAAGCTTTCCCCCTATAATGTGATATGGCTGTTTGACTGTAAAAGCGATCAGGAACTGAGAGAATCGATTTTCAGCGCGCGGCACCAGCGTGCTAACGTACACATATACTATCGATAATCTAGCGTTTATTTGAAAACGATTCATAAATAGGCCGAAAAATTACAACGTTCTAGAATATTCCAGTACAGGGCGATTATCATGGAATCTCTTATTTTTTCCGTGAAAACGAGGGCTTTTCAAAATGATATAAAACGGAAATGAACCGATAAAAAAACAATCCGCTTCAACAATGTTGACTGGAAATGAGTCATTGATAATGCAACGGGCAGATTAGACACATAATTTAAAACATAGATTTAAAACATAGATTAGGCGATATTAACGTTAACATTGAAGTGGTGCTGGGCATTCAAGGGGGTAAAAAGGAAAACACGGCCGGCTCTGAAAGTGTTAAATCGTAAAAGTAGCAAAATAACAACGTTTACGTTTTCCTTCATTGAGGAACTATAGTCACTTTGGCGCTGCTGACTAACGTCACCACAGCGTAGACTCCTGGCTGTATTAGGTGACAGCACTGAACGACAGGCGTTCTACTGGTAAGTGTAGTTCTTTTTGTAGTTTTTTATTTCGACAAATTAAAAACCTTATAACTAACTTTATTTCAACCAAAAATGATTAAAGGGGACATGCATTATAAATGGCTTTTTTCTGTGTTTAGCATGGTTTTATAGCAATAGGGGTTAGTATCAATGGGTCTGTGTCTCTAATTACCATATTGACTCAACAGTCTAGTCTCGAGTTCACGAGATCTTCCCTCACTCAACTAAGCTGTTCTGATTTGACGGTATTGCTGACGTGAATAGGGTACTGATTTGCATAACTAACGCCCCCTCTATGGTTGACAGCGACAGCAGAGCAAGTGGAAATATCTTCATTTCCTCAAACAGAGTGAGGCAGAGAGCGCATAGTGTAACCCGACACTTCCTCAAACGGGTTTTGACTGCAAGCAGGGAGCGGACGAGCGAGAGAGAGGGAGAGATAGAGAGGGAGAGATGGAGTGAGAGGGACCCGTCTTCTCTCACACACGCAGCGTTTACACAGTGCTCCGTGCCTCCGTGTCCCTCTCTCTCTCTCCCTCTCTATCTCTCTCTCTCCCTCGCAGTCGAGCACCAGCATATCACTGTAATATGGTTGCGCATGCTCCCACGCGCATGCCCGTATTCCGATCCGTACAATAATAATCACAGGGGTATATATTGTAATTTGAAAGAAGTTACCAATGCATTGTCCCGTGGGATTATGCCCCCCTGCTGCGAAATTAATTAGTATCCCCCTCAGTCTCTCTCTCTCTCTGTGCCAGTCGCAGACTGTGCGGATGACTGTCACTCAAAGTGCTTATGGGCGGAGCCAACACAACCTGAAATCCAAAAGTGGCTTTTGAGTACTTGATTAGAAATATATAATATAGGGGGCGGTCAGGTGGCGTAGCGGAGATTGCGTTCGTCACCAACCCCGGAGACGCTGGATTTGCCTGTTCGAATCCAGCTCACAGCTCCGGGGTTGTCACCAGCTTGGCTGGCCGTTCACACTAATACAATTGGCAGTATTAGAGGGTGGGAGAAGCTGGCGGGGTGGATCCGGGTCGTTGTAAACAGCGACTCCTACAGTTCGGTCGGGGCGCCTGCTAAGCGCGGATAGGATCTAAGGGCGGTAGTGTGATCCTTCCACACGTTACACGCTCTCAGTGAGAGTCCGCGCTGCCAGGTGAAAAGAAGCGGTTGATTGGCTAGACGTGTGTCGGAGGAAGCATGTGATAGCCTCCACTCTCCCAGACCGACTGTGGGGGGTAAGTGCGCAGCGACCAGGAAGGGGATTGGGAATTGGCATAACGACTAACATTGGGATGGGAGAAAATCGGAGGAAAAAGGTGGGGGAAAAAGATCAATAAAAAAATATATATATAATAAAAGCTTACAGATGTGTTCAATAGACTCACAGGAATTGTGTAAAGTTGCCCAAATAGTGCTAGGAATAGCAATGCATGTCCCCTTTAAACAATAATGTTAGTGATAGAAGGGTATTCATTTTGTGCAAAAATGGAAAGCTTGCCAATGTTCATGAGGCAGAATTATTACAATAGCTGATAATACATTTTCCCAATGATAAATCCCTATACGGGTGGACCGCGGAGGAAACTAAAGTGATGTCACACTACACCTCCCTATACAGATTAATACAGACTGTAGGCGCCGTAATGGATGTCTCAGTATTCTCATTCAGTATTATATTCATGTTGTATTATTAGTTGTACTGTCACTTTAGGTGGTTGGCGTGTTCACAGGGATGCAGTGGTAATGGGAGTGTTCTTATGGAGTTTCATTCACCTTTTCACGTTGTTGACAGTTCACGGAGAGAGGGGGTGAGAGTTGGAGCGCATCATTTCTTTTGACCGCAATATTAAAAGCATGCAAGCCTCGCAAGAACGCAATATTGAAAGCACGCAATAGCGCAAGCCACACACAAGATAGTTATAGGAACGTGAGCGTGAACATTAATTCAATAGTATCAGAATATTAGTGTATGTAATTAAGTGTATTGTGTTGCTTCATGAAGCGAAGGAATAAAAGCTTGAAAAGTACTTTCTGGACGTGGAACGGAATTATTTCACTAGGCGCGTCAATTGTTGGTACTCCTCTACTTAGCCCCTCGGCACGGCTCGTCTATGACAGTCTACTGCCGCAACACAGGCCGTGCTAAAAGCATCTCAAATCAACAGTCTCAGCTTTCAGATCATGTATATGACTTCTATGTGGAATCTACTGTTGACCCGCTATCTCCCCCTAAAGACCCTGTCCCCCCCTAAAGAAATGTGGGTCTCTAAGGTAAAAGAAGCTAAAAACGTTACACACACACAGCTTTACCTGAGCACAGCAGATGAAGACAACGGACAGAGTGAGGAGGAAGGCAGACGACACAATCACATCCACCGAGCGTTGAGGACCTCGTCTCTGAAACACACAGGAACATTTCACGTGAGCGACGGCAGTCACAGTGAGCACGTGTTCACCATCAGATCTTAAACTACGTTACTGCACTCCTGAAAATAAATGACTGCTGTTATTACAACCTACGCCTCACGTTCACCCGTTCACTCACACACCGACGGCTGGGAGGAGCCATGATCTAACAGGGAACCTTCCGATTACCAGACGACCGCTCTACCTCAAATAATTAAACAATTCATAGGAGCTCTTTATTTACCAATAGAGCCTTTGTTGAGAATTCCCATTTTCTTCCATTTTGGGGAAGAGAATGGGGTTGCTATTAGTGCACTGCAACCTTGCCCAAGCCCGACGGGGCCCTACCCGACCCGACGGGTTCGGGCTGGGTAGGGCTTTGTTTTTAAATAAATAATTCGGGCTCGGCCGGGCCGGGCAGTGCCCTCTTTAAATTTTTTTTTTTTTTTTTGGTATTTTTTTTTTTTTTTTTTTGCGCGCTCGCTATACTCATATAACTAGGGTTATAGGATAACCTTAAGTTTCTGTTTCATTTTCGCGTAACGTAGAGCTGTCATCAGAGAGTGAAAGCCTCGTGTCTGAGGAGTCAAGATGTATTAGTTAACAGATAAAATTGGATGTAATTACCGCAGCCTGGAGGGAGAACTCGAGTGGAGCGCTGCAGGTGGACGATGAACAAATGAACCAGACCGAAGTGGCATAGGTTGAAGTTGGAATATAGCCAGTTGGCAAACGTTTTAATTTGTTCTTGGATGTTTGTAGCCGGTCGGCGAAGTTTTGTTAACGTTGTTCAACGCGTTTGCTGACATCAACACAGCGAAGTGGTGAGTGACGAGTCTGATTATTATTATTTGCTGGTGTGTGGGGTCGCTCTGCTGCCCTGTTCTGTTGCGCTTTCATTATATAATAAATGTTGCTGTGCTCGAAATCTGATTTCTGTTTTCTGTTTGTTTGTATAGTGACTGAGTAGGCTATTGTGTCGTGTGTGTGTGTGTGTGTGTGTGTGTGTCAAAGAAGATTGAGTTTTACGAGTCTGTGTGAGTCAACGCGAGCGCTGGGAAATAGAATTTGCGAAAAAGGCTATAAAATGGTTGTTAGTTTTCAGCATGATATGTGTTATTTAGTTAGACCTATTTGACATTTTGGTTTTTGTTTAATATTAAACAGTATTAATAAACTAAAATAAAAAATGTAGTTAATATATAAACAGTGTTTAGAATATTTAAACAAAAAATTATAAAGTTTTTGGCTATATAATTAATGTTTCTTTAGTTTTGACTATCTGTTATTTAGGTAGACCTATTGAACATTTTCGTTTTTGTTGATTTATTAAGTTCATATAAAACGTGTTTAGAATATTTAAAACAAATCATTTTTTTTTTTAATTTAATAATAATAATAAATTTTTTTCAGGTTTTCACGCGGGCTAGGGCTTAAAATATTATTTACAGTCGGGCTTATTTTCGGGCAGGGCCTGAAGTTCACGGGCTCGGGCTGGGCTTCATTTCAAGGCCCTTGCAGACCACTAGTTGCTATGTGCAAAACAACAATTGCTATGTGTTGATATATGAGAAATGTAAAAACTTAATTTTTTAGGGCTGTCAGTTTATCGCGTTAATTAGCTTAATTAATTACACAGCTAATTATCGCGTTATGAAAATTAACTCAATTAATTTAAAATAATTTTATTTTATTTTTATGAATTCTTTTTTATTTAAATTTTTTTTAATCTCATTCACTCCATAATAACGTAGAATAAACATTTACAATTTTTTTTTTTTTTTTAAATGTCCATTTGCATGTTCTTGGTATTTGATTCTAGGGACATCTATGGATCTCAGGGAATGTATTCCCAGTGTCAGAAATACTGTGTCTGTTACTAGGCTCGACTAAATTGTAATGAACCAAATGAGAATATCAATTAAATTTTTTTTTTTTACTGAATAACACCATGCTAAAATCTAAGCATATTAATAAAGGGAAGATGATTAAACAGAAGATTTTGTAGATACAGTACTGAATTCTGCCATCCGGACACATGCAATTTGAAATATGATTATAGAATATAAAATATCAGGCCTAAAATGGTTATGTGATTAAAATGCGATTAATTAGATTAATTAATTACAAATCCTGTAATTAATTAGATAATTTTTTTTAATCGCCTGACAGCACTAAAAAATGTATACGTTGGTGTTTTATTTCTGGATCTTGTAAACAAGTCAGTGTGGAACTGTAATATCATGCTTTTCAAATGTTTTACCAACTCTACCACAGCACATATTATGTTAGGCATTTTCTTTTGAAATGGTTACCAATGGTTACAGGCAGTCATGTTGGAAGACCAAAACATCTGAGCAAGGCCTCTATTTATGTACTCTGTGTTAGGGCTGGGCAATATATCGAGTATACTCGATGTATCGTGGCTTGTTCTACGTGAGATGTAGTAAATTACTATATCGTGAACATCGAGTATTAGCCGCCAGTTAGCCGCCGCGGCTAAAAACAAATGATCAACACGGACCGACTTGCTTTAGTGCAGCGTTTTCCTCTCATTTCATTATATACACAGACCAGCGCGGACCTTCAATGACGAGCAATTGTCATTTCATTAGACACATACCAGCTCAGACCTTCAATGACATCCAATTGAATTGAATTGACCAACTGGCTAACGTTAGCCATTTAGCTAACGCTAAACTAGCTAACTAACATACATGACTCCCCAATACCAGTTCCATTAGTGAGGAAATGGGGGGGGTATATTGACAAGGCTTGACAGCAGAGGTCCAAAGATAACTTCACTTTTATTGGCAATTCGTTTCTTTATATCGCTTCCAGGTTCCAACTGTGTTGACAAAATCCTGGTGTGGTTAGCTACGGCACATTAGAACGCTTAAACACGCTCTCTCTATCTCTCTCTCTTCTTCTTCTTCTTCTTGTATATTTCCGGCGGACTACGCGTCTAGGCGTGTTGCCGCCCTCCACAGGACAGTGGGAGCACTATAGATTTCCAGCCTTCCCTATATTCTGTTATACAGCCCCGCGGCGAGCAGGAACCTCTCTCTCTCTACGTTCAATGATTTAAAGTGGCCACACGTTACAATATAAATACTAACTGGATAGTTGAAGATAAACATTTAATTTCATTATCTGAAATATTATAAAATCATTAAGTCTGCTATAAGCCATTATCCCTTTGTGTGTGATTATTATTGTCTCACAGTAGTGTATAAAGTGTGTGTGTGTTTTTAGCTAAAGTGGATAGAAAACACAGTACTGTGCAAAAGTCTTAGGCACCCAAGAGTTTTTATATAAATGGTCTTACAGTAGATTATTTCATTTTTAATAAAAAAAAAAAAAAAAAAAAAAAGTATTAGTGTGTCAGTAGAATACTATTAGTAAATGTTTTGAAACTTTTAATTTAATTATTTTTTAAAGCATCTTCATGGTTTAATGCAAACATATGTTGCAGGGACTATTATAATCATCATATTGGCATGACTGTATGCATCAAAGGGTTAAATCAAGCATTTTTAAGTGCTTTAGAGGAAATGTCAAAATATCGCGATATATATATCGTGTATCGTGATATAGCAAAAGAATATCGCGATATCCTTTAGAGGCCGTATCGCCCAGCCCTAGCTCTGTGTTGGAAGGTTTCCTTGAAATTCTATCTGGGAATTCTACAACTCCATAATAATAATATTAATAATGCAGGACCTGTTGCAGAGGTCTTTATTCGGCATGCAACGACACTCAATGTTTTAGTGATACACACAGCGGTTAGTATAGCACACACACCGGAACACACACGCATGCATTGTCTCTTTAGGATCACCGATGCGATTTGTCTCTGCGATTAAACCATCCCGTCGTCCTTCCCCCCCAAGGGCAGCCGGGAGCAGACAGGCGTCAACGTGAGCCGCGCCGCGGCGCCAGGGGACCAATCCAAGTGCTCCTGTCCGTCTTCGTCAAGGACGCCACAGTGTTAGCGATCTGTTGTTGTGCATGTTTTTCCATTGGGTTTATCTTATCGGGGGGGAAACCCTTGCGAGCACGGGGAGAACATGAAAACTCCACACAGAAAGGCCTGGGAGATACCCCAGCTGGGTACCTGGCATCATGGAAACCTGGTCCCCAAGCGGGAATCGAACCCTGGACCTTCTTGCTGTGAGGCGACAGTGTTAACCACTACACCACCGTAGTGTGTGTATGTATTAGGGCTGTCCCCGACTAAGGATTTGGATGGTCGACTATGATTGGCCAAAATTTGCCGTTAGTCGACTATTGGTAGACAAAAAATATATAATAATAATAAAAAGTAGAATATTTTTTATTTTATTTTTAATTTTAAATTTAAAAAAAATGTTGTATCATTCCATTTGGGCTGTGGGGGGTGCTTAATGTCTGAAGGAGTCGACTGAAGGCTTCTTGTCCTCTGCAAAAGCATGCAATTGGTCCACTGATGGATACATCTTGATATTTGTATAGATAGGTGAAATCCTCTTTCAGTGCCTCTGTGCCTGTTTTCGTAGGCAGTTAGCCTCTGGTATGCGCGCCATTAGCGTTAGCCACCCTTCTAGGCCTCTTTTCTTTTGGAAAGAATGATAAAAAAAAAATGTAATAAAAAATTATTAATATATATTTTTTTTTATTTATTTATATTCGACTAAGAGGTTGGCCAGTCGACTACGGCTCCTTTCGACCGATTAGTCGACTAATCGACTAATAGGGGTCAGCCCTAGTATGTATGTACCTTGAGGTAAGACCGTAGTGACAGACGTGTATACATCCCTAAATCTAAATCCCTTGTACAGAGTATCCGCTTAGTTTTAATGTGATTTTAATGTATATATGTACCTTGAGGTAGGACCGTAGTGACAGACGTGTGTATGTACCTTGAGGTAGGACCGTAGTGACAGGCGTGTGTATGTACCTTGAGGTAGGACCGTAGTGACAGGCGTGTGTATGTACCTTGAGGTAGGACCGTAGTGACAGACATGTGTATGTACCTTGAGGTAGGACCGTAGTGACAGACGTGTGTATGTACCTTGAGGTAGGACCGTAGCGACAGACGTGTGTATGTACCTTGAGGTAGGACCGTAGTGACAGACGTGTGTATGTACCTTGAGGTAGGACCGTAGTGACAGACGTGTGTATGTACCTTGAGGTAGGACCGTAGTGACAGACGTGTGTATGTACCTTGAGGTAGGACCGTAGTGACAGACGTGTGTATGTACCTTGAGGTAGGACCGTAGTGACAGACGTGTGTATGTACCTTGAGGTAGGACCGTAGCGAAAGCCACATTTTTATGTTCTGAACCTTCTTCAGTCGGAAGTGAGCAACCTCGGACTTCCTGGCTCTCCTGGCTGACGTCAGGTGACCAAAAAGCTTAGCGAACAGTAGCCTCTGTAACCGTAAACACAAGTTACATTGGCCTCCTATAGACACGTTACATTGGTACAATGGTACACAGACACATGTATGTAAACAAACAAACACACATGCATACAAGCTTGTACACAATGAATGTTCAACGTCAGTACAAAGGGCTGTGAGTGACAGTCAATTTAAATTCAATTCAATTGATTGTAATATGATATATTTGCACATTTTCTACCATAACTTGCCCCCATAAACCTAGGGCCAGATTTCTCAATACATTATATACTTGGCAAATAAAGGTGATCCTAGTCTCACAGAGCCAGCCCTCTCTACATTTAGTGCAGGAGAGACAATTAGTGGGTCTCATTCACCAACAAACTTCTCAGGGATTCGCTCGTAGCTAAGAGCAGGATTTAGGAGCGCTGAAGAGCAGTCGTACGGCCTGGTGTGCGCCGTGTTCTTAAAGGCTTTATTGTGGAAAAAATAAATAGTAATCATGGTGATTGCATTCACGTCAATTCTACAGACATCCTTGGAATTAAATAGTCATAATAATAATAAATACGACAATATTTGTATGATGAAAAATTACGTTTTACATTAACAGTCATGCCTCAACAACACATTGTGATGTCCGAAAATAAATAAAAGCACTAGACCAACACTGCAAATGACAGTGGATAAATAAATAAGAACTAAACCCAATTGCGTGGATATAGCTATAGTGGAATAGACTGTATTAATATTCCATATTTATTCTGTCTTCTGTTGCACGCTCCTGGCCACCTGCCTCAGCGCACACACACACACGTACTGTATAGCCTATGTGCGTAATGAATGATCAGTATTCAAACAAAATGTCAAATTATTTGTTCAAAGCATGCTCAGAGAGAGAATCACAGATTAAATATTTCTTTGCAGGGTGCATATATTGAACACGTTAAGGAGGCCAGATTGCTTAGAGTTATAATAGATGAAACACTATTGGTCAACTCACATTAACAATATTGTAACAAAAATGAGCAGAAGTAATTAAATTATTAGACGGAATGCCTATTTTTTTTAACTGACACAGCTACCAAGCAAGTCATACAATCACTAGTTTTGTCACATCTGGACTACTGTCCAGCAATCTGGTCAAAATGCATCCAAACAAGACTTAAATAAAATACAGCTTACTCAAAATAGAGCTGCAAGACTTGCATTGCATAGCTCAATTAGAAAGTGTTGAAAAAATGCACAAGGAACTGTCATGGATGAGAGTCAATGAGAGACTAGTGTGTAGTCTTATTTTGTTTATGAGAAATATTTATACTTTACATAAACCTGTGTGACTCTTTTTGCAGCTGGTGCTTATTAGTGATGGTCATGGCTATGGCACTAGACAAGCCTTGAGGGGTCGGTTCGCCCTGCCGAGACCCAGAACTGAAGCCTTAAAGAAAACTGTAATGTACAGGGCAATGTCCTACTGGAATAGACTTCCACAATATTTGGTTTCAATTACCAGTAAGGTGGGATTCAAGAGGAGACTACGAGTGGCTGTAATGCAGAAAGAGATTGATTTTGGTTGGGTCTAATTCGTGTGTTGGGCTATGTGTTGATTTGGAATGTCTTTGTCTAGTGGTTATGAGGAGTATTAGAGTATGAGTGTATGGAATGTCGTGCTGTTTTTGAGCACGTTTTAGTTTTCTCCGAGATGTCTCCGTTTGTTGTTTTATTGATATTTGTTGTTTTATTGATATTTGATGTGTTCTATATGTTTGTATATTTGTTATTGTTCTACATTAGAAAATTTGGCATACATATTTGTTTGTATGTCTGATTTTGATTGGTTTAATGTTCTATAATTGTTTGTATATTTTATTGGTGTTTTATTGATATTTGTTTTGTTTTTATGTTGTTTTATTGATTATTCTTGTTTAATTTTTATATGTTTGTATCCAGACCCCAGGAAGAATAGTCGCTGCTGAGGCAGTGACTAATGGCGATCTGAAATAAAGAAATCAGTAGGCTTATATTTTTCCGAATTACTTATTTTATTTATTATAGACTGTATTAATATTCCATATTTATTCCGTCTTGTTGCACGCTCCTGGCCACCTGTCTCGCGCACGCACACACACGTGCGCGCACACACACACACATACACACACGACCTGCTGTAGTAAACGCTGGTGGTACGCTCGACTATGAAACCTCAAACGACATGATCTCCTAATAAATTAGAATAATATAAGCCTACTGTTCATTCATTATGCACGTAGGTTATACAGTATGTGTGTGCGTGCGCTGAGGCAGGTGGCCAGGAGCACGTAACAAGACAGTATAAATATGGAATATTGTAATTTGATGTGTTCTTTTTTGTACATGTTAAATGGCTCGAAATAAACTTCATTCATTCATCCATTCAATAGTCTATTCCACTATAGCTAAAAAAACGATACGTAGTAGTATCGCAATACTTTGCGTGGCGATACAGGGATGCCAAGTATCGATATTTAATTATTCATAAAAATTGTTTTTTATAGTAATAGTACAGTAGTCCACACACACATGTGCATTCAGTTAAGTTGGAATATGACTGTAATACAAACAGTTCAGTTTGTCAGGTACATGCAACACAGATTACAGTGTTTACATCTGTCTGCTTGAGAAAATACCATGTTCTGCAATAAAAATTATTGAAGTGAGATGAACAGACTGAACTTTATTTTATTAGATAAAACATGTTGACAGTTTTACTTTGTAGTTAAAAAAAAAAAAAAAGATAAAAAATATATATATAATATCGAAATATTCGCGATATATCGAGTATCGCAATAGTATCGTATCGCGAGATCTCTGGCGATTCCCACCCCTAATAGCTATTGTGTGCTGTATGAGGATAATACATTTGAATCTAATAAAATTTGTATCCGTCGCAAATCGCTTCCGCGCTACCTGTTGAATACGGGGGTCAGCAGCACATCACAGATGCAATGCTGACCCTCTCCCTTCCGTTTTTGCACACAACCCTGGCCTAATAAGAAGCCGGCAGGGCGTGTTTGTATGCTAATTCAGGTGTACGAGAACGCGCTTCCTGTTTGAGAATGAGTGACGAACTTCATTCAGGGGATCGCAGCTGTGATCATTTTGGCAACTTGAGAGAACCTCTCCACACGTTGATGAATCCGGGGGTAACTGTCGCAGGTTCTCTTACAAACTTCCAACGAGGTTGTCGTGAGAGGAAACTTACGACAATGTTGGTGAATGAGGTCCATTGTGAACTAGGGTGAAAAAAACCATTCCTATTGTTGTGGTCACTGATCTTAACACTTTGAGTGCCACTCACGAGATTTCTCAGATTTTTTTTTTTTTTAGCGATCTGAAAAATTATTGCATCACCCAAGCCTACCCGAGTATAGCCGAGCGGCGCCGGCGATCACTGTGGAAAAAAGCGCCCCCTGTCGTCTCCCAGATGACATAAGTGATTTTGGAATGGACTCAATGAAAATGAATGGGGAAAAAAATCCGGTACTCCACATTTTCCAGTTCACTGATCCAGCTGGGGTTACCACAGTTCATTCTGGAACCTCAGATCCCCGCGGATCATGAAGATCTACAGTATCGCGTTGGATCCATATACGTATCGATTTTTTCGAATGGTGATCAGGAATTGGAATATACCAGTTGGATACCATCTGATGTCAGGTAAGGACTCTATGTTATCAGTGTTAGGATAATCAGAGTAAGTTTGATGAAGTTATAAGCTGTTTTGTGAAATGTCTTCTTTCGGTTTCACTGTAAAAGTCTGTGAGGAAATCAACGGAGCGATTATCCGTGCACGGCCGTAATGTGCTTGCGTGCACGTATAATATTGATCATCTAGCGTTTATTTGAAAACGATTCATAAAAAGGCAGACGAATATCAACGTTGTGGAATATTCCACTAAAAGACGATTTTCATAGAATGCTCCAGAATGAGCTGTTTTTTATATCAAAACGGGGGCTTTTCTAACTGCTCTGAAACGGAAACGACGCGATAAAAAAACAATCTGCCTTGACAGCACTGACTGGAAAATAGTCTTTGATAATGCGATGGGCAGATTAGACACATAGCCATAATTTAAAACATAGATTAAGCGATATTAACGTTAACATTGGCGCCGATGGTGGCATTCAGCCGGTAAAACGGAAAACCAGGCGTGGCGCTCAAAGTGTTAAAGACTTCCATTTGTCTTTTTTTTTTTTTTACAGTTTTACAGTTTTCAAAATCGCTGTCTTTAGGATCAGCTGTAAAATAGTGAGCGGAAGTGAATGCTGACTGAAAGTCGGCCAATGGGAGTCTTATACGTGTGGTCGACATCCTGTGAGTCAGACTAGGTGATCCCAATTCTCATTCGTTCACACACAACATACTGAAGTTGAACGTGAGACGTCGTCAGCACACCCTCTCACCTGTTTGTAAGTCCTCTCTGCCACACTCAGCAGGAAGAAGAAGAGCCATATGAGGCAGATTCGCACCAGGAAGCTCAGGGTAACCATGGCGATCACCGTGGGGTCTGAGTCGGACTCGCCCCCCAGTGCCACAGACAGCAGCTCACTGACCGAGAGCGCAGTCAGCTGATCCAGGTCACAGTACTGAGCTAGCCTATAGGTGACAAATAATGTTCTACATTTATAATCAACATATAATCAGATATAATTGTGTCCTGTTTTCTCGTCAGTTTTGCTTTGTTACTGTAATTAGTAAATGATAATGAGCCTCATTTATCAAAGCCTTCTTTGACTTGATCCTAGATTCCATCATACGATACTTTAAAAGAATATGATGAAAACAGATGAAAATGACCCAATTGCTCTGTAGAATTCATACATTGGGTCATGATAGAAACTGGTTTTTAGCTTTTACTGTATCACAGAAAATTGGGGAAAGTTCAAGGAAACCTCTGATTTTGACATCAAGATGACTTATTATCACATATTTGACTTGGATTTGGTTGTAAGCACAACTGCATACATGTGGTCCCATGTCTCCCATGTGTGGAAAAGTGTCATGAATCTTAACGTCCAATGTTAAAATATAATGTAAAAATGTCATGTAAAAATGTCATGTAAAATATAATGTTAAAATGCAATATAAAATTAAATGTTAAAATGTAATATAAGATGTAATGTTAAAATGTAATATAAAATGCCAAAAATGAATGGATGACAACTGGATATTCAGTTAGTTATTCTCAATTCCTGAAAAGTTGTCGTTTTGGAGAAATGTTTGTAGGTTTCTTCAGGAACGTCTAACTGACACATTATTGCTATTATTGCAATTGACCTCTCTTGACCGAGAAAAGGAGGGTCAAGAAAAGAGGGCGGAGTTTGACATAGGTCAATTAAAGATACAGTTTATTTTATACTGCTCACCTGTAGGCGAAGGGTGTGAGACCAAGAGTCACTGAGACCACGTTACCAAACACCTGATACCCAATACCTGGAGTAAACAGATTCACCTAGAGAGAGAGAAAGGGGCGGGTAGGGGAGAAAGAGGGGGGAGAGGGTAACAGTTAATGTATTACATGTCTCAGTCTGTCACTCCTTAGATTATTTTAGCCATCTCTCTCTCCTTCCTTCCTTTCATTCATCCCTCCCTTCTTCCACTTATACCTCGACACATCCCTCTCTCACTTCCTTCTATCCATCCATCTCTCCATTCTTTCATCAGGGTTCCACAGACATTGCAAAATGAAATTCAAGGACTTTCAAGTACTTTCCTAAGCATCATTTTTTCATTTTAAAAGGGCATTTAAAAGGATCCAATTCACTTTTAAATGCTGTTTTTTTTTTTATAGAAAAAAAAATCAGATCCAATATTTATGGCTTAAAACCAATTTCCGATTAGTTACACTTAAAAAAATAAAAAATAAATGCAATTTCTTGATTCAGAACAATTCTATCATGGATGAACAAAACTTTCGATGCAAATGGTTGATTTGAATTTCAAGGACTTTTTAAGCACCAAACCTTGTTAAAGAATGGGCTGTTTAAGGACCTTGTGCGAACCCCGTTTCATTTCTTCTGAAAGAATGGAAAATGGCTACGTTCCTTCCCTCTCCGTCTATTCATCCATGCCGCCACCCCCCCCCCCCCCCTTACTCACTCTGTTCATAATCATTCCGCTGATCTCCAGAACAGACATGTCTGCCTTCTTACAGTCGTTCCCCTCCCACACAATAGCGCTCACCCGCTCCAGGCCGGGGTTGGAATTGTGGAGCCATGGTACGTGTCCCTGAGGGAGGGAGTGAGGGAGGGAGGGAGGGAGGGAAGGAAGGAAGGAAGGAAGGAAGGAAGGAAGGAAGGAAGGAAGGAAGGAAGGAAGGAAGGAAGGAAGGAAGGAAGGAAGGAAGGAAGGAAGGAAGGAAGGAAGGAAGGAAAGAAGGAAGGAAGGAAGGAAGGAAGGAAGGAAGGAAGGAAGGAAGGAAGGAAGGAAGGAAGGAAGGAAGGAAGGAAGGAAGGAAGGAAGGAAGGAAGGAAGGAACACACACACACAGAAGCAAAGAGACAATAAGTGTACATGTCACAGGAAAGCATGGGAGTTTTGAATGAATAGGTTTTAGCGGCGGCTGGTTCAACACTGCATCTATTGTAGTGGGACACTTAACTACTGTATCTTTATTATGGTGGTTAGATGACTTGACAAAACAAATCACGATCAATCGGAAAAACATTACGCCATTAGGAGGAGCTGGGATGGAACTGGGAACCTTAATACACAACTGCTCTACCTCCTAAGCCACTGACATTGTGTGTGTGTGTTTCCAAACCTGATGAAAGGGGTCGTCCCGGTACTCCTTCTTGGCGGGGGGGCCGACGGGCGTCCCTCCCGCCTCCCCCTCGGTCTCGGACGTGCAGGAGGACCGACACTCGGCACAGTGCAGGAAATCCTCCCACAGAACGTCCTCCGTCTCCGACTCATGACGCGTACTTTCAGAGTCCTGAGTACGCAGGCTGGAACACCTGGAGCTACAGCTGGTACCGGACTTAGGAACCTCCTAGAGAGAGGGGGGGGGGGGGGGGGAAGAGAGAGAGATAGATAGAGAGAGGGGGGAGGGAGAGAGAGACACAGAGAGATAGAGAGAGGGGGGAGGGAGAGAGACAGAAAGAGAGAGGGGGGGGGGAGAGAGACACAGAAAGATAGAGAGAGAGGGGGGAGGGAGAGAGAGACAGAAAGATAGAGAGAGGGGGGAGGGAGAGAGAGACAGAAAGAGAGAGAGAGAGGGGGGAGGGAGAGAGACACAGAAAGAGAGAGGGAGAGAGAGTCACACACACAGAAAGAGAGAGGGAGAGAGAGAAAGGGGGGGGGGGCACAGAGACACAGAAAGATAGAGAGAGAGGGGGGGGAGAGAGACACAGAAACAGAGAGGGAGAGAGAGAGTCACACACACAGAAAGAGAGCGGGAGAGAGAGGGGGGAGGCACAGAGACACAGAAAGATAGAGAGAGAGGGGGGAGGCACAGAGACACAGAAAGATAGAGAGAGGGGGGAGGGAGAGAGACACAGAAAGAGAGAGGGAGAGAGAGTCACACACAGAAAGAGAGAGGGAGAGAGAGAGAGGGGTGGGGGGGCACAGAGACACAGAAGGATAGAGAGAGAGGGGGGGAGGCACAGAAAGAGAGGGGAGAGAGAGAGAGGGGTGGGGGGAGGCACAGAAAGATAGAGAGAGAGGGGGGAGGGAGAGAGAGAGACACAGAAAGAGAGAGGGAGAGAGTCACATACACAGAAAGAGAGAGGGAGAGAGAGAGGGGGACACAGAGAGATAGAGAGAGGGAGACACAGAAAGAGAGAGGGAGAGAGACACAGAAAGAGAGAGGGAGAGAGAGTCACACACAGAAAGAGAGAGGGAGAGAGAGAGGGGAGGGGGAGACACAGAGACAGAGAGAGAGAGTCACACACACAGAAAGAGAGAGGGAGAGAGAGAGTCACACAGAAAGAGAGAGGGAGAGAGAGAGGGGAGGGGGGGGGACAGAGACAGAGAGAGAGAGAGAAAGAGAGACACACAGAGAGATAGAGAGAGGGAGAGAGGCAGAGAGAGAAAGAGAAAAAGGAGACCGAGAGAGATACATGATCATTAACAATACTTATTTAAATACACAATATTCTGCGTGCGTATATCTAGAGTGCTATTTCTCATAATAGTGTGTGCGTGTATGTGCATTTGTATATAAACATGTGTGTGTATCAGGCCATGTGAGCGGATCGGCGCGGGCGTGAAATCCGCTCTTCGCTCTAGACGGCTTGTTCCGCTCCGCTAATCGCTCATGTTGACCCCGCCCCCAAGTCGCTCACCGCTCACCTTGAATCGAGCGCTCCCCGCTCCCCATCGCTCGGCAGATATTTTTTTTTATTTTTTTTTAGGATGGTGTAAATTAGCTCAAACTACAACAGTCTACACCCCCTGGGCCCCTTAACAATTGTTTGTATTGAGCCGTATTGTAATTGTACCCATTCTGCAATGTTAAATAACGTTGTTTATCCATTCACTAGCTCTACTAAGCGATGATAGCTAGCCTAGCCACAATGCTATGGTCGCGGCCATTCACGTTAGCATGTAAGCTAACGACAACAACAATGGCGGCATATACTTTTGTCTAACAGGATGTGAGTGACGGTTCACCCTTCTCATTGGTTGAAAATGGCCTTCATGTTTGTACATCGCCATCTGTTGCTTTGGCATTGTACTACATGTATATTACATCAGTGTTAAACCACTGTGAGCGGCCCGGAGCGAAGGAGAACTCTCGCTCCGGACGTCGCGCCGACCCATTTTAAAACCCACTCACTCGCTCATGTCAAAACCGCCCGCTCCGCTACCTGCGCCGCTCACACGCCGCGCCGCTCACACGCTGCGCCGCTCACACGCCGCGCCGCTCACATGCACTGGTATGTATGTGTATGTTTTTATTCATGATTCATTGAGATTACGAATCTCGTTTGCAAGAGACCTGGCCAAGAGAGCAGCGTTAAAACATACATAAAACAGATACAGAATACATAGAATAATATTGTTATTAATAAGTGTTCAAGGCCACAGTATTTATATGTGTGTGTGTATGTGTGTGCATACAACATCGTTTATCGTACTAGTGGTGTGTGTGTGTTCTTGTTGTTGCGGAGTGTATGTCAAGATTCAAGATTCAAGAGTTTTATTTGTATGTGTGTGTCTATGTGTGTGTGTGTCTCTATTAGGGATGCACCGATCCGATATTGGTACCAGTATCGGCCGCCGATATCAGTAAAATAGCTGGATCGGGTATCGGTAAAAAAATATATATATATCGGATTTTTTTTTACATTTTTATATATAATAAATAAAATAAGAAATAACCATTCAGTACATTTATATCTATGTGTTAATTTGTTACATTTAGTTTCACTAAGTTAGGAAAGTAATGTTTTAAGTCAAGCCTGATGTTGCCTTGCACAAAATAATGATCCCAGTCTCTTCCACACAGTGAGGCATACCGTTTATTAATTGAATGAAGTTTATTTTCTGTCTTTGTTTACAACAAATCAAAAACACACTTGTGATCCTTTACAATTCTTAAAAACTAAATATATTTTAATATATATATATATATATATATATAAAAAAAAAAGTGGATTAAATTTCTTTTTTTAAACTTTTTTGGAAAAAGAATTTGGACAATGGGTATCGGAGCGGTATCGGTATTGGCCGATACCCAAACCCAGGTATCGGTATCGGGACTGAAAAAGTACCTCGACAGCGTAGTGTTTCTTGTAGTGGTGTGTGTTCTTGCGGTTGCGGAGTGTACAGTCGTTGTTCATTCTCTCCACCCCCCTGCGGAGGGCGCTGTAGGACGCCTCGGGATCCTCCTCGCTGGATGCCTCAGACGGCTCCTGAAGACACAGCAGGCGAGTCACTAAGCCACTAATACATTATCACAATTATTATTACCATTACCTTATTATTATAACTTATTATCATCATCATCACCTTTTTATTATCATCACCTCATTATCATTATTGTGATGACCTTATTATAATTACCGTATTATTATTTCATTATTATTATTTCATTATTATAATTACCACCTTATTATTATTACCTTATTATTATTACCACCGTATTATTACCACCACCTTATTATTATTATTATTATTATTATTATTATTATTATTATTATTATTATTATTATTATTATTATTATTATTTCTACCTTATTATTATTATTAATTATAATTTTTACCTTATTTTTATTTTACCTTATTATTATTATTACCACCTTATTATTATTATTATTATTATTATTATTATTATTATTATTATTATTATTATTATTATTATTATTATTATTATTATTATTACCACCACCTTATTATTATTATTATTATTTCCACCTTATTATTATTATTATTATTATTATTATTACCACCACCTTATTATTATTATTATTATTATTATTATTATTATTATTATTATTATTATTATTATTACCACCACCACCTTATTATTATTATCATTACCTTATTCCCATTCATCAGCATCAGCCCACCGCTGCAGGGGGGGTGGGTGTGAGTGGGCACGACGTGGGCGTTCCAGCACGCCTCGTCAGCAGCTCTGAGCAGCGAATCACATCGCTGCTCGTGGAGCTGAAGCCCCTCCTCGCTGCTCCGGTTGGTCACCCGGCCGTCCAGTGACACGTAGCCATTGTCGGTCTCCGTCGACTTGTCGATGGACAGCTTGGACTTCTTCGATCTGAAGAAGAGAGAGCGAGAGAGAGAGAGAAAGAGAGAGAGGAAGGGAGGATAAGGAGGGTTGGAGATAGAGGGGGACAGAGGGACGTGGAGGATGGTAAGGGTCAGGTGAGGGACAGGGTCACACTGAAGGACACACATGTACATCTAGAAGCTGGGATGAAGGGACGGGCATGCAGCATGCACAGCAAAACTAACCATGTGTACGTTCAGGATCACACAACATGTGGAACTTTAAACACAACTAAACGTCATTCACGTTGGGCGTTAATACAGGATATACTGTGGAGATATGGGTACTGGTAGTTGTTATTAGCGAATGACTGAATTAATACAAATTTTCTTCATTAAATCTAAAACGTTCCACATTGTTGCATCTGCTGAAGGCATCCTTTGGTTCGCTGGAATCAGCTGCATGAGGAATAGAAAGGGATATGGGAATCTATTGGACCTAGAGGGATAACTAAAAGGAGCACTGATCTAGAGTCAACTCCAGTCTATTAGGATGAATGAGGTCATGAAGACAGGTGTTCCTGGCCACTGAGCCCAGATCAGCGCTCCTCTCAACAACATGCCATGAATCAGTAAAGCTCAGGAGACTTGATGGGTGAAGAAATAATAGACGGAAGAAGAATATACTGCTTTTTGAACACAGACTTATTCCATTCATTGATGAGCCGCACACAACTAGATAATCTACCAAATGTTCTTCTTTCAACATACTTTCATGAGAAGCCAGTTTTGTAGGGTCAACCATTACAGTAGATCCAGTTTCTTCTGCTAGGATAAAAAATATCTTAATAGTATTTTAACTTCCAACAGATGAACCTGAATTGTATCATCTAATAAAAAGAAAAAAGAAAGAAGGTAAATCGAAAGAAAGTGCATCCTTGTTTACATCGTACTGTGCTGCTCACATCGCCAACGTCCCGGTCGACAGGAGTGACGTTTTGACTTTCGAGTATTATTCTACTTAAATCATCCTCCAACAAGATCAGTTTACTGACCGGTGAGAGAGGGTGTAGCAGTTCAGGAAGCAGAAGGTTTGTTTAAAAGGTTTGGGGTAAATTCACTTCCAAATAAACCCAGTCAGAATGTGAATGTGTAACTCAACAAGTTACAAACAGACATATCCAATGACTTCCTTTCAGATTGGCAATGAGTCCCTTTGTATATATATATATATATATATATATATATATATATATATATATATATATATATATATATATACACACACACACACACACCGGTATATATATATATATATATATATATTTGTATTATTATGATGAGTATTTATTTTATTATTTTGAATATCAATTGATATAAATATAATATATATATACATGCTGTAGATACATTGTATATATATATGCTGTAGATTGTATTCCATACATAACTTGGAAGATTCCTTTTCAAAACGGACTGATTTGATGAAAGTGAACTGATCCCAGGCCCCTTCACTTCCTACTTGACCTCTTATTGTGAAAAGATGAGAAACAAAGCGAAATACACACCCAGCTTTAAAGATATCATGCCAGAAATCTTGGAAGAGAGCGCACAGTCTGTATGTGCTGTTGGCTGTGTGGGAGTGTGGCGCCCCCTCCTGTGTGTTATCGGTAGTGCTAGACCCGTCGCCTTCCCTATGCGCCTCCATCTGAGAGGCCTTCCTCAACTTCCTTCGGTTAGAGGAGGAGGAGAAGAGGAGGAGAAGAGAAACTTAGAACGGGGGATCCCAAGACGCTGCTCGGAGAGGAGAGCGGGAGAGGTTCAGAGGCTCTGTTTTAATCGTCTGGCGCTAGGATTCTTGTCGGTTTTCAGTTTTCAACTTTATAGTTGGGATGTAGATAGAATGCATCCTATTCACCATGTTCACACACGCGGAGGCCATTTTGCTCTTATGTCACACTCAGGTCGGGATTCCCCTTTCTACCGTGGGTGGGAACAGGGTTCGAAAGGAATCCCAATTTGAGCATGACATAAGTGCCTCTGTGTGCATATGGTCAATATAAGATCAACTCCCTTGAGTCAAAACAGGAGGAGAAAGACTTCAAATTCTAAAAGGGAGACTTTTAACATTTGCAATTTTAGTTGGTAATTATTCTCCACTAACCAAAGTTTGTACATTTGTCCCTTGGTTTCAATGACATGGCTTACTAGCTATGCTAACATGTCTCCTTTAAACCAATGGCCACAGATAGCTGGAAGTTATAATGCTAACAATACTAAAACACCTTTTTTAGAGAAACTGAGGGAAGAATGTAGAAACGTTTTTCTCCAAGGTGATGTCTGGCATAAAAAACAATAACCAACTAAAATGTTTATGTTTCAAGTTTCCCTTTAAAGGAACACTCCCACCATTTTGAAAAATACACTATTTGCCATCTTCCCCAGAGTCAGACAAGAAGATTGATACCAGGTTCATCTCTGTGTATTCCAGTAGCCTAGCTCAGCACAAGGACTGGAAGCGGTAGGGAGCAGCTAGCCTAGCTCAGCACAAGGACTGGAAGCGGTAGGGAGCAGCTAGCCTAGCTCCGTGAAAAAAGTGAAGAAATACAACGTCCGACGACTCCAAAACTGACAATCTTCTCATCCGACTCTGGGGGAAGACGGCACATAAGTGCATTTCCCAAAATGTTGGGAGTGTTCCTTTATTAAGAATGGAAACCTACTGTCCTATTCAAAATAAATAAATATATATAAAAACAATGACTGAATGACACGCTTGAGTGAACGTGCTGTCATTAACAAATTAACTTCAATTTGTGTTTTTAAACTCTGAATTGAATAATTGAATTCAGATTACATTGACCCCTACCCTGACATAGACTCAATCGAATTAAAGAGAGAGAGATAGATAGATAGATAGATAGATAGATGGAGGAGGGAGTGAACGAGAGAAAGAAAGATCCAGAACAGAATCACTCTTGCGATAAAATAACGTTGCCCCTTTTTCAACGATTCTCCTGTTCAAATTATAATTTGAAATAAAGTAATTTAGGAAAAGGTGATGCAATGAGAAAAGCAGTTTGATCCGAAGGCGCACCTAAACCCAAACCCTCGTTCCAAAACTGTGGCATGGTCCAATTTTCTTTGCTGAAAATTGTCTTTTATAATGTTCTAAAAATCAGCAGGTACAGCGGTCATGACAGCCACACACACACTGACGAGATCTTTAGATCCGACGAGATCTAAAACCTACAAAGGTTTCTTAACTAAAGAGCAAATCACAGGTAAAACTACACAACACAGGAAGTGTGTGAGTTAGTTCCTGGTCACATGACCCTTCCCCCCACACACACACACACACACACACACACACACACAAACTCGGATATATATGCACACACACTCCTCTTCTAACAAATGACCAGGAAATAACCCACGAGAGGACCTTTTCTGGAGACCTCATAGCACAAAAATAAACCCATCAGCTCATCGGCTGATTGACCAACCCCGTAAGACCAATGTATTAATCAGGAGATTTTAGCGAGGGACTGACATTCAATTTGAATCTCCCCCTTGTCTTGACCTGGAACCCAGGCTCATGACAACACATGTACTACTACTGATACAATCACAGCGGACTGGTCTTGTGAATAGGAAAAGTGCTATAGAGCTTCCAGAAAGATCTCCCAGAGGCTTAAACACACTTCCACAGAGCTGGCTTTAAAATAACCTTGACATGTGGGATTTGTCTTTGTATGTGTAATACATAACAAAAAGATGTAAAAATTATAATAAATAAAGCTAAAATAATACAAAGAAAATGTCAAAGTATTTGCTTAAAGGGGAATGCCACTCATTTGATGAATTCACATAATTACGATAGTGATGTGGCCCAGGTCAGCCCCGTCGGTACCACCCATTCCTCCTAAAGGCTAGAAATCAGAGAGCGAAGCTTCCAATCTGTGACATCACTGGGATGTAAAACCATAAATAATTGACGGGGAGCCGTAAAATATCTCTGTGAGCTCTTACACCCAGAGGATGTTTACAGCCCCGTTTAGAAAAGATAACAACCCTCGACCATAACCCCTCGTGTGAGAACAAGATTTACTGTCAGTAAACACACTCATCTACGAGGAACCTCCAGATTTGAAATCTAGGTGACCTCACAAATCCCAAGTTTTCCCTCCCTCCCTCTCTCTCTCTCTCTCTCTCTCTCTCTCCGATGAGTGATGCACGTTCACAAATATTGACGTTAACTGTCCTGGGAGCACAGGAAGAACATTGTGAATCCATTACAATGTGGTCTCATTCCCCTTTAAGTATTAGAAACTGTATGCACTTTCATATCAACCCAGAGCAGAGCATCACAAACCAGCAGGAGAAAACAACAGTGGAAACAACAGCAGCAATGGAGTATTAACGCATCTCACATTCAATACCCACCTCTCTCCCCAATTCCTCCATCTCTCTCTTCCCACCTCACCTTTCTCCCTATTCCTCCATCTTTCTTTCCATCTCCCCCCCCTCTCTCTCTCTCTCTCTCCCCCCCACTCCCTATTCCTCCATCTCTCTGTCCACCTCTCTCTGCCTCCATCTTTCCCTCTTCATCATTTCCTTGAATCCCTCTCATCTCCCTCCCTCCTCGCCATCCCTCCTAATCTCAATCTCTCTCCCTTTTTCCCTCTCCTTCTATTCATCCATCTCTCCCCTGTCTCCCCCTCCTACCTGCGTCTCTTGGCTCCGGAGCTGGAGACAGGCTTGGGTGTTCTGGTGGAGACTATCTGACAGTGCACGGTCCCCAGCAGCAACATGAGCCAGGTGGCCCCGAACACCTCTGTGGCTGGAATACCATGAGTGTGAGGAATGGATGCATACAGGACCGCTGCAGACACTGGAGGGAGAGAGAGATAGAGAGAGAGAGCGAGAGAGAGAGAGAGAGATAGAGATAGAGATAGAGATAGAGATAGAGATAGAGATAGAGATAGAGATAGAGAGAGACGGAGAGGAATACACAGAGACAGAGAGAGTCGTCTTTATCTGAATCGGTGTAGCCCTAATACTAAGACACACACAGTGCATATTTAAATACACACAAATATATACATGCTGCATAATAATAATAATAATAATAATAATAATAATAATAATAATAATAATAATAATAATAATAATAATAATAATAATAATAATAATAATAATTAGGGGTGTAACGATTCAACCTCACAACGATTAGATTCGATTACGATTCTTCAGGCAACGATTCAATGCATCATGAAATCTCTTCATTTGACCACGGTTCGATTCGATACATTTTCTATCAGTTGATTCCCCAAACAATGTTGAATACACAAATGTGGCTGGGGGAACTGATTCACTCAGCATGAATGGACTATAGGTCAATACATTATATATTTTTTTAAACACAATTTCTTTTTATAATAATAATTTTAATTTTTTATTTCGATTCTAATCGATTCTAACATTTTCAAATCGATGCAGTTGAATCGTCACATTAGGATAGATGCATCGTTACACGCCTAATAATAATCCAATTTGTAGTGCACGCTACATTTGGAAACCAAATCTCAGAGTGCTACAGGGTAAAACATAGGCTTTAAAAATTAAAGCAATTAAAAAACAAGGTATGAAAACATCCAAAAATAACAGACATGTATAAGAAGGCTTTTGTGAAGAGGTACGTTTTTAGTCCTCTTTTAAAAGAAGCAGTGGTCTGTGGTGCTCTCAGGTAGTCAGGGAGGGCATTCCACAGGCGAGGAGCAGCCGAGCAGAAGGCCACACACACACACACACACACACACACACACACACACACACACACACACACACACACACACACACACACACACACACACACACACACACACACACACACACACACACACACACACACACACACACACACACACACACACACACACACACACACACACACACACACACACACACACACACACACACACACACACACACACACACACACACACACACACCTTACCTTGCAGTAGGTATAGGGCCAATAGCAGGAGGAATATGGATCTGGAGGTGACCTGTATCCACCAGCGGTAGAAGAAAGGGAAGAGGACCACTCTCACGAGGCCCTTCCTGGTGAGCGACGCCCAGGGACTCTCTGGCTTGGCCTTGGCGAACGCGGAGCCTGGCGGGAGACGCACAGTAACACACACATGTCACAACCTGTGATACAGAGTAGCAACCCGAAACTGTACATTCAACTAACAATATCATCCTGAAACTGTACATTCAACTAACATTATCATCCTGAAACTGTACATTCAACTAACAATATCATCCTGAAACTGTACATTCAACTAACATTATCATCCTGAAACTGTACATTCAACTAACATTATCACCCTGAAACTGTACATTCAACTAACATTATCATCCTGAAACTGTACATTCAACTAACATTATCACCCTGAAACTGTACATTCAACTAACAATATCATCCTGAAACTGTACATTCAACTAACAATATCATCCTGAAACTGTACATTCAACTAACATTATCATCCTGAAACTGTACATTCAACTAACAATATCATCCTGAAACTGTACATTCAACTAACATTATCATCCTGAAAATGTACATTCAACTAACAATATCATCCTGAAACTGTACATTCAACTAACATTATCATCCTGAAACTGTACATTCAACTAACAATATCATCCTGAAACTGTACATTCAACTAACATTATCATCCTGAAACTGTACATTCAACTAACATTATCACCCTGAAACTGTACATTCAACTAACAATATCATCCTGAAACTGTACATTCAACTAACATTATCACCCTGAAACTGTACATTTCAACTAACATTATCATCCTGAAACTGTACATTTCAACTAACATTATCATCCTGAAACTGTACATTCAACTAACAATATCATCCTGAAACTGTACATTCAACTAACATTATCATCCTGAAACTGTACATTCAACTAACATTATCACCCCGAAACTGTACATTCAACTAACATTATCACCCTGAAACTGTACATTCAACTAACAATATCATCTCGAAACTGTACATTCAACTAACAATATCATCCTGAAACTGTACATTCAACTAACATTATCGTCCCAAAACTGTACATTCAACTAACATTCTCATCCTGAAACTGTACATTCAACTAACATTATCATCCCAAAACTGTACATTCAACTAACATTCTCATCCTGAAACTGTACATTCAACTAACAATATCATCCTGAAACTGTACATTCAACTAACATTCTCATCCTGAAACTGTACATTTCAACTAACATTCTCATCCTGAAACTGTACATTTCAATTAACATTATCATCCTGAAACTGTACATTCAATTAACATTCTCATCCTGAAACTGTACATTTCAATTAACATTCTCAACCTGAAACTCTACATTTCAATTAACATTCTCAACCTGAAACTTTACAATTCAATTAACATTCTCAACCTGAAATTGTACATTTCAATTAACATTCTCGAGTACTTCAGAAATCATTTTGTGAGATATCCGAATTGATATATCTTTCTTTCTTTCCTCCTTATCTCTCTCTCTTTCTCTATACATTATATTTGGGAACAGATATAGTATATGACAGATGGTCTTCTAGACTCTAGAGAGCAATCTTAGCTTACATCTTAAATTTAGCTTTTGTGGCACGAGGGTGATGAGGTTACTGACCTTAAACTAATCAGCTAAATGTCTCTGTACTCAACATTCTCTCTCTCTCTCTCGCTCTCTCTATCTCACATTTCTTTCTTTTGTTCTATCATACTTTCTCTCTCCTCTCTCATCTCCCTCCTTATTGCTCTCTCAGTCTCTCCATCCCTCTCCTCATCTCTCCATCTCTTTCTCTCTCTAATTGCCTGTGTCTTTCTCTGTGTACCCTTCTCTACCTCCACTATTTCTCTCTCTCTCACACACACTCACTCTATCTTACGTTTCTCTTTCTCTTGTTTCTTTCTTTTGTTCTATAATACTTTATTTCTCTCCTCCCTTTCTCTTATCTCATTTATACTTGTATTGGTATCTTCCAATCTCTCTCCTCATCTCTCTCTCTCAGAGTCTCTCCATCTCTCTCATATCTCTCTTTCTCTGTCTCTCTCCTTATCTCTCTCCCTGGGTCTCTCCATCTCTCTCCTCATCACTCCATATCTCTCCTTATCTCTCCATCTCTTCCTCATCTCTCCATCTCTCTCCCTGGGTATCTCAATCTCTCTCTGGGTCTCTCCATCGCTCTCCTTATCTCTCTCCTCATCTCCCTCTCTGAGTCTCTCCCTCTCTCTCCACCTACCTGTCTCTCTCTCAGGGTATCTCCATATCTCTCCTCATCTCCCTCTGAGTCTCTCCGTCTCTCTCTCCACCTCTCTCGTCTCCCTCTTGGAGTCTTTCCATCTCTCTCCTCACCCTTCTGCCTCTGTCTCTCTCTCAGGGTCTCTCCCTCTCTCTCCCTCTCTGAGTCTCTCCATCTCTCTCTGGGTCTCTCTCCATCCCTCTCCTCATCTCTCTCTGGGTCTCTCAATCTCTCTCCTCATCCGTCTCTCTGAGTCTCTCCATTTCTCTTTCTGGGTCTCTCCATCTCTCCTCATCTCTCATCTCTCTCCTCATCTCTCCATCTCTCTCCTCATCTCTCCATCTCTCTCCTTATATCTCTCTCAATCTGTCATGAAATAACAATGAGGGGAAATTTGACTGTTGAGATGAATAATTGAAAGAGTGATGATTGAGAGAGAGGGGGGAGGGGAGAGAGAGAGCAGGGGGAGAGAGGGGGAGGGTGGAGGGACAGGGAGAGAGGCGAGAGGGAGGAGAGATGTCAATAAAGGAAAGTGAAAGATAGAGAAAAAAGGCGAGAGATGTGAGAGAAGGGTGAAGATAGTGAAGATAGAGGAGAGAGGTGAAGATAGAGAGAGAAAAGGGTGAAGATAGAGAGAGAAAGGTGAAGATAGAGAGAGAGAACGGTGAATATAGAGAGAAAGGTGGAGAGAGAGAGAGAAAGGTGAAGATAGATAGATAGAAAGGTGAAGATAGAGAGAGAGAAAGGTGAAGAGAGAAAGGTGAAGAGAGAAGGGAGAAAGGTGAAGATAGATAGAGAGAAAGGTGAAGATAGAGAGAGAAAAAGAGAGAAAGAGAGGTGAAGATAGAGAGAAAGAGAGGTGAAGATAGAGAGAGAGAAAGGTGAAGATAGAGAGAGAGAGAGAGAAAGGTGAATAGAGAGAGATAAAGGTGAATAGAGAGAGAGAGAGAGAGAGAGAGAGAGAGAGAGAGAGAGAGAGAGAGAGGAGAGAGAGAGAGAGGGAGAAAGGTGAAGATAGAGAGAGAAAGAGAGGTGAAGATAGATAGATAAGAGAGAAAGGTGAAGAGAGAGAAAGGTGAAGATAGAGAGAAATGTGAAGATAGAGAGAGAAAGGTGAAGAGAGAGAAAGGTGAAGATAGATAGAGAGAAAGGTGAAGATAGATAGAGAGAAAGGTGAAGATAGAGAAAGAGAGGTGAAGATAGAGAGAAAGAGAGGTGAAGATAGAGAGAGAGAAAGGTGAAGATAGAGAGAAAGGTAAAGATAGAGAGAGAGCGATAGAGAGAGGTGAAGATAGAGTGTGAATGAGTGACAGGACGTTGACACGGGTGACCGCTGGTACCTGCTGGCACTCCCTGACACTAAACGAAGGGAAAACTGAGGTCATTGTTTTTAATAGTGCCCCCCCGGCCCCCCTCATTGACGCACTTGGTCCCCTGGGTCCAAACCTCTCTACCTCTGTCAGGAACCTCGGGGTCATCTTCGACAGCAATTTTAAATTTGACAAACAGGTCAGCGCCGTAGTCAAAAACAGTTTTTACCACCTTAGACTCCTGGCGAAGACAAAGGCATACCTCTCCCAAAGTAACCTAGAGACGGTGATACATGCCTTTGTCACCACTCGCCTCGACTACTGCAATGCCCTTTACACGGGCATTGACAAATCCCTGCTTCGCCACCTACAACTGGTGCAGAACGCAGCCGCGCGCCTCCTCACCAAAACAAAAAAACATGAACACATAAGCCCAGTTTTGGCCTCACTCCACTGGCTGCCTGTTCGCTTTAGGATCGATTTTAAATTAGCCCTAAATGTTTTTAAATCACTAAATGGCACGGCTCCTCCCTATCTGTCTGAGCTCCTGCACCGCCACACCCCCCACCGATCCCTCAGATCAGCTGACCAGCTGCTATTGGTGGTGCCTAGAACTAGGCTCAAGACTAGGGGAGACAGAGCTTTCTCCACTGCAGCGCCTAGATTGTGGAACAGCCTCCCCCTCAGCGTACGGACCGCCCAGACCGTGCAAGCTTTTAAATCACTTTTAAAAACCTACCTGTTCTCCTTGGCCTTCCCCCCACTTAATCACTACTAGACCCCTGGCCCTTCTATCCTCTTTGTTTTACTGTGCCCTACCTGTTTTTATTACTTTCATTGCCTTACTATGTTTTTAATCTTATATCCTGCATCATATTATTTTGTTTTTTATTACTTTCATTGCTTTACTATGTTTTTAATCTTATATCTTGCATCACATTATTTTGTTTATCAACCTGCCTGTGAAGCACTTTGGTGCCAGCTGCCACTGCCTGGAAATGTGCTATATAAATAAAATTGACTTGACTTGACTTGATGAGCCTGGCATCTCAGGTTAGTGTTAGTGTGCGTGTGTGTGTGTGTGTGTGTGTGTGTGTGTACACAGATGATTATGGGTGTTATGTAAGCCTGTCTGGAATATTATCTAAATATGATCTAATGTTAGCTTAATGGAGACAGTACACAAACACACACAGTGCTTACCTCTAACCAAGTCCACATCTATCAGGTCTGGTTTGACATGGCCTGTCTTCTTTGGCTTGTTCCTCAGACCCTGGAGAGAGAGACATAGAGTTAGACATGAGAGAGAGAGAGAGAGAGAGAGAGAGAGAGAGAGAGAGAGAGAGAGAGAGGAGGGGGGCATCTCCCATCCCCCAATTTAGTCATTATGCCAATTCCCTTCCTGGTCATTGCACGCATTGCCCCACTGTCGGTCTGGGGAGGGTTTAGACTATCGCATGCCTCCTCCGACACATGTGGAGTCTCCAGCCGCTTCTTTTCACCTGACAGCGAGGACTCTCACTAGGGGAACGTAACGCGTGCTGAGGTTCACGCTATTTCCCCCAGATCCCATCCCTGCTGAACAGGCGCCCCCCGACCGACCAGTAAGAGGCGCTGTTTTCAACGACCAGGACACATAGCCCACCAGCTTCCCACTCGCTAACACTGCCAATTGTGTTAGTAGGGACGACTGACCAAGCCGGAGGTACCGCTGACCGCTGGATTGCATTCCAGAGTCTCTACGGTGGTAGGCGAGTGCTTAGTCCTCTAGAGTCTACACTACCCAGCTGTGCCCATGTGAATGGTTTTTTAATAGATAGATAGATAGATAGATAGATAGATAGATAGATAGATAGATAGATAGATAGATAGATAGATAGATAGATAGATAGATAGATAGATAGATAAGACAGGGCGGGAGATGGGGGAGAGAGGAAGGGGTTAGAGAGAGAAAATAGAAGGGGGGTTAAAGAGAGAAAAGTAAAACAGTACTAGTACTAATAAAACAGTACTAGTAAAACAGTACTAGTACTAATAAAACAGTAAAACAGTACTAGTTGTGTGGGCCTGCCGTGCATGTTAAACCCTCACACACACACACACGCACACACACACACACACACACACACCATGCATCCAGGCTAAAACACACACACATCTAGTCGTATGCTTTGTATGCAGAAACGTCCTGTTTCTATGTACTGCAGGGGGCCTATTTCTACTGAATGCATTAAGGCAGCTTAAAATAAATAAATAACAGGGTTGAATTCTGTTTGGGAGCAGTCTGGTGGACATCACGCATGCTGTTCACACAAGACACACATCCTCTCCTCTCTATTCTGGGCACTTTTACACTTGCTTTCTATTTTATTAATCCCAGTGGGGGAACGATTCCTCTGCATTTGACCCATTCTAAGCAGGTAGGAGCAGTGGGCCGCCACAGACGGGGGTCCCGGGAATCAACTACAGTCCTGACGCCAGTGCCTTGTGTGTATGTGCATGCATGTCTTTGATGGTGTGTGTATGTACCTAACGTGCATGTCTTTGATGGTGTGTGTGTGTACCTAACATGCATGTCTTCTATGGTGTGTGTGTGTATGTGTATCTAACATGCATGTCTTCTATGGTGTATGTGTGTGTGTATGTACCTAACATGCATGTATTTTATGGTGTGTGTGTGTGTGTACCTAACATGCATGTCTTTTATGGTGTGTGTGTGTGTGTGTGTGTGTATGTACCTAACATGCATGTGTTCTATGGTGTGTGTGTATGTGTATCTAATAGTGATGCACCGATGTGAAAATTGTGGCCGATACCGATAACCGATATTAATATTGCTGTTCTGGTCGATACCGATATTTACCGATATCGATATCTCTATATAGAAAACACTTTTTTTATGATACTCAAATAAAGAGCGTTCTCCAAAACGCATACTTTTTTTTACTTTTGTAACTTATTTTCAGAAATGACTGATATTTTGAAACTATTTTAGGCCAAAACATGTAAAAATAAAATAATAAATAATAAATATCGGCCCATATCGGCCCTATCTTGATATCGGACCGATACTGATGTGTAAAAAAAACGGCCATATCAGCGGCCGATATCGTGCATCACTAGTATCTAATAGGGGTGGGACGATACATCGATCCAGATCGATATATCGATCTATTATCAATAATCAAATAGGATCGATGCAACGTAAAAAGATCTATTCATATTGCGATACTCTTATTTTGAAAATCCCGCGAGTCATATCTGCCGGCGCCCAGTATTGTGAAACTCCCTGTAGACATTACAGCAGAACAGCGCTACAGAGCGTCTATTTTGCGACCCGATATAAGTCTGTGCAGTTTTTTCCCCGCAACGGGTCAAATGCATCTAACATGCTTTGCATCGTCGCCATTCCTTTATGCCCACGTCGAGTTAAATATCTAAATGAACTGCTTAAGCTAACTAAGCTAAGCAGCTAACCGTGAGAGAACAGGAGAGAGGAGAGGGGAAGGAGGATGGGCGGGGGCAGTCTACCTTTCTGTGGGGGACTGGGGGAGGGGCATTCTGTGTGTGCGTGTGTGTTACTGAGGATGGACAGATAATGTTGATATTTAAACATGAATACATAATAAATGTATTCATGATCATCATGCAACATAAAACAATTGTAGGAAGTTTGGGAGAGGAAGGGGTTTTAGCTTGCGTGTTGTGAGTTCCAAAACATTTTACTTAAAGTTTAAAGCTCAATATATAAAAAGTGAACAGGATGTCTATTTGTATTAAAAACAATAGATTGTTTTTCATTTAAATGTCTGACTCTGGAAGAGCTCAAAAATAAAAACATCAATTGATATTTCCGTAGCCTTTTTTTAGTTGATCTAAATGTGACTGATTGCGTTAAATGGGCACATAATATCGCCTCATATCGATCGCAGGCACCTGAATCTAATCGTATCGTGGCAGACTTCGTGATATCGGCAAATATCGTATCGTTGTCCAAAGAATCGATATTGTATCGTATCGTGATGAAACTGGTGATTCCCACCCCTAGTATCTAACATGCATGTCTTCTATGGTGTGTGTGTGTGTACCTAACATGCATGTCTTCTATGGTGTATGTGTGTGTGTCTGTGTGTGTGTGTATGTACCTAACATGCATGTCTTCTATGGTGTATGTGTGTGTGTCTGTGTGTGTGTGTGTATGTACCTAACATGCATGTCTTCTATGGTGTGTGTGTGTGTGTGTGTATGTACCTAACATGCATGTCTTCTATGGTGTGTGTGTGTGTATGTACCTAACATGCATGTCTTCTATGGTGTGTGTGTGTGTGTATGTACCTAACATGCATGTCTTTTATGGTGTGTGTGTGTGTGTGTGTGTGTCTGTCTGTGTGTGTGTGTGTGTGTGTGTGTGTGTGTGTGTGTGTACCTAACATGCATGTCTTCTATGGTGTGTGTGTGTGTGTGTGTGTGTGTGTGTGTGTGTGTGTGTGTGTGTGTGTGTGTACCTAACATGCATGTCTTCTATGGTGTGTGTGTGTACCTAACATG
>NC_140179.1:46564076-46578916 GCF_963971535.1 Notolepis coatsorum
CTTCAACTCAGAAATACAGTTCAATTTTACACAATATTTTTCAATTAATATTGTGACAAAATAAAAATACATATTTCAAGTGTAAACAATAGATACAGCTAGCTACTACTGACATTATCACAATGACAATGTCAGTAACCTAGCTATATCTATTATATTGTGATGAAATATAGTAATGCATAATTTAGGCACCTTTAGTTTAGTTTATTTCGTTTATAAAGGACAGTGTATAATGGCAAACGTTTGCATTAAACAAATGGATGAGTGCACCAGATTTAGCAAGAAGCTATCATTTCCATCTATAGTCCTATGTACTGTAACGTTTCATAGCTATTTAAGTTTATTTAGATTATAAAGGGCAGTGTATAATGACAATAGTTTGCATTAAACAAATGGATGGGTGCACTAGATTTAGCAAGAAGCTATCATTTCCATCTATAGTCCTATGTAATGTAACGTTTCATAGCTATTTAAGTTTATTTAGATTATAAAGGGCAGTGTATAATGACAATCGTTTGCATTAAACAAATTGATGGGTGCACCAGATTTAGCTAGAACTTCTAGAAGCTATCATTTCCATAGATAGTCCTATAACGTTACATAGCTATTTAAGTGTATTTAGTTTATAAAGGGCAGTCGTTTGCATTAAACAAATGGATGGGTGCACTAGATTTAGCTAGAAGCTAAACGTCCTAACGTTATAGCTATTTAATCACAATAGTGTCGCAAGTGTTTTTGCGGGTCCAGTCCACGGAACGTTGACAGAATTAGCAAAACACCTTATCACCGGAGGCATAAAAGTCATTAGGATACTGTTCTGCTCTGAATTGAGGGCTTATTGTGGAATAGTTTAGCTTCTTGACGATGTTAACACAAGCAGCCAGACGCTTGAGCACCGCGGCTGTGTTGTGTGTAACACGCTGTAGCGTCCCCGCCTCCCCGGTCGCGTGTGCACCAAACGTTCCACCCAAAAACGAAATTTCAGTCCAGATTAGGCCAAATTCTGCAATATTCCACGTTTTGCAGTTGATTCCATTTTTATTGGTTAATTCCGCGATTCCGTCCGCGATTCCGTGAACGCGGATTTCATATGGCTCTACCTGTATCTACTGTGTAGACTGATGCCTACTGCAACCTGTATCTACTGTGTGTAGACTGCTGCCTACTGCAACCTGTATCTACTGTGTAGACTGCTGCCTACTGCAACCTGGATCTACTGTATGTAGACTGCTGCCTACTGCAACCTGGATCTACTGTGTAGACTGCTGCCTACTGCAACCTGGATCTACTGTGTGTAGACTGCTGCCTACTGCAACCTGGATCTACTGTGTGTAGACTGCTGCCTACTGCAACCTGTATCTACTGTGTGTAGACTGCTGCCTACTGCAACCTGTATCTACTGTATGTAGACTGCCTACTGCAACCTGGATCTACTGTGTGTAGACTGCTGCCTACTGCAACCTGGATCTACTGTGTAGACTGCTGCCTACTGCAACCTGGATCTACTGTATGTAGACTGCCTACTGCAACCTGGATCTACTGTGTAGACTGCTGCCTACTGCAACCTGGATCTACTGTATGTAGACTGCTGCCTACTGCAACCTGGATCTACTGTGTAGACTGATGCCTACTGCAACCTGTATCTACTGTGTGTAGACTGCTGCCTACTGCAACCTGTATCTACTGTATGTAGACTGCTGCCTACTGCAACCTGTATCTACTGTATGTAGACTGCTGCCTACTGCAACCTGTATCTACTGTGTGTAGACTGCTGCCTACTGCAACCTGGATCTACTGTGTAGACTGCTGCCTACTGCAACCTGTATCTACTGTGTGTAGACTGCCTACTGCAACCTGTATCTACTGTATGTAGACTGCTGCCTACTGCAACCTGTATCTACTGTATGTAGACTGCTGCCTACTGCAACCTGTATCTACTGTGTGTAGACTGCTGCCTACTGCAACCTGTATCTACTGTGTAGACTGCTGCCTACTGCAACCTGTATCTACTGTATGTAGACTGCTGCCTACTGCAACCTGGATCTACTGTATGTAGACTGCTGCCTACTGCAACCTGTATCTACTGTATGTAGACTGCCTACTGCAACCTGGATCTACTGTGTAGACTGCCTACTGCAACCTGGATCTACTGTATGTAGACTGCTGCCTACTGCAACCTGTATCTACTGTGTAGACTGCTGCCTACTGCAACCTGTATCTACTGTATGTAGACTGCTGCCTACTGCAACCTGGATCTACTGTATGTAGACTGCCTACTGCAACCTGGATCTACTGTATGTAGACTGCCTACTGCAACCTGGATCTACTGTATGTAGACTGCTGCCTACTGCAACCTGGATCTACTGTATGTAGACTGCTGCCTACTGCAACCTGGATCTACTGTGTAGACTGCTGCCTACTGCAACCTGGATCTACTGTGTGTAGACTGCTGCCTACTGCAACCTGTATCTACGGTGTGTAGACTGCTGCCTACTGCAACCTGGATCTACTGTGTGTAGACTGCTGCCTACTGCAACCTGGATATACTGTGTGTAGACTGCTGCCTACTGCAACCTGGATCTACTGTGTGTAGACTGCTGCCTACTGCAACCTGTATCTACTGTATGTAGACTGATGCCTACTGCAACCTGGATCTACTGTGTGTAGACTGCTGCCTACTGCAACGTGGATCTACTGTGTAGACTGCTGCCTACTGCAACCTGGATCTACTGTGTGTAGACTGCTGCCTACTGCAACCTGTATCTACGGTGTGTAGACTGCTGCCTACTGCAACCTGGATCTACTGTGTGTAGACTGCTGCCTACTGCAACCTGGATCTACTGTGTGTAGACTGCTGCCTACTGCAACCTGGATCTACTGTGTGTAGACTGCTGCCTACTGCAACCTGGATCTACTGTGTAGACTGCTGCCTACTGCAACCTGGATCTACTGTATGTAGACTGCTGCCTACTGCAACCTGTATCTACTGTATGTAGACTGATGCCTACTGCAACCTGGATCTACTGTGTAGACTGCTGCCTACTGCAACCTGGATCTACTGTATGTAGACTGCTGCCTACTGCAACCTGGATCTACTGTGTGTAGACTGCTGCCTACTGCAACCTGGATCTACTGTATGTAGACTGCTGCCTACTGCAACCTGGATCTACTGTGTGTAGACTGATGCCTACTGCAACCTGTATCTACTGTATGTAGACTGCTGCCTACTGCAACCTGGATCTACTGTGTGTAGACTGCTGCCTACTGCAACCTGGATCTACTGTATGTAGACTGCCTACTGCAACCTGGATCTACTGTATGTAGACTGCCTACTGCAACCTGGATCTACTGTATGTAGACTGATGCCTACTGCAACCTGTATCTACTGTATGTAGACTGCCTACTGCAACCTGGATCTACTGTATAGACTGCCTACTGCAACCTGGATCTACTGTATAGACTGCCTACTGCAACCTGGATCTACTGTATAGACTGCCTACTGCAACCTGGATCTACTGTATAGACTGCCTACTGCAACCTGTATCTACTGTATAGACTGCCTACTGCAACCTGGATCTACTGTATAGACTGCCTACTGCAACCTGGATCTACTGTATAGACTGCCTACTGCAACCTGGATCTACTGTATAGACTGCCTACTGCAACCTGGATCTACTGTATAGACTGCCTACTGCAACCTGGATCTACTGTATGTAGACTGCTGCCTACTGCAACCTGTATCTACTGTATGTTGGCTTGTATGTAGACTACAACTGCAACCTGTATCTACTGTATGTTGGCTTGTATGTAGATTACAGACTGCAACCTGTATCTACTGTATGTTAACAACCCCAGACTAAAAGTCCATATAGTGTAGATATTAAACAATCCTATAATGCCTTATTAACATGGCTGCATATAGCTAGTTATACAGGTTTGTTGATACGTTAGATCCTCCATATTGGAAACTACAGTACAGTATAATAAACCAGTAAATGACCTCGGAGGTAAACACTGACAACCCTACATTAAAACAGTGTACCAGCTAACCCTGCCTTTCTCACAACCCATATCTACGCATATCATTTGTGTTTTATGGAGTCTCATAGCTAATGGTAGTGCCTAGATCCCATAGCCTAGACAGACATGTTCATGGGAGTCGTCACTTGATGACCTACAGTTACAAAGCCACAGCTCGTCATCATTTTAACCTAAAAACTTGTTCATGAATCAGGCCCTTACCTTAACCCTGACTGCTCCCACCAGTTCATATTTTTATTTTTATTTTTTTTATACATATGTCCTTCCCTAAACACTACTGTAGTTAACAGGCCTATTGTGCCATTTCTGGTACAACTTTGGCAAACTCAAAACAAAGAAATCAGGCTGCAATTGTCTATTCTCACCACCAGGTGGTATCTGTATTGTTGCAAATAGGCTTCCACTGTTCCAATGTCTGCATAGGAGTTACCAGGCCCCTTGTTGATAAGACCTACTGACAACGGTACACTACATGTACATATCATATACACTATAGTATTTGAGGTTTATTCAAGGGCAGATACACAGCTGATCACATATTTGAAAAGGACCAGTGCAATTATGTTAATTCAGTCAGAAAAAGATGATTGTGAAACGTTAAAGTCAGGAATGTCATTTAATCTGCTTCAGGTGCATCACTTGATTTAGTTATAACTGTTTTAACGCACCCTCTCTGAGCACAGCCAACTCTCCGTATGTTGAGGGGGCGTGGCCTTCTGTTCATTTATACCAAGCGTTGCAGGGCCAAGGCTAAGAGAATAACCAAAGACTCTAGTGACCCAAACAACTGCCTCTTTGAACTGCTGTGGTCAGGCAAGCGCTACCGGAGTCTCATGGCCAGTACAGAGAGACTCAGAAGGAGCTTCTATCCCCAGGCCATCAGGATACTCAATGCCTATGTAACATCATCAACCCATCCATCTACACTCATTGCACACACATCCACATGCACACACTAACTTTAAACAAACACTCACCTTAACACTAACTTTAGACACTACGTTATATTTATCTATTTATTAAAGAGATTTGCACTACATTCATACCTCATTTGCACCTTACCTTAAAAGGTTTTTGTACCTCATTGTCTGCATTTTTACTTCATTCTACTTAGGTTGTACTTTAGTTTGTATATTGTATTGTATAGTGTTATTCCTCTTTTACGTACTTTTTTTTATGTATGAAGCACATTCTCAGGGGCTCATACAGAACCAAGCATTTCACTGTAAAGTACATGTACCTTATATGTGACAAATAAAAACAAACTTGAAACTTGAAAAGAGATGTCAAGAAGTATCATGATACATAAAGCTTTCAAATGTAAACTAATTCATGAGACCAGTGTGATCGGTTGCTATGGGAGATTATTAACATTGGCTAACCTGTGCATGCAGGTGATAAATAAATCATCACAGTTGCTGTTGATGTTTTAGATCGACTGAAGTTAAATCAATTGTAACAAACTAGTTTTAATTGCTTGTCAATAGCGGATATTCTTTCAAACGAATGACAACTGACGGACTGACTGATGGGCCAATCACGGTAACCCAAGTAATTATACAATCTCTTCAGGGAAGCAGGTTGGAAATCTGAAATGGTTTAATTCTGTTGATATCCAGGGCGATAAGATATCAAAGGGCTTTAGTCAGCATTTTCACAACAACAACAGCTAACTTTTGGGCAATTTTACATCAATATACCTTCTGTATATAAGACCTCTGGTGTTATGGGTGAAACGGTACAGCACAGGTAAACAAAGGGAAAATAACCCCTGCCGTGTCACAATATATCCCATGACAACGGCAGTGTCAAGACAGCGCCGTCAACACCTGGTAGCTGACTGGGTGAGAGGGTGACGAACGGAGGAGAAGCCAGAATGCTGTTCATCCTCTAGTAACATTAACACCTCCTAGGGGTGAGGAGGCAGGAGGACACGTTTATCCTCTAGTTGTACAGTGGTTCTCAAACTACGGGACGCGACCCAAATTGGGGTTGCGGGTAGGTGACAGTGCATTGGCAAGTAACATTTATTTTATTTAATTTTATAAATATATTTTAAAAGATTTGTATGTTCTGGCAACATATTCTGGCTAAATACGCCTCCTTTTATGAATGTGTATTGATGATAACATAGTGCCGTAATTAAATGTTCTAATAAATATGCATGATCAAGTTCAACGTGTGCTTTTATTTTGATATTCCTTAATTCCGTGTTGAAATGACGTGATACATTAATAAAATGGGGTTGCGGTATGAAAGAGTTTGAGAACCCCTGCTCTAGTAACATCAACACCTCCTAGGGGTGAGGAGGCGGGAGGACACAAGTCGCTGGAGGTGAAAACGTAGGATCTTCAACAGGGATATTTTTGCTTTAGTAGAACCGGTCAAGTTTCAGTCGTCTCTATCTATCTCAGGTAGTGATGCACGATATATCGGCCGCCGATATAATATCGGCCGATATGGCCGTTTTTTTACACATCGGTATCGGTCCGATATGGGCAGAGAAAAAAAAATCTTTTCATCTTTTTTTTTTCTTTTGACATGTTTTGGCCTTAAATAGTTTAAAAATATTAGTCATTTCTGAAAATAAGTTACAAAAGTAAAAAAAAGTATGCGTTTTGGAAAATAGCTCTTTATTTGATTATCATAAAAAAGTGTTTTCTATACAGAGATATCGACATCGTTAAATATCGGTATCGGCCAGAACAGCAATATTAATATCGGTTATCGGTATCGGCCACAATTTTCACATCGGTGCATCATCTACAAGTAAGCTAGCGACCACCAGTGATGCCAGTAACGCGTTACTAAGTAACGCGTTATTGTAATCTGATTACTTTTACCCGAAAATAGTAATCTAACGCGTTAATCTTTAAAAGCCAGTAATCTGATTGCAGTTACTTGTCCAAGTGGCTGTGCATTACTATTTCGTTACTATCTCATCATAAATTCATAATGCAGGCGGAATGCAGTATTTTATTTCGTTTTCGACAGTCAAAAATACATTTTGAGCTGTTTTTCTTATTGGGAGTGACGTGGTGTGGCAGTGAAAGGGTTAAATACAAGAATGTGTCCCGCGGCGTGACTGATCCCTCTGTCTGTGAGTGACTCTGCTTTGATCCAATCACATTCCCCATACACAGTCTGCGAATCAGAGGCAGAGTAGGGCGGGTCTTCACAGCACGTCATGTGACATATGCGCCAATCGTGTGACAGCAGGGCTCCGTCGTCGGAGAATTCCACCCCAAAACGCTTGGCAAAATTAAAAGTGAAACCGCAAGATGACTTTTGCGGTTTCTGTTCAGAATTCCACCCCAAAACGCTCGTCTAAACGTAGCCTCAGTCACTACTTCACGGCGTAGGAAACAAAATACTGTCTACCGCTAAAAACAGCACATCCAATTGCATTGAAAGCATCTGGAATCACAACACTAGCCGACGCTTCGACTAGGTACAGGAGGGTTGATGGTGGCAGAGCAAAAGCTCTTATTTGCCAGATTTACAGTTAATTTACATGTTAAAGAGAGACTGATTGTATGTTTATAGAGAGACATTTATAGAAACAATTTAATAGTTACAGTTGATATAATTGAATAGTTCAGCCTGCATTTGTTAGATGTGATACACTGGTTTTGTAAAACCACTGGCTGGCTGCTCTAATGCTGTGAGCATCATAGACTGTTGCTTTACCATACTTGATGGTACAGAAGCTGAAGCACTAGTTTAACAATTTACGTTATGTGCAGAGAAACAAGTTAAAAACAATTTATGCACTTTCAATAAAGCGTTTAAAAAAAAAACTGTTGGGGGAACGACGACGACTTCGTAACCTAGTTACTTTCAAAGTAACTAAGTTACTCTGATAATCAAGTAATCAGTAAAGTAACTTAGATTACTTTTTAAAGGAGTAATCAGTAATCAGATTACTTTTACAAGTAATCTGTGGCATCACTGGCGACCACTGCTTGTCCCTGCCATCCACTGTCGACACCACTGGTCCTCCCAGGTGTCAGGCTCTGGGGACCTTAAATATCATACTTTTTGAAGTATAAATAAACTACAGCAATATGATTCTATATTATATATTCTTTCTGTGTCAAAAGCCACTTGTTTTCATGAGGTCATTTTGTTCCATTTTCAAATGATCAGTAAAGGAACTATAAAAGATCATTATTTTAGGGGGATTTTTGTACATTATTTAGGAGGGTAGCAAGCCACTGTGCCAAACTGAACAAGAGCTAGAAAATGTCCAATGTTTGGTTAATGTCATGTGGATTTCTGGCCACGGAAAGTAAGGCACTGCTGCATAATTCTACCAACATTAACCATGTCATCACTGGAAAATTTACCATATGGTCGGTGAATATGCACTTCCTGTTCCCACCTGAGGTGGGAGGAAACGAGTCCCAACATGAGCATGACATAAGAGCAAAATGGCCACCGTGTGACTATGGCCAATTCTGAAACATTCTGTGCAAGGCCTCTATTGGGACTACATTATTCTACACTCTTTACTGCAGTGTAGCGACAAAAGGTCCAGCCATGTCTCACTTCATATTATTTCTTATTTCAGGGTTCATTTGTAAATGATGAATGCTGCCAACAGGCCTGTAAACACACTGCTGAGCTACGACACGCGCTTCTGTACCGTCTGACAACACACCGCTCACATGGTCAAGGTCAAACCAGCGCGTGTGTGTTGGACTTCAAGCTCATTAAAGAGAGTGTCTCTAACTGCTCTGTTTACAGGAGGGAGAGATGGAGATATATGGAGGCCTGGGGTGAGAGATGGATGGAGGGAGAGAGATGGAGGGGTGAGAGATAGATGGAGGAGGGATAGGTAGATGGAGGAGGGAGAGATAGATGGAGGGGTGAGTTATAGATGGAGAAGTGAGAGAGATATGGAGGGAGAGATAGATAGATGGAGGGAGAGAGATGGATGGAGGGATAGAGATGGATGGAGGGATAGAAATGGATGGAGGGATAGAGATGGAGGGGTGAGAGATGGATGGAGGGGGTGAGCGATAGATGGGCGACCCACAGGAACACACACACACATGCACTGAGTCGCTGATGAAATGTCGCTCTGCACTTTTCCCATCCCGTTGTCCTTCCCCCCAAGGGCAGCCGGGAGCAGATAGGGCGTCAACATGAGCCGCGCCCCGGGGACCAATCCAAGTGCTCCTGTCCGTCTTCGTCAAGGACGCCACACCGTTAGCGATCTGTTGTGCATGTTTTTCCATTGGGTTTATCTTATCGGGGGGGAAACCCTTGCGAGCACGGGGAGAACATGCAAACTCCACACAGAAAGGCCTGGGAGATACCCCACCTGGGTACCTGGCATCATGGAAACCTGGTCCCCAAGCGGGAATCGAACCCTGGACCTTCTTGCTGTGAGGCAACAGTGTTAACCACTACACCATGGAGTGAGAGAGATGGAGGGGTGATAGATGGATGGAGGGGTGAGATATTGAGGGAGATAGAAGAAAGATAAATGGAGGGAGAGAGATGGAGGGAACACTAGGAGTAGGGACGACTGACCAAGCCGGAGGTACCGCTGACAGCTGGATTCGAACCCAGAGTCTCTGCGGTGGTAGGCGAGTGCATTCTCCACTGCGCTACCCAGCCGCACTATTATAGGTATTCTGATAGGGCCAAGTACTCCTACTTAAAAGGTAGAAACTGTAATGCTGTCAAACAAGCAACCTCTAGGAAAAACTGCCCTGCTTGGTGTTGCGCTTTTCCCAACCCACACATGGGACCAAAACAAAGTTTTTTAACAAAGTGCAATAACAAGCAGGGCTCCATTTCCTAGGGGTCGCCGTTTACGGCATTACAGATTGTACCTTTAAGTGTTACAGTAGCAGTTATTTTACTTCAGTAATATATTTCAGTACTCTTTCCACCTCTGCCTGGCACAGACTGAGAACAAACGACCTACACAATGCTAATCTAACCTAAAAAGGTGAAGGATTATAGAAGTTAGAGGTCATCTTCTCTAGAAGTAAGAGGTCAGAGGCCATGGTGTGAGCAAGCAGGTGGGGAAGCTCCTGTTACAATTGCTGTGGGCACGGAGGGGTCACTCAAAGTTCACGCACACAAAACGCACAGATGCAAGTGTATATGCATACACAGTTACACACATTCTGGAAGGTAACACACGCAAGGCTTGACACAGACACACACACACACCATCAAATTCTGATATGACCATAGCCTAAACAAGTCATCTCATGCAAACAGGCAGTGCGGAGGAGGTGACAATGACTGAGTAATACTAAACTAACAGCTCAATCCTGCAGTGTTGGCTAACAACAACAACAACAACAACAACAAGTCTTCTTCAGGATTGGCAGTAATGTCGTTCACTATACACTGCAATCGCTCTTAAATATCAATCTCATATTCAGCGTGAGAAACCAACTTGTTTATCTAAGAATGTCTGAGAAATGGTGGTTCTTGAAGCTGCCGGTAGTGTGACTTTGTAGTAGACAAATCAGAACTACTAATTATGGGAGTTTGGCCAGTGCTGGTTTGGCAGCTCCACAATCCATGCACCATGGCTGTTGCTAAGGTAACTGGAGATTCCATATCAGCTGATGTTCAGAAGTTTGGGTCCTCCATCACCATGGTGATGTTAGAGAAACACTTGCTACATACTGGACCAAAGTCTTTCTATCAATGGCTCTAAGGCAAACTTCATAGACACACCAAATATTTAACCAGCATTTGGGTGTGACAAGTTCCTAACCGCCTGACAGTTTTTATTTTTTGTGGCTTTCAACTTATGGTTTACAGGAGAGAATACTTGTCAATGTCACTGAGTCACAGCAGCAGTGCTGCAATTATGTCCTGTCAAATGTAGCCCTCGTCTTTATTTACTATAATCTACTAACATGACTTTACCATCATCTACTAACTATAATCTACTAACATGACTACCATCATCTACTAACTATCATCTACTATCATGACTCTACTATCATCTGTTAACATGACTTTACCATCAGCTACAAACAGATGTCAGGTGAGCAGACAGCATCTGTCCTACGTGTCACTCTAAGGTTAAAACACAAACCAGGAAGTGTGGGAAAACAACAAATCAACCAATCAACAGCTAGACTAACAGCACAGGGTGAGCAGAGGTGCATTGTGGGATTACAGGAGGTCTTCCCACGGTATACTCACCAGGGCAATGAACTGTTGAGAGGAAGAGGAGAGATGAAGAATGAACGAGGGATGGAGAGGAGGAGAGGACAGATGGGGACAGATGACACCCGGCCACGGGGGCAGAAGGAAAAGAATTAAATAAAAACACAAAAACAAACAAGTGGAAACTGAAAAGAACTGAATGCACATTCAAAGAGAGAGAGAGAGAGAGGGAGAGAACAAAGTGAAAGAAAGACAGGAAAGGCCAAGAAGAGGAACTAATACAACAACTAAACAGCATGACAGACAGAAGACCTGAACATAACATAATGACAAATGACCAGGAGGAAAGATGAATCTTTTGAAGTGTAATTCAAACGATTACATCATCAGGAAAACAGAAGGACATATTTAAGAAAGTAAAAGAGTAGAATCATCCAAACCTTTATTTCTCGTTGTTCTACCGATTTCTCCCATATCTGCTGGTCATACGCACCAATCTGAAGAAAAGACACACAAAGACACAATCATATTATATGATATATGATGATATTATCACCACAATCACTTATCCAGCATTAGTAGGACTGTCCTTGACTAAAGAGGTTCAATAGTTACTAGGACTGTCCTTGACTAAAGAGGTTCAATAGTTACTAGGACTGTCCTTGACTAAAGAGGTTCAATAGTTACTAGGACTGTCCTTGACTAAAGGGGTTCAATAGTTACTAGGACTGTCCTTGACTTAAGGGGTTCAATAGTTACTAGGGCTGTTCTTGACTAAAGGGGTTCAATAGTTACTAGGGCTTACAGTTAGGATTTGTCAACTAAATGTTTTTCCACATGCAATCACGCAGAATGACCTCTTTTAAATATCCTGTCCTGCAGATGTAGATCTAGTTTGCCTTGTGCCGAGTTCCTACTAAACTACTACAGAGACCCAGTTAACCAAATACAATGTTTTGATGACAATGGCAGCAGGTGCTATGCCCCCTGAAACCAGTGCCATCAAACCTAAATTAATCGATATAAAATGTAATCAAATAGATTTGAACCTTGTGAATCTAAATCGAATCGGGTAATCACTCAGTGCAGATACGCAGCCCTACCCAACATTAGTATCATAAGCTGAACCAGAATCTCTTTATTCTGCATATTTAACAACAAAAGCAGAGGAATTTGACGTGATGATGATGATGATGATGATGTAGAACACTAAACATATGGCTACAGGAATACAACAAATCAACCAATAGGAGCCCCTATATCAGGGGTGGCCAACCCGCGGCTCGCGAGCCGCATGCGGCTCTTTGCCCGTCAATGTGCGGCTCTTCCATCCATAAAAAAAAAAAAAAAAAAACATTTTTTTTTAATTTTTTTTTTTTTTTTTTACTTTTTTTTTTTTTTTATGTCACTCATTCCATAAGGACGTAGAATACACATTTACAATTTTTTTTTAAATGGTCCATTTGCATGTTCTTGGTATCTGAATCTAGGGACATATATGGATCAGTGTCAGAAATAGTGTGTCTGTTACTAGGCTTGAGTAAATTGTAATGAACCAAAGGAGAATATCAATTCTATTTAAAAAAAAAAATTATCTTTGACTGTAAATAACACCATGCTAAAATTGACCAGACCTGAAAAATCTAAGCAAATGAATAAAGGGAAGATGATTAAACAGAAGGTTTTGTAGATACAGTACTGAATTCTGCCATCTTTTTTATAATGTAAATTTCTCCACCATTTTTCATCATATTGCAACACCGTTTTTTGCAAGACGTTCACAGAAAGGTAGAGAAACTAACTGCGTTGTTTTATGGCAATAACGTTCAGGTTTGTGGGAGATAATCCCAAAAAATAAGAGAAATTAAAAAGTAAATCCAGAAGTCAGATGATTGACAGGGGCTGGTGTGAGCTGGGTAGGGTAGTTTTTCGAAATTTGAAAGCCCTGAGTCTCTTCCTTCAAAAGACTACACTCACTTTTGGCTGTGCCACTTCCTCCTGTCAATATGCGCCGGTTTCCGACTCAATGCCCTGAGATTTCTATAATCTTATATTTCACTAATAACAGTTAAAATAATTGGTAAACAAACATAATGCTGAAAATATACACTTTTACTGTATATCTCGGGCTTAAGAGGTTAACCCTGTGAGGCCCAAATTAAAAAGAAATTAGCAACTTCAGAGGCCAGAGGGTGGGACATATAAACACATTTACTATCAAATAGCATTGTGAGGCTGAACAACAGGACCAATTGACTATACATGTGCTTAAAGGGGAACTATCTTATAAATGGCTTTTTTCAGTGTTTACCATTGTTTCTTAGCTATGTGGACTTATATTAATAGGATATATGTCTCTAATTCTCATATTGGCGAATTCTTCCAATTCTCCTCTCACAATATTCACCCTCACTGAACTGAGTCATCTGAAAATGTGCATATCTGTGATGTCAGAGATTTCTCAGCTGCATAATAATGTGGCAGTTGATGTGGGAGTTGGCACCAGGCCACACAGTGGTTGGAGCCCAGCCTCAAAACGACTTAAGATCTTGAGGTCGAAAAATGCGGTTTTTAGTACATGATTAGAAATACAAAACAATAAAAAAAAATTGAAAAAAACCTAGGTGTTCCATAGACTCACAGGAATTGTGTAAAAGTGCCCAAATAGTGAAAGAAATAGTAAAATAGTTCCCCTTTAACATTTTTAAATAAACATTATTTTTTTAAATGGCTAAAAGTGATTTTGTAATTTTGCAACCGTGGGTCTCACAGGGTACTTTTAACCCTGTGAGGCCCAAATAAAAAAGACATTAGCAACTTTAGAGGCCAGAGGGTGAGACCTATAAACACATGAAGGGTGCCGTGACTGAAAAAAAAGGTTGAGAAACGCTGGTATATGGTGTGGCTCTTTGTGGTACCACAGTCATTTTTTTGTGGCTCTTAGTCTCTGACTGGTTGGCCACCCCTGCCCTATATGATCAGGATGACTGAAAAATTAAACAACAAAGACAAGTTTAATTAAATTCCTCGACACAATTTAGTTTGACGGGGGAACATGCCCATGTAGTTAACAAGGAACGCCTTAGCTACCAAATGAGCCGTTTCTCCATCTCTCCATCTTAAAAAAAAAGGCGTGGCAAGTAGGGGTGGGACGATACATCGATCCAGATCGATACATCGATGTAATTATCAACAATCGAATCGTATCGATGCAATGTAATAAGATCGATTCATATCGATACTCTTATTTTGAAAATCCTGTGGCGAGTCTCATATCCGCCCAAGAACAACAGCAGTAGCACCGTGTGTGTAGACGTTACAGCATAGCATTCTCCCTTTCTGTGTGTGTGTGTGTGTGCGCGCGTCTTTGGAAAGACCAGATGAGGTCAGAGGAGTTTGATGTTTAAATGTTATTTAAACATAAACAATATAATACATAATAAATGTAGGCCTATACATGATCATGCAACATCAACAAATTGTTGTAGGAACGGTTTGGGAGAGGGAGGTAGGGAGGGGTTTTAGGTTGAGTTTTGAGTTCCAAAAAATGGAGCTTAAAGTTTAAAGCTCAATATATCAAAACGTGGCACTTTACAGTGAACAGGAGGTCTATTTGTATTAAAAACAATAGATTGATTTTCCTTTAA
>NC_140179.1:46579116-46661616 GCF_963971535.1 Notolepis coatsorum
ATGATCAGGATGACATTATTAAACAACAAAGACAAGTTTAATTAAATTCCTCGACACAATTTAGTTTGACGGGGGAACATGCCCATGTAGTTAACAAGGAACGCCTTAGCTACCAAATGAGCCGTTTCTCCATCTCTCCATCTTAAAAAAAAAAAGGCGTGGCAAGATGTATGGATGTATATCTATGTATTATACTATATGTATGTTTTTGCTTCCGTTTGTTTTTGTAGAAAAGGGACAAAGGCTTTCTCTCACCATCTCAAACATAGAGGAACAGGTCCAGGTTCAACTCCAGTACAACTGACACACACACACACACACACAGTATATAGGCGGGAGTATACTGAAATAGTAACACACGAATATGGAGCTGCATATAAACTCTGTGACTCAACACCAGTTATAGCCTAGATGACCACATATAGCCATGGGAGCCGTTTACAGAGCGTCTGACTAGATGGACTAGAAGGCAGGTCACACTGAGGTGAAGCGACTGACAACCCTGAGACATTGAGAGAGAGAGAGAGAGAGAGAGAGAGAGAGAGAGAGAGAGAGAGAGAGAGAGAGAGAGAGAGAGAGAGAGAGAGAGAGAGAGAGAGAGAGAGATTCTTTACAACAGGGTTCCCACAGACATTGCAAAATGAAATTTCAAGTACCTTTCAAAGCCCTATTTGTCATTTTAAAAGGGCATTTAAAAGGATACAATTAACTTTTAAATGCAGTTTTTTTGATTGAAAGAAAATCTGATCCATTATTTATGGATTAAAAGTTAAAACCAATTTCCGACAATTAGTTATACTTTAGATTCAATAAATATTATATTTCTTGATACAGAACAATTTTATCATGGATGAACAAAACTTTGATTGATTTGAAGGACTTTAAGCACTTCAAGGACCTTGTGCGAACCCTGTGTATAAGGAAATGTCCTTTAACACTTTGAGCGCCACTCACGGCTAATCTCGGGTTTACGATTGTGACGTTGAAAGCCACGTCACGGCTTTTCTCGGGATTAAAAAAAAAATTATTAGCGATCTGAAATCATATTGCATCACGCGAGCCTATCGTTGGAGATCCAGGAGCCGCCGGCGATCAGATGTGAAAAAAGCGCCCCCTATCGTCTCCCAGATGGTAAATCACCCTTTTGGAATGGACTCAATGAAAATTGATGGGGAAAAAATTCCAGTCCACATTTTCCAGTCCACTGATGCAGCCGGAGTTACCAGAGTTCATTCTGGAGCATCTGAGCCGCGGCGATCATGGGTTATACTGTACACACGTTGGATCAATATACTTATCGATTTTTTCGAATGGTGATCAGGAATTGGAATATACCATTTGGATACCATCTGATGTCAGGTAAGGAATCTATGTTATCAGTGTTAGGATAATCAGACTAGTTTTCATGGAGATATAAGCGTTTCCACTATATGTGATTATGGCTGTTTCACTGTAAAAGCCATGAGGAAATAATAGCAGCGATTATCAGCGCACGGCACGAGCGTGCGTGCGCACACATATACTATCGACCATCTAGCGTTTATTTGAAAAAGATTCATAAATAGACCGACAAATGATAACGTTCTGGAATATTCCAGTAAAAGGCGATTATCATGGGATGCGTTGTTTTTTCTTCGAAACAGAGTGGTTTTCAAAATTCTATAAAAAGGAAATGAAGCGATAAAAACACAATCTGCTTTGCCAATGTTGACTGGAAAATGATTCTTTGATAAGCGATGGGCAGATTAGACACATAGCATAATTTAAAACATAGATTAGGCGATATTAACGTTACATGGGCCGTGGACCGTGGCATCAACGGGGTAAAAAGGAAAACACGGCCTGGCACTGAAAGTGTTAACAAACTCAACACTGTAATTTGCCGCTACACACAGACACACACGTACACATGCGCACACTGTGATCTCTGTTGAAATGTAATTGGGGAAAGTAGTTACTGAGTGACTGACTCTGTTCCTAAATATGATCCCTGACATTAGCGTTAACTGGGGAGAGGTGGAGAGATCAGTAAATCTCTCTCTAAAAGAACAGAGGTGTCAGATAGATATAGAATAAAATCTCTTTCTCTAGAAACTGTTTACCCTGCTACACACACACACACACACACACACACACACACACACATATGCAAGCACATGCACACACACACAAGTGTGTGTGCAAACACAAACTCGTCCCGAAGGTCATAACGTTCTAACGCAGTCCCACGGCTGGGTGGGGGCCAGTTCCTCTTTTTTCCAGGTGGGGGGGGGGGGGGGGGGGGGGGCGGGGGCGGGGGCGGCTGGATTCCAGCTCTAACCCATCTCATTGGCTGATGCATTTGATAAGGCTGACATGATCTGGTGCCAGATAAGACCTGATATTGGCTACGATTACGGTACCCAATTCCATTGCAGATGGAAGTGCCTTGCCAAAGAGCACTTCAGCAGTGGGTATTGAGGGAGGGGAGAGCGTTATCCGGGGGTTCCGGTCACAAGTCTGTTTCTATTACCCAGGGTTTCCGTTGTCCGGTAATTACCGTTTTTTTACCGGCAAAATCTGTTGAAGTCCGACATATTTAAATCTCTCCGGTCATAATGTCCGGTGAAAATAATTCCCTCTAAGCACAATTAGAATTGTATTAAAATAGTTACATTTGTTTCATTGTTGCTTCACCAAGCAGGTCTAATAATGACAACGATGTGTGTTCTATTATGATATGTGTGTAGTGTTCTGATAACGACTATTGGTGAAGCGATGTCGAGATTCATTTGGGTTTGGCAGCGGGAGCTAGATTTGCGAGAAGCATGCAACTGCAGAGCCGCAGAGCTGACAGTTGTGCCCGCACAGTGCAATACTCCAATTCAGCCATTGGCAATTTAGCTGTTGGGTGGGTGGCGCTGCCGAGCGGTCCACAGACCGGACCTGAGAGCGCCGCTGGCTCTGCGGCTCTGCAGTTGCATACTATTGGGTGGGTGTTTTTGTCCCAGAGTCAAGTCGTAACTAAATGTAGGCTATAATGAAATCAACAAATGCGTTACGAGCATGTGGCTCGTCCTCTCTGCATGTGGCGACGAGCTAGCAAACGAGGCAATGTGATGATCAACTACAGTTTGCTGTGTGTGAACATTATGATATGTGTGTCTGATACATCGAGGTGAAGCGATGTCGACTCGAGATTCATTTGGGGGTGTGACAGCTGCTGCAGCGCGAGCCTGCGGGGCGGGAGTTTGATGCTGGATTAGCGTATCGCTTCGTTGGGACTCCAACTTGGGAGGCGAGAGATAGTCATTTGATTCTGCAAATCAATTTCTCATTCTTCGCTCGATATAATTAATACAAATGTCCAATATAACGGAATTCGTTAGCTCATAAAAATGTGATTATAACAGACTGCCGTTTAAAACTCTGACCGGAATTTCTCCAATTTGTCCGGGAGATAGAAATCTTGCAGGACACGCAGACCGGCACGAATATTTTCTAACGGAAACCCTGCTATTACCGTTAGGCCACTGATTTTTTATTGGTGTTTTATTGATATTTGTTTTGTTTTTATGTTGTTTATTGATTATTCTTGTTTAATTTTATATGTTTGGATCCAGACCCCAGGAAGAATAGTCGCTGCTGAGGCAGTGACTAATGGGGATCTGAAATAAAGAAATAAAGAAATAAAGAAATGATGGTCAGTACTGTATGTTAGTGGACTGTAAGCTGCTATACTGTAGCGTGTGCTGCTGTTAGTGGACTGTAAGCTGCTATACTGTAGCGTGTGCTGCTGTTAGTGGACTGTAAGCTGCTATACTGTAGCGTGTGCTGCTGTTAGTGGACTGTAAGCTGCTATACTGTAGCGTGTGCTGCTGTTAGTGGACTGTAAGCTGCTATACTGTAGCGTGTGCTGCTGTTAGTGGACTGTAAGCTGCTATACTGTAGCGTGTGCTGCCGTTAGTGGACTGTAAGCTGCACCCGAAACCACCTATTCCAGCAGTCCCGTCTTGGACCGAGTCAGCGTCCCTGGTGACGGGGGGAGCGTTCTCATCACACATTATTTTGGTGCGATCGTGCTCTGATTCGACCCTGAATGGCTAGTGTGAAAGCCCCCTTAGTGGACTGTAAGCTACTGTAGCTTGTGCTGCTGTTGCCCCAGAGGAAGTGTATAGTCACTCAGCACTGTATGTTAGTGGACTGTAAGCTACTGTAGCTTGTGCTGCTGTTGCCCCCGAGGAAGTGTATAGTCACTCAGCACTGTATGTTAGTGGACTGTAAGCTACTGTAGCTTGTGCTGCTGTTGCCCCCGAGGAAGTGTATAGTCACTCAGCACTGTATGTTAGTGGACTGTAAGCTACTGTAGCTTGTGCTGCTGTTGCCCCTGAGGAAGTGTATAGTCAGCACTGTATGTTAGTGGACTGTAAGCTACTGTAGCTTGTGTTGCAAGTGTATAGTCAGCACTGTATGTTAGTGGACTGTAAGCTACTGTAGCTTGTGTTGCAAGTGTATAGTCAGCACTGTATGTTAGTGGACTGTAAGCTACTGTAGCTTGTGTTGCAAGTGTATAGTCAGCACTGTATGTTAGTGGACTGTAAGCTACTGTAGCTTGTGCTGCTGTTGCCCCCGAGGAAGTGTATAGTCAGCACTGTATGTTAGTGGACTGTAAGCTACTGTAGCTTGTGCTCAGGGGTGTAAAGTACGTGAGTAATTGTACTTCGTTAGTAAAGTACTGTTTTCTGGGATTTGTACTTTACTCAAGTATTATTAGGTTTGTACACTTGTACTCAATTACATTTCAGAGGGAAAAAAACACTTTTTACTCCTTCCATGCAGACCTACAAAGTACAAATCTCGCAGGTCCAACCATTTTAATTGGTATATTTGTTTCTCTGGCCGAACTAACATTAACGTTATTAATCCTGCAGCCGCGCTTTATTTAAAAACAGCCAATCAAATCCCCATCAATTGAAAAGTAACCCGCCCATACCCATGCCGATTGGTCCTTGTGCAAGACTAGAAAGCGGGGATCTTTGATTAAACACCTGCTATCAGGCGGTCAGGTGGCGTAGCGGAGATTGCGCTCGTCACCAATGCAAGAGGCTGCGGTCTGGACTCCCGGAGTCAGCATTGCTTGAGGCGTGGGCTGATCGTCATACTAACTCGTTTGGCTGGGTTAGGGGGAGGCAAGTCATGGGTGGGAAACTGGCGTTGTGGACAGCGACGCCTACAGGTCAGGTCTGGGCGCCTGCTCAGTGAAAGGCAGGACTTGATGAAGGCAGCGTGACCTCCCACGCGTTACGCTTCACCAATGAGAGTCCTCGCTGCCAGGTGAGAAGAGAGTCACTGGCTGTCGCCGCGCGTGTCGGACGAAGCGTGCGGATGACTTCAGGGTTCCCTTGTACCGACCAGTAGGAGAACATGCGCACAACAACCAGGTAGGGGAGGGGGGGAATTGGCACAACGACTAAATTGGGACGGGGAGAAAAACAGAGAAAATTCTGAGAGGATAAAAAATAAAAAATAATAATAAAACACCTGCTATCAGAAGAATAGACAGTCAGAAAAATTGTTTTTTACTTTAACTTTTTAGTACTTTTAAAAGTAGAAACGTTTTGACTTTTACTCAATTGTGCTTTAGCCAGATACTCTGACTTTTACTTGAGTACGATTTTGAGCCGGTACCCATACTTTCACTTAAGTATAATTTCTGGGTACTTTTTACACCCCTGATTGTGCTGCTGTTGACCCCGAGGAAGTCTATAGTCAGCAGCACTGTATGTTAGTGGACTGTACGCTACTGTAGCTTGTGCTGGAGGCAGACAGACTGTTGCAAAGTTAATAGTGGGGACAACAGGATTAAGATGGTCAAGGTCTCAACACAGTGGCTTAGTAGGAACACACACAGACACACACCAGGGGATCAGGTGATGAACTGACCACACTGGACTGACTATGTGCAGGTCGATGTTTGTATTAATGCAAGTCTGTGTGTATAAGCCTTTGTGTGTGTGCCCATATGTACATATGTGTCCATGTGAGTGCATGTGTACTTGTATATCACTGTGCGTGTGTGTGTGTGTGTGTGTGTGTGTGTGTGTGTGTGTGTGTGTGTGTGTGTGTGTGTGTGTGTGTGTGTGTGCGCGTGTGTGTGTGTGTGTGTGTGTGTGTGTGTATGTGTGTGTGTGTGTGTGTGTGTGGCCTCTCTCCTCCCAATGGAAACTCTGCATCTTTCATGAACCCTCATTAATTATGGATAGACAGAGTGACAGATAGAAGGATAGAAAGAGATAAGAGGGGGAGATAGGGAGAGGGACAGATAAGAATAACAGGGAGAGAGACAGACACACAGAGAGAGAAAGACAGAGATAGAGACAGAGGCTGAGGTTAGACTAGTGTATTCCTGGCGTTTTTTTATACGTTTTTGACGACGTATCATGTCCTATCTACACAGAAACGCGTTTTTTGGCGTTTTTTTGTGGATACGGCTGAAACGCAAAATTGTGTTTGCGTTTGGAGATACGCAAAAAAAACGCCAGGAATACAGCGTGTAGTCAGCACGGAGCAGTTGTTGCGAAAACGCCCATGCGCAGTAGATACCATCTGCGTGCCCTTCCTGTGTACAGTGTGTGTGTGTTTGGGACAGAGCTCCGTGTGTTGTCAAGTTATTGTTATAAGGACCCCAGTCCAAGCTACAACAGTCTGCATTCCCTTAACAATTGTTTGTATTGAGCCGTATTGTATTGTACCCATATGCAATATGTTAAATAAAGTTTACATCCATTCATTCTGCTGGCATTACCGATTGCATGAGCTGGCTAACGTGAGCTATCAGGATTCAGACCCTGTTAGCTCAGAGTTCCTCTTTCAACTTAACAAGCATTAAACAAAATGGCCCAGTCATCTATTCACCTTTGTTTAATACACACAGCGTTGTCTCTAATGTTATCTAACTACTGATAGCTCGCGATATCATCAGTTTTGATGCTGGCTAAGTAGCGTGAGCTAACAATGCTACAATGCTACCGATCGTTTTTTAGCCTAAACTATCCGCTCTTGGTGGTCACTTGTGTTGATGTTAGTTTTGTTTCATCAACAAATGACAGGCAGAACACACAGTGAATGTATCCGTTTTGTTTATTGCACTTTTATTAGGCTTTGCTGAAAAAAGAATTGCTGCATTGAGCAAGATGGTGGCGCGGCATAGGCGCCTGCCTTGTTGACATTTTCTTTGCTGGAGCTTCCAGGAAGTGTATTGGCACATTCGTTCTGATTGGTTGAAATTGCCTTCATGTTTGCCACCTACTGCCACCTACTGCTTTGGCAGTGTACTACATCAGTGTGCTTGGCTGACAAAAACGAAAAAAAAACGAAAGTGTGACTCGAGGCGCATGACGTCGCGGCGATACGCGGCGATGCGTATAAGAAAACAATACGAAGATGATACGAAAGGTGTAACCTCAGCCAGAGAGAGAGAGACACACACACACAGAGATTAAATGTAATGTAAAATATCTATCTTTAGCACCCACCTTTCATGACAATAAAGCAGGCTGAATTGTATTTAATTAATGTGAACACTTTTTATGAGGAATAAATGTTTCTGTGTTTTTAATATAAAGTACTAAATTACTCACATTTTGATGTCCTTGCATGGATTTGAGTACATATTTAGCAACTTTCAAATAATATTTCTACTACAACAACTACTACCAGTACTACTACTACAACTACAACTAATAATAATAATAAAACTACTACTACTAATAATAAAACTACTACAACAAATAATAATAAATCTACTACTAGTAATAATAATTAAAAAAAACTACTACTACTAATAATATAACTACTACTAATATTAATAATTTTAAAAATTGCATTTGTTACACAATTTTGTTCCTCACATTTTACCTATTCACTCACACATTCATACACTGACGGCGGAGGCAACCATGCAAGGTGCCAACCTGCTCATCGAGAGCAGCTTAGGGGTTAAGTGTCTTGCTCAAGGACACTTCCGACATACTGCCCGAGAGGAGTGGGAATCGAACCGCCTGAGCCACTGTCGCCCCCGACTACTTACTACTACTAATAATAATAATAAAACGGCTACTACTACTAATAATAATAAAACTACTACTACTACAAAGAACAGTGAGAGAGGTAGTTGATGAAATGGAGGTGAAAGAAAGAAGCATGGAGAGATGGACAGAGAAATGACAGTGAAAGAGAAAGACTGAAAGAGGTGTGTCTGTGTGTGACTTGTGTGTGTGTGTGTGTGTGTGTGTGTGTGTGTGTGTGTGTGTGTGTGTGTGTGTGTGTGTGTGTGTGTGTGTGTGTGTGTGTGTGTGTGTGTGTGTGTGTGTGTGTGTGTGTGTGTGTGTGTGTGTGTGTGTGTGTGTGTGTGTGTGTGTGTGTGTGTGTGTGTGTGTGTGTGTGTGTGTGTGTGACAGTCCAGGGGTGTTGGGTGGCATTGTCATAGCAACCAAAGCTAGGTTAGATTTACTAGAGTTCACTACCGCTCGTTCTCTGCTAACAATGTAGGTTAATAGGGAGAGAGCGGAAGAGAGGGAGCAAGAGAGAGAGACACACATTATGTAGAGAGCAAAAGCTGACAATGTAGGTTAAAAGGCAATGAGAGAGAGAGAGAGCAAGAGCGAGAGCGAGATAGAGACAGAGAGAGAGATGGTTTACCTTAGTTTGACTAAGGAGCCACTATTCAATATATCGTATATATAACCATGTCAATGATGTCAGCTGTACTAAACACCAGTTGTGGTCTGAAGGCTAGACTACTAAGGTCTACTAGGTCATGCAGCCCATTAGTTCTTTACAGTTGGATGCACCGTCTCTAGACGAAGCAGCATTAACATCTAACAACAACAGGAGGCACTGCTCTAAACGAAGTCAGTGATTTCAAATACCTGGGCCTGTGGGTCATGTTATGCACTGCTCATAATTGCAGCACGAGAGAATATATGATCATCTCTCTCTCTCCATTGTGGATATTAGCTGACACATTAGCTGCATGAATTGAGCTTTTCTGTTTTCTAAATGACCAAAAGCTGGGGAAATATGGGAACGTTGGAATAATCAGACATTTGTCTCTCTCCAGCAATGACAGCAGTCTACAAAAGCAGACAGGCCTATCTCATAAATGTACATAGCCCCTTCCTTGCATATTCATTCCATAATAGGGATTAATCATTTCCCCCCGAAAATACAACAGAAGCACACAAATTCAGACATGGTGGATGAAGCCAGCGGCACAATTTGAGAAGCAACTGGATGATGAGAAAAAGGAGGAAGAAAGGGAGAGCAGATACTTTCACGTCCTCTGTGAAGAATTATACAGGAAAAGGGCAACAGCTACGACTCCAGAGGACTGGGCCTGTCCTTCACTGTGTGCCAGGAAGCCTTTGCATTCACACTGGCAACAGAATAGGGGCATAATATGTAACCCAGACGGTAGACCACCTCCAAATGTGGTCTGAGTGATTGGATCTCAATGTGTCTTGGGTGCGTTCCTTCCCACCTCAATTTTAGAGCCGTCCACTTGTGATCAGATCACCATCATCACCCAGATCGGATCTTAATGCCGGATGGAAACAAGGCAATTGATGACTGACCAGTTGATTGACTGACAGATTGACTGACTGACCATCTTAAATAAAGACTGATTGAAACTCGAGTGAGAACTGATGACTGATTTTCCGCATCACATAACTCTCAACCAACCACACACACAGCCACCCACCCACACACACACAGAGCTGACTGATTAAGTGTAGAGGACACAGGAAGGGTGAACGTGGCTAGACTAACACACACACACACAGAGAGAGAGCGAGAGCGAGAGCGAGAGAGAGAGAATCATAGTGGAGAAGTAACTAAATCAGTCAGGTAGAAGTAACTGTCCTCCAAACCCTCTTAGCTACACTCTTACATCACCATCTGTCTACCCGACTCTGCACATTTGTGTGTGTGTGTGCACTTGTGTGTGTGTGTGTGTGTGTGCTTGCGTGTGTGTGTGTGCTTGCGTGTGTGCATGTGTTTTGTGTGCTGATCAGCATCTCTCCTCAGCATTTTCTTAAACTGAAATATAGTTACATCATTATTTTTAGCTGCAAACAGGTCTGCTCACCTGCATGTGTCTGTGTGTCTGCCTGTCTAGAGGTCTGTCTAGAGGTCTGTCTGTGTGTGTCAATAACGCATCAATAACCCTTTAATATTACAACAAGCTTAACTCATTCAGAGCCACGCCCCTTTGACCATATTAGGGCTAGCGTGCCAATAAGGAAGTCAATGGGAGGACAACTCATTCAGAGCCACGCCCCTTTGACCATATTAGGGCTAGCGTGCCAATAAGGAAGTCAATGGGAGGACGGGGAAATTTGCGAACGCTTAAACTATATCTTAAATTATGGCTATATGGGTCTAAAACACCCCTCGCTTATCAATGACATGTACGAAACGGATTGTTTTTTTTAATTGGTACATTTCCGTTTTATACCGTTTTTAATATGAGTATAGTTTTGGAGATGTCTAGTAATTCCAGAGAAATTCTGCGATAATAGCTCTTTAGTGGAATACACAAAACACGTTGTCATTTTTCGGCTGATTTATGAATCGTTTTCAAATAAACGCTAGATTATCGATAGTATATGTGTACTTATGCACGCTAGAGAAGCGGGCTGAAAAATCGATTATCCATGCCGTGGTCAGCGCTAACGTTACGCACACACTAGTGTTTCTACATATCGATTCTGAATATTTAAAACGGTTTCAATACTCATTTCCCGAAATATCGATATTTAATTATTCATAATTTTTTTTTAAATTTAAAAAATTGTATAAGGAAGTTGCATTGTTCATTTCAATACCTGTAATAGTACAGTAGTCCACACACACACACACACACACGTGCATTCAGTTAAGTCGGAATATGACTTAACTGTAATGTAATACAAACAGTTCAGTTTGTCAGGTACATGCAACACAGATTACAGTGTTTACATCCGTCTGCTTGAGAAAATACCATGTTCTGCAATAAAAATGATTGAAGTGAGATGAATAAATGTGTGATCTAAAGATAAACAAAGGGTTTTAAAGGTGTTATATTTATCTTCTCTTATAGTACCAGAGAGAATCTGAGGAGAATCAACCAGCAACAAAAGCAAAATGTATTAACATTTTTAAGATTGTATCGAATGGTATCAAAAATGGTATCGAATATCGATACTTTTCAAGGTATCGTATCGAAGTTCGAAATTCCAGTATCGTGACAACACTAGCACACACACACACTGCGATGGCGGAGAAAAAAAACATCTGATTAACCCAAGACTGGTAAAATAGAGTCCTTACCTCACATCAGATGTTCTGCAAAAAGATTAATCCAATTCCTGATCGCCATTCCAAATATTGATCGCGTTTATTGATCCAACGTTATAGCACCAAAACACATAATCGACGCTCCTCCCAGCCTCCCCAGTGAATGTGGTAACAGATACTGCTTGCCCGAGAAGGGAAACCCCGGGAGCAGAGTTTTTTTTCTGATGCACAGTCCCACCCAATCCAATCCAATGATGTGCAATACCATCCGGGAGACGATAGGCGGCGGTATTTGCCCTTTTCGAGCTCAGACCCATTCCCAATGATAACGTCAGGCTGGATGGATGAGAAATTTATGGATATTGCTAATAAAAGAAATAACGATTAAAACCAGAGTTTTCTCGGGTCTTGGCACTCAACGCATGGCGAGTTAACCTGCCTAATCTCGTGGTTGGCACTGAATGGGTTAAGCAACAAATGAATGACTACTGAATTGATAACTTGACAAATATAAATAAGAGGACAAATAAACAAACAAAGAAATGACTGAATAAATAAATAAATGAATGAATGCAAAATATAACTGAATGGATGATAATGGAGTCAGTGGAGAAGAAGGATAGATGGAAAAATACATAAATAAGGAGCTGTTGCTGCAGTACCATGGTCGCCATGGCGACAGATGAGAGGGATGATCCGGGGGAGAGAGGGATTACATCATCGTAGTAACAGGGTTATGTAACAAATGCCTCCAACGCCACAGCGAGGACCCGACACACACACACACACACACACACACACACACACGTAAGGATGATAGACATACACACATGGTGGGTTTAGGGACCGATACACCCACTCACTCTAACACAACTTTAACCGAGACTGGGATGTCTACATGACTGTCAGTCAATTGCCTTCACAAATTCTCAAATCTTGCCCCTGACAAATACCCCCCCCCCCTTCTAAAACCAATACTGAAACGGATACAAACTAAACTAACACTAAACAATAAAAACGAAACTGAAAACTAGCAAACCCACTCTGGAAACTAAACAGAATTGAAAACAAGCATTTCGAAGAAAAAAAAAAAGAAGAAATTCCAATGACAAATACAAAACTATGATAACACTGGATGGGGGTCCCTGAGGGTCTAATGTGTAACGAATCCAATGGCCCTTAACCCTTTCACTGCGACAATACAGAAGGTTAACCCTTTCACTACCACACTACAGAAGGTTAACCCTTTCACTACCACACTACAGAAGGTTAACCCTTTCACTACCACACTACAGAACCGTCTGTAGTGTGGTAGTGAAAGGGTTAACCTTCTGTAGTGTGGTAGTGAAAGGGTTAACCTTCTGTAGTGTGGTAGTGAAAGGGTTAAGAGGAGAACAGCGTTTAGCCGCTCAAGACATTTCTCCCTCCATTAATACACTATCTAATGAATCAGATGTAGGCTACTACTACTACACACACACAACGTGTGCCCATCTATTATTGCCTTTACAGTACCTCACATTTTCAAAGATGGAAAATCTGTGACCTAGTGTTTACAGGATTACCTTACTGCAGTGCTAATGAGAAGGTGTGGCTGGTCGTCGTGACACACACACTGACTAAACACGCCGGTGTTGACGTGTGTTGCCACAGCGACCCATAAGAGTTGTTCCATCTACTGTGTGTAGATCTACGTATTTTAGGTGCAGCCAGGTGTGTGAAATAGATTGGAAAAGAAATGTGAACGAAGGAACAAATGAATGAATGAATGTATGGGATTCTGCATAGCTCAATGAGTGTGGCACTGAACTCTATCAGGTGTAGGGGTTCAGTTCCCCGTGCAGCTCAATGAGTAGAGCAGGGGTTCTCAAACCTTTTTATACCACAACCCCATTTTATTTCGGAATTTTTTTCACGACCCCACACTTAATGTATCGCGTAATTTCAACATGGAATTAAGGAATATCAAAATAAAAGCACACGTTGTTGAACTTGATTAGGCATATTTATTAGAACATTTTATTACCGCACTTTGTTATCAATACACATTCATAAAACGAGGCATATTTAGCCAAAATATGTTGCCAAAAGATAAAAAGAAATATATATAGGGCGGCTAAGTGGCGCAGTGGGAAAGGCGCTCGCCACTGACGCAGGAGATGCTGGGTTCGAGCCCAGCTCTCTGCGTTGCTTCCGGCTTGGCTGGTCGTTCATACTAACACAATTGGCAGTGTTAGGGGTGGGAAAGCCGGTGGGTGGGGATCGGACGTTGTGGACAGCGACTCCTACAGGTCGGTTGGTGCGCCTGTACAGCAGAATCAGGAAGCAACGGGGGCAGCGTGAGCCTCCCACGCGTTACTCCTCGCCACTGAGAGATCGCGCCGTACAGGTGAAAAGATGCGACAGCTGCCTCCTCGTGTACCGGAGGGGACACGTGATGCAAGGCTTGGTCCACATTGCAGCCGACCAGTGGGAGGCATGGTCTAACAACGTTCGAGACAGGGGAGGGTAGAATTGGATAATACAAAATTGGGATGGGAGAAAAATAGAAAATGGGGAGAAAAAGTAGATACAAAAAAAAATATATATATATATATCGATTTGTTTTTGTTTTCTTTTTTTACTTGCCAATGCGTGACCCCACTGTCACCTACCCATGACCCCACTTTGGGTCGCGACTCACGACCCGTAGTTTGAGAGCCGCTGGGGTAGAGCCAGGGCATGGGGGATTCAGTCTTTAACCACGGTGGTGTTAGCTCTACAGGGGGCCAAGATTACACCTTCCATTCTTTGTGTAGCTTGGCACGGACACCGCGGGGGTCGGGGGTTCCATTCCCACCGGATTCACTCAAGAGACAGCTGATCGTGTCACACTGAGCAACCGCACAGGTGTTGCCATGACAACAGAAAGGCTTTGCTGTACTAGCATGTATGGTAGTGTGTGTGTGTGTGTAGGTCTGTTTTAAATTCAGACAGATGGACACATCTCTTGTTAAAGGGATAGTTCACAGTGTGACAGATGGACACATCTCTTGTTAAAGGGATAGTTCACAGTGTGACAGATGGACACATCGCTTGTTAAAGGGATAGTTCACAGTGTGACAGATGGACACATCTCTTGTTAAAGGGATAGTTCACAGTGTGACAGATGGACACATCGCTTGTTAACACTATGGCGTCCGGAGCCCTGCGGCGATTTAGGCCTCAGAGGACAGAGGATTGTAAACAAACCGATGTACTTTCTAAGAGCTTTATACATCATTTATAGTATTGCTATCTGTCCATTCTCATTGTCACTTGAGTGCATAAACCGTGCCTTCATAATGGCTTAAAGAAAATAAAAATCCATCGGTTGGTTGTCATTTTATAGCGTTGTGAATATAAGGTATATCGCGCTTTTCGTCTAGGCTTTTCTGCAGGAGGCTGCAAAAAAGGCTAAACGTTGGCGGCGTTATATCAAACGCCATTTCTGCTGTATATATACGAATGAAATCAAACAAACTGCGTAGCATCCGGACTATTACAGAGCATCTATGGATGAAATGGGGGCGGCGGGGAACGCCGATCAGTATTATTGATTAGCAATAGAGTGTGCGTTCCGGTAGCAAATGTCAGTAGTCTATCACGTTAGGTTATAAAACAATGTCCAATCCAGCTGTAATTTGGGGTAATATTATCCTACCGTCAGGCCATGTGATCGCCGGCAGCATTTCCTCACCAGTCATCGGATTCTGGTAGATCGATATGCACATTGGCTAATCATAAATCCCATTATTCCATGCTGAAAAAAACTTTCGGCAAGCTGATCCAAGATGGAGAGGCTTCGTTTGGAATCAAGGATCTATGATCCGCCCACAGGACTGTGAGATGGCGCCCCTAAGCGGATCTGGCCGGTACTGCATGTTTCGAAAATCAAATATGTGGAAAGATCCTGCTAGTGGATCGGGTACCTAATAAGCGTTATAAATATGGAATAAAACAATAACAACTTGCCACGAGTATATACGTGGCTCTGGTCCACAACGCATGGAATCGAAACATGTATATACTCGTGTCTGGTCCTTAAAGTGTTAAAGGGATAGTTCACAGTCTGACAGATGGACACATCGCTTGTTAAAGGGATAGTTCAGTGTGACTAGTGGTAGTGAAAGGGTTAAAAACATTCTACTGTTGTAGTTGTCTTGTTGTAGACCTTTTCGGAAGAATTACGTTGCTACGGAAACAGATCGGCCCTAGTGAATTTCCTGTCAGCTACCGTATTAGCAAAAATACGGAAATAAAAACATGGGTCAAAAATAGAAGGTTTAGGAAAATATCTATATAGGGAGGTGTGGTGGTGACGTCATTGTTGTTTCCTGTGCGGTCCACCTCGCTTGAAATTGCAATGTATTTCCAATGGACACATTTCTAAATCGTCTCGTTTAAAACAAATAAAGCATGAACATTGGCATGGTGTATTCATCCACAATCTATTATAGCTCAACATGAAACAATTCGCAATTAATCGTAAAATAATTACGTATAATTTTATTTCAACCAAAAATACTGTGTAGGCAATTAGCGGGTCAACAGCAATGAATAGGCTAGGAACTGGAATTAACGAGTCATTTTCCAAAACGGAAAATTAAAAAATTAAAAAAAAATAACATGGAAGAAGAATGAATCCACTTGTTAAAGAGGAAGAAAGGAGGCATTTAGAGAGTTAACAGCTAGTTTCAACTACGTCGGCTGTTTGGTGCGTGTGTGTGTGTATGTTTGGTAGTTGTTTGCAGAGTGTGGCTTCTTGTTTGTGGGAGGAGAGGAAAGCAAGACATATAGAAGGGGTGTTACTTGTGGGGGCAGACTTACTGCACTGGGGTAGTGTGTGCGTGTGTCTAAATATACCCCGTCACCCTCACTCTGCTTCCCTTACCACCCTTGACCAGCTGCTGCTAAAAGACATGGAACAAACTAGGATCACACTGAGAACAACAAACAGGTTCGTCACTATGTCCTCTGTCACGGTACAGGGAATCAAACAGAGAATTTTTTTATGGGAGCATTTCTTTTTCTCTTTTAAAAATAGCACACATGCATGCATGCAGACAGAGACAGACACACACATTATACAGCTAGCCCTCTACAATAGAAAAATGCATCTGCTGATGTCAGCATGTTACTCTATTCATTACATGCATTTAAAATAAATAATCACCTATAGGCCTATACAGTACAAACAATATGCCTAATAAGACTAAGGCTTAATCCACATGTCAGTTATATGTCTAACAAGACTAAAACTTAATCCACATGTCAGTTATATGTCTAACAAGACTAAAACGTAATCCACATGTCAGTTATATGTCTAACAAGACTAAAACGTAATCCACATGTCAGTTATATGTCTAACCAGACTAAAACTTAATCCACATGTCAGTTATGTCTAACAAGACTAAAACTGAATCCACATGTCAGTTATATGTCTAACAAGACTAAGGCTTAATCCACATGTCAGTTATATGTCTAACAAGACTAAGGCTTAATCCACATGTCAGTTATATGTCTAACAAGACTAAAACTAAATCCACATGTCAGTTATATGTCTAACAAGACTAAGGCTTAATCCACATGTCAGTTATATGTCTAACAAGACTAAAGCTTAAGCCACATGTCTGTCCTATGATAACAAGACTAAGGCTTAACCCACATAGATGCTTGGTGTGTCTTGTATCCTAACTCACTAACCCCAAACAACCTGTATCACCCACCTACTAGTAATACTAGTAATAAAATACTATCGTCATAGATATAGGCTTGTAAATATAGCCTTGCTCTACATGCCTGAGTGTCCACACTTCCTCTGGTCCATCCACTACACTGACAAGACACTGTCACGTGCCATGTTTAGAAATACAGTCTACGGTATGTAATACGCATAGTGCTATATTAATTTCTTACAACTCAACGAGTTAAAATTGATCACCCATGTACCAAGAATAGAAACGTTTCAGTCTCAGACCTTAAAATAGACGTGGGGGCAACAGATCACATCCTAGACCAGTCATCTACTCATTTATTATCAGTCAACGTATTTTTCACCCGTAGACCAACGTGCTGCTCTACATACACTATGGCAATGGCTCAGGAGGTAGAGTGGTCGTCTGGTAATCAGAAGGTTCCCGGTTCGATTCCAGCTCCTCCCAGCAGTGTGTCAAAGTGTCCTTGAGTACTTAACCCCCCCAACTGCTCCCGATGAGCCGGTCGGCACCTTGCAAGGTTGCCTCTGCCGTTGGTGTGTGAATGAGTGAGTGAATGGGTAAATGTGAGGCACAACTTCTAAAGCACTTTGGATAAAAGCACAATATCAATGCAGTCCATTTACCCGACCCGTACCAGATATTGAGCCGATATACTAGGTTAAATCAGGGTACTGCTACTGAAGAATTTCCATGTGACTAAATTCACATACCAAGAGCCAAAATGTAACATCTCAGAAAGCAAAGCAATGCTTTTGATGTTAAAGGTGCTATAGATAAATGTTTATGTAGACATTTTTTATAAATAATACATCCATAAGATCTCCATCAAATAGTGAAAAGTTTATTAGATCTTGATAATTTTTCGTTCAGTGACACCAATCTAATGGTTTAAAGGTGCTATAGATAACATTCAGCCACTAGATGTCGCACCAGCATGTCATTTATCCAATCAGGTGCGTTCCACGTGGGCAAAGTAGGAACTGCAACATGTAAACAACAACATCCACTCGTACTCACTTAGGCGGCGGTTACACCTTTCGTTTCATCTTCGTATTGTTGTCATATGCGTTTCGCCGCGACGTCGTGCGCCTCGAGTCACACTTTCGTTTTTTTTTCGTTTTTGTCACCCGAGCACACTGATGTAGTACACTGCCAAAGCAGTAGGTGGCAGTAGGTGGCAAACATGAAGGCAATTTCAACCAATCAGAACTTGAATGTGCCTGCAAAGCAAAAATGTCAACAAGGCGGCCACCATCTTTTGCCTAGTTACCCAATGCAGCAATTCTTTTTCAGCAAAGCCTAATAAAAGTGCAATAAACAAAACGGATACATTCACTGTGTGTTCTGCCTGTCATTTGTTGATGAAACAAAACTAACATCAACACAAGTGACCACCAAGAGCGGATAGTTTAGTCTAAAAAAAGATCGGTAGCATTGTTAGCTGCATGCTAACGTCAATGGAGTATGCCATTATAACAATATAGCATTGTGGCTAGAAGCTAACGTTAGCTCACGCTACTTAGCCAGCACCAAACTGATGATATCGCGAGCTATCAGTAGTTAGATAACATTAGAGACAACGCTGTGTGTATTAAACAAAGGTGAATAGATGACTGGGCCATTTTGTTTAATGCTTGTTAAGTTGAAAGAGGAGCTCTGAGCTAACAGGGTCTGAATCCTGATAGCTCACGTTAGCCAGCTGCTCATGCAATCGGTAATGCTAGCAGAATGAATGGATGTAAACTTTATTTAACATATTGCATATGGGTACAATACAATACGGCTCAATACAAACAATTGTTAAGGGAATGCAGACTGTTGTAGCTTGGACTGGGGTCCTTATAACAATAACTTGACAACACATAGTAGCTGCAGCTATTTGGTTTGGGACTGCTGTCACCGGAAGGGCACGCAGATGGTATCTACTGCGCATGGGCGTTTTCGCAACAACGGCTCTGCCTCATGCAGACTACACGGTGTTGTCGGCGCGTTTTTTTTGCGTTTCTCCAAAACGCAAACACAATTTAGCGTTTCAGCCGTATCCAAAAAAAAACGCCAAAAAACGCATTTCTGTGTAATAGGGACATGAAACGTATTCAAAAACGTATAAAAAAACGCCAGGAATACACTAGTCTAACCATGGCCTTAGACCAGCCCAACACAAGAGTATCCATGATAAAAGTATGCCTAGTCTATAGGATTTATAAAGGGGAGGTGCCAAGCTACCTTCACAATTACTTCCAATATGTAAAAAACAATAATAGCCATGAAACCAGAGGTAGAGACACAAACATAGTTCCGTTTAGATTTAAACAGATTTTTCGTACTGTAGAACAGCCTGCCCAGCAGCATTAAACAGGCCCCCAGGTTAACTGGCTTCAAAAAGTATGTACGATCATGGCTATCGGCATAGGAAAGAGAGGATAGCATATTTATTTATTATTCTTTTATCTTCAACTGTATATGCATATTGTATCTTAAATTAATGTTTTATGTTGAGGCATGTCTTGTTTTTTTAATACCAGGGACCATGATGGAAATAAGTGCTTGCATTTTATCATGTTTTTATCCCTAAAATGATGTCTCTAATCCACAATAAAATCAATCAATCAATCAATTAATGTTGTACCCACAAAGATTTGTGGGTTATTTGATCAATTTCAAAGGGTTATATTTGATAAATTCATTAATAAATAATTTTTCGGGGGGGGGGGATCATAGCCCACACCAGACAAACAGCTTTATGTGATGTAATAATGGAACAACACATCGACACAACATGTTTTCAAAAGGGCCACTTCACCCATTATTAACCCCATCGTTCCGTTGTGGACATCCTGTCCCCCAGAGAGCAGACCTCTAGTGAACTGCAAATACGATGTCCTCTACTGGGCCCCAAGGAAAGCCCAAGAAAGTGAAGGAAATAACGTGTGCAGTTTCTCTGGGCTTGTGTGGGCTTGGTGGGGTTTGGTGGGGCTTGGTGGGGGCTTGGTGGGGGCTTGGTGGGGATGTGGCCAAGCTCTCGGGACACGGAACACGCCGGTCCCTTTTACGCCTGACTATCAAATGCTCTTTGCAAATGAACGATAAAATTCTGGGAAAAAATTGGCAATTTGCCCCTTTAAACGCAGATTAACTCCTACCAAGTTAAATGTTGACTAGGGCTGGCCACAACGGATGTACAAACATAACACCTCTCTATTTACGGAATGAGTGTCAACATAACATGGTCAGAAATACTGCATGACTCATAAACATGGCTCAAGCACAGAGACATGACGCCTACATGTACAGAGCAGGACATAACAAAAAATATTGTTTGTTTCCTGTTGGTTGTCAGTTAAGGCCATGGGTAGGTAGGGATTTTTTATTTTATTTTTTTTATTCTTTCCCACGGCGACTATGGATAGGGAATTTCTTTATTTAATTAAAATGTTCACAACAACATGGATGCATGTACTCTGCCAGCATGTTTAATATCCATAATACTAAAGGTTTGACTAAGATTTCTATGAAACTCTATAAAAAAATATTTTTTTTTAAAAAGGGAATTATTTTTGTTAATACAAATAAAATAAAAAAATCATAAAATATATTGGGTCGCACCTAAATCGGCAGGGTCGGTCGGCAACCGGAAACAAAGCATTATTTTTTTTATGCCCAGGGAGGAGGACAGAATATGAAGGTATATCATCAAGGATCCATGCAAACATATAGAATATTTAAAGGTCCCATGCATTTTAAATGGCTTTTTCCAGTGTTTAGCATTGTTTTATAGCAATAGGGGTTAGTATCAATGGGTCTGTGTCTCTAATTACCATATTGGCGGATTCCTCTAATTTAGTTAAGACAATCTCCTCCCCCAGTGAATTAGGTTATTCTGATTTGACTCGCAATGCGACGTAGCAAGGAGCTGATTGAGCTGATTGGCTCTGTAGTTGTAGTCACCGCCCACAATCAACAATTCGCTCAGAGCGAGTGGAATTACTTCCCCAAACAGCCGACAGATAGCAGAGAACGAGCGAGCGAGAGCGAGAGAGAGAGGGAGAGCGAGAGCGAGAGCGAGAGAGACCGTGCTCAGGAGTGTGTAAATGTGCGTGTAAATGTGTGTGCGTGCAGGGCTGGTGTGGTTCTTCTCCCCCGCAGTCGGGAGCTCGCATAATCACCGTCAAAATATCTTTGCGCATGCTCCCACGCGCACGCCCATATTCCGATCCGTGCAATAATAATCACAGGGGTATATATTGTCATTTGAAACAAGTTACCAATGCATTGTCCCGTGGGATTATGCCCCCCTGCGGCAAAATTAATTAGTAGGGATATCATGCACCGAATGGGAAATTCTTGGCCGAAACCGAATATCGAAAATAGGAAACAGTTGGCCGAAAACCGAATGCCGAAAGGCCGAAAATGATTAATATAAATATAATGTATGTGTTTTTTAGCTACCCGATTATGGCAAAATACATGATTATGGCCAAACTATATTATATTAATAATCACTATTATGGGCCCATAAAACATTTATTCAGCACTTTTGAATGCATACATTAATTCCAGACTGACTGCTGAAAGATTGTACAATTTAAAAATGTTCTCTTTGCATACAACAAAATGTGCATTAAAGTCAAGTGCATTTTCTTTTCTCTGTAGGAGAAAGTGCATTCAGAACAAAGCCAAGGTGCTTTAAAACTGCATAAAGATCTGCATAAAGACACACACAAGAGGGAGAATAGCTTATAGCAGACTTAATGATGTTACTGTAGTGGTTACTGAGTCATAATTCACGGCGTTCTAGCCTACATGGAAGGACTGTTGTATTTACTACATCTCCCGTGACTGAGCGGGAATGACGTAGCTTAAGAGAGACTAGTGAAAGAGGAATGGAAACGTTGTTAGCTAGCTTAACGCTAATGTTAGTTAAAAAGGTTTTTAACCGTGACGGGCATATAGTAATGGCGAGGATATAAAGCATGTTAAAGACGCATTTATTGGATGCGTTGCTCGCGGAGTTTACATAGAAACAGTGCGACTCCCAAGACAAGAGGAGTTATCAGAGGCTGTAGAACGCAGGAAGAGCTGCCAAGCTGCTCACGTTACACGTTGCGCATGCTATGTCTGTAGCCGTGTTTTGATTACGTCATCACAACAACACGTTAGGTTACGAACGTAACCCTGTTAGGTGACATTCGGTGATATATTTTCGGTGCTAAAACTAGAGCTGCCGCGGTATTGATATTTTCCTTACCGCACAAATTTGCGAAATATTTCCTACCGCCGCGGTTATTACCGCACAGTGCGCAGAAAAAAAAAAAAAAAAAAGTTTGAATGCATTTTTTTTTTTTTTTGTAGTCTACTCTTATAGCCTGCCTCTAGTCTAATGGCGCTTTTCCACTGCATAGTATCTACTCGACTCGACCCGCTTTAGGCACCTGGTACTTCGTTCCTTTTCCACTGCAGCCAGGTACTACTCCGTTTGTCTCCGTGTGGGGATGCAGGCGGGGCCGCTCGCTTGTGTACACTGAAAGCTCCGTGGGCATAGCCAATTAGCCATGTCCGAGGGCTTGCAGCAAGCCAGAGTTTAACACAGTTTAAATCAATCAATCAATCAATCAATAACAACATTAACCATACTCTCGTTGCGTCTATTCTGCCAAAGCTAACGTTACCTCTCATTGTGTATTCTACCAAGCAACCCGGGTTTAACGTTACCTCTCGTGTATATCGGCTGACGGTAGTATTAGGCTAATAACAACAACAAACTTAACACATCAGCGATCTTGTTGTGACACTAAACTCTCCGCTCTGTGGTAAATTGGGTTGATGTCGGTTTTGTTTCATCAATAAATAAGGCAGAATACACAGTGAATCCATTCTTTTTTGTTTATTGCACTTGGTTCTGTCGCAAACAAATCCTGAATGAAATGCATCCTTAGCGAGGCAGTAAAGATGGCGGCGTTCTGTTTTTGTTCAGAGCCTCCAAACTGTGACGCGTCTCTCTTCTGACCAGTCAGTGGTCTGCAATGTTTCACATGACTTTTCTGGTACCACTTCTACCCAATAGGGTCGCTTGGAACCGAGTAGGGTATATCTGCAAAGCCGCAAGCCGCAAGCCAACTTTATTATTATGATAAAAAACAGCGGTGACGCGGTATTCAGCCTAACTCTGCGGTGAGCGTGATGTAACAGCGATACCGCGGTAATGCGGTTATCGCGGCAGCTCTAGCTAAAACCCTTTGGTCCGAAAGCCGAAAGTGCCCTTTTTAATCATTTTCTGCCGATAATTTTCGGTGGCCGAATATTCGGTGCATCCCTATTAATTAGTATCCTCCTCAATCTCTCTCTATCTCTCTCTGTCTGTCTGCCACTCGCAGACTGTGTGGGTGACTGTCACTCAAAGCGCTTATGGGCGGAGCCCATCCAATAACAGCCTGAAATCCTGAGGTAGAAAGATGATGCTTTTGAGTACCGGTACTTCATTAGAAATATAAAACAATGGGCGGTCAGGTGGCGTAGCGGAGATTGTGCTCGTCACCAATGCAAGAGGCTGCGGTCTCGACTCCCGGAGAGTCAGCATTGCCTTGGCTCGGGCTGATCGCTGATCGCGCGAATTGGCATAACGACTAACAGTGGGATGGGAGAAAAATCGGAAAAAGGAGGGGGAAAAAGATAATAAAAAAAAAATATATATATATATATATATATATATATAAAACAATGTTTTTTTTTACAGATGTGTTCCATAGACTCACAGGAATTGTGTAAAGTTGCCCAAATAGTGCAAGGAATAGCAATGCATGGGCCCTTTAAGCAATAATACACGAGAACCCGTGGTATGTCATGAATATTGCCATGGCTGGGATGCGCCCGCAGTAGCGTAGCCTGCGTAGGCATCACAGAGTGGCAATATTCATGACATACCACGTGTTCGAGTGTATTATTGCTTTTATACAGCAAGTTTAACCCATCTGGTAGAAATATAGGATGAATACAGACAATTCTAGGGTATTTTTAATATCGATTTCAGTGAACTTGGTGTAGAAAAATAGTTCCTAAAGATGTCTCGTTGCTATGGAATTTCTTCCACACAGTGAGGCATACAGTTTATTAATTGAACAATGGGTATCGGATCGGTACTCGATATCGGCCGATACCCAAAGCCCAGGTATCGGTATCGGGACTGAAAAAGTCGGATCGGTGCATCCCTAGTTATTATGAGTTTAAAAAGTCAGGAGAACCTCAGGTCACGGAAAGACGGGCGTGAACAGCTCCTTAAAAACAGCTCCTCTTCCCTGATGACTCAGTGGCTGTCATCAGGGCGGAGGGCTTTGCCCAGACAGGAGCAGCTTATAGGCAGACCCATTAAAACATGACAGAGCGGCTCTCAGAGCTGCCGTCCGTCCGTAAGTCGGCTAACAGGCTTATGACGGGTTTAGCTCTCAGACGTCCGCTCAGAATTGCTGACGTAACCATCCCATTATGCCAATGGTCCCAGTGATGTAACTGGGATGTAAAATCTGGGGCTGCTCCGTAGACAACATTTGAATGGGGACTCCTGATTTTTATGAGGCCATAAAATGAATTTGCATCAAATTCAAAACAGAGTGATGCACAAAATAACTTAAAAGAAAATAATAATCTCTCTCCCTCTCTCAATAGTGGCGTCAAAGTAGTTGTGCGTTAACTTTGACAGCCTTAGTTATGACAGATTGGGCCCTCAGGCACCAGCCAGAAAACACCACGCTGTCTCAGTACTTGGGTTGTTGGGAGGCTCTGCTGGCTTTAGCTTCTCACGCCAAAGTGGGTTAAAAATCTGCTTCTAAAAGTGGCTCATGATAGCGGAGTTACCCGAGATAAACGTGGCTTTACTTACAATGCACTACGGGCCAACCCCGACCCCTCACCCGACCCCTCCCTCAACATGCAGACATAGGCTACATGAGGAGACCCGAGTTTATTTTGAACAGCTTGTCATTTCAGTTGCATGAAATTCCTTTCAGTTGCATGAAATGCAAGTCCAAATGTAACATTCAATAAACATTTAAGTTTTTTTGTTATATGAAGGAGCATCAAATTTGCGGAATTATAGCCTACTGCTGGGAAACACTTAGGCCTAGTCTTTCATGAAATAAAAAAATGTAATGGTCCATGGCGCAACACTCGTTTGTTTAACATATACAAACAGGCTATTAACCCATTCTCTGCCGGGCATTGTACCCATCCTAAACCATCCTCTGCCAGCTCTATTTGTCTATGGAGATGTTCACCTTCTTTGCAGGGCTATAACTTTTTAAATTGTATTGCTAAATTGACATTACTATGGCCCATTCAACATCAATTATCTATCGTTCAGGATGTAGGAACGTTTTACTTTTTCATTCACACATTCATACAAAAATACGGTCTAGAGTATAAATATGTTTTTATCGTTTTCTGCAGTATTTCATAGAACGTGAGATATAGCCATAAATGCATATATTAGATCATCAAATGCAGTTAGATACCGATCGACGCCAGATAAAAAATGTCAACTGTACATGATCCTAGACGTTATGACTCATCATGCGCGGATGAACGGAGGGGGGGGGGGGGGTCGTTTATAATTCCGTGACCGACGTTAAATGATTCATGTAGTATGGGTGATATATTGATCAGAGCAGTTTGTATCGAAAATGGTAAAGAAAAACGCTGAAACTCACCCCAGTCTCCTCGTAGCGTTGGGTGATGAGAGTGGAGCAAAAAGATCGCTATTATGGGATGTTGATCGATGCGATCCATTGCCGGGTTGTATATTACTAATACACGTCCAAATAATGTTGATTATTGAGTTATGGCAAAGATCCATATCCACGGTGTCTGTATTGAGCCCCGGGACGATCACCGAGTGGCCGGATGAAAATAGGGGACGGACCAAGCACTTCCGGCCACTTCCGGTTTGGCAACTCGTCGACCGGCCACGAGGTGGCGGTATTGAAGCGATGCAGAGTTGAGCGGAGTCCTACAGCACCAGCCAAGACTCCGTGGGTGAAATGTGAATACCATGACGAAAATATGAAATATTGATCTCAAAGACGCCTTACGGCGTCATTGGCAGATTACGCATGGCGGAGAATGACGTGTTAACACGTCATCGGCGGAGAATGGGTTAACCGAATGGAAACTAGATACGCAGGAGTGCTTCGAAATAACAATTGGCATACATTTCACAACGCCTTTGAAAAAGTCAAAACAAGTCTAACAACAAAAATGCAATTTTTTAAAGAAAATTATAATATCAAGCAGAAACCATGGGATGGAAATCAGAGCGTGTCAATGCGGCATCTGCGCTCAAATGAGAGTTTTCAAACGTTCGGCTGATATGATGTTGCGGCGAGGCGGAGGCACTGGTGGAGGTGTTTCCTGTTTCATAATAAAAGCGCTACGAATTTCATAATAAAAGCGGCCGCTATTGTCATATTGCCGATTGGGAACCCCTGCACTATGACAACCTTAACTTCGGTTGTGATTGGTTGAAATGCACTGTTTGCATTTTTCAAATAGGTCAGACAGACAGACAAAGAAACAGGCAGAAAAGAGAAACAGACTGATGACTGGAGGGGGGGGGGGGGGGTCATTTTCTGTCCTATAGCCATGATAGTCATGCAGAGGAAAAACACTTCAAAGATTATATCCTCCATCTTGCCAAGTATATACCAGAATTTCCCAGAGGGGATCAATAGAGGAATATCTTATCTTGTCTTATGACAGGAGATCAAAGGAGAGGAGATCAAAATAATGTGTCTCCCACTCAAGCAGACAGTTACTGTTGTTTAACCTTCGCAGGACAGAATTTACCTCCAGCATTTATGTTCAGCAGATGGACACACACACACACAGGGAACAAAATAAGCACACGCCATTCGCCAATGGCCTGTAGATTTAACGTCTGGCGACTAAAAATAATAGGTCTGCCCGCCATCTGGCGTTTAGTTCATATCGATACTCTTATTTTGAAAATCCTGTGCGGGTCTCATTTCCGCCCCAAGCGCAGCTCCAGTCATAATATCTGGGCTCCGGCAGCTAGCAGCAACGTTCGGTTCATATGATACTCTTATTTTGAAAAATCCTGTAGCAACTCCGCGAGTCATATGATATCCGCCCACTCCATGTTTCTTGAAAACAGAGCAGCGTTAAACACAGCAGCGTTAACACAGCAGTGCGCCTACAGACTCAAAATAAGTCTGTGGTGTTTTTTTTCTTCTCACAACGAGTCAAATGCATCTACATGCTTTGCACCGTCGCCATTCCTTTATGCCCACATCGCCCGAAATTTACATTTATGTACCAATCACTACAACGTTAACGTAAGCTAACAAGCTAATCCTGATCAGACGAGGCAGAGCCATAGTGAACAGCAGACAGTGGAAAGGGAAATGGGGGGGGGGCACTCTCCCCTTCCCTGCGTGTGTGTGCGTTTGGAAAGACGACGAAGTCACTAGTCAGGACTCAGGACAGGAGTATATTATAGTAAACTGAGGATTACTGAGGATGGACAGATAATGTTGATATTCAAATATAAAAAAGTTTCGTTCGAGAGGAGTGGAAGTTTAAAGACAGACTACAATATGATGCAGGGGTGGTGAGTTGAAACACAGTGTGTGTGTGTGTGTGTGTGTGTGTGTCCCGACCCCACTTCTATGTTTCAATAGATTATTTGCATTTAAAACTATTAACCTTAAACTATTCCTTCAGTCCACTCAAAAATATGCTAATATTCCTTTTTTTTTTTTTATCCACTTTTTCTCCCATTTTCTATATTTTCTCCCATCCCAATTTCGTATCATCCAATTCAACCCTCCCCTGTCACAAACGCTGTTTCTTGCCTCCCACAAGCCGGCTGCAATGTGGACTAAGTCATACATAGCACAAGTCCCCTCCGGTACTTGAGGTAACAGCAGTCGCATCTTTTCACCTGCGCAGCTCGATCTCTGTGTCGAGGAGTAACGCGTGGGAGGCTCACGCTGCCCCCGACACTTCCTGATTCTACTGCGCAGGCGCACCAACCGACTTGTAGGAGTCGCTTGTTCACAACGTTCGATCCCCACCCTTCAGTTTTCCCTCCCCGTAATACGGCCAATGTGTATTACTGCGGACGACCAGCTAAACTGAAAACAATGTGGAGAGCTGGATTCTAACACGCGAATCCTAGCGTCTCCACACTGGTGGCGAGTGCCTTGCCCACTACACCACCTAGCCGCCCCCACTAAAAAGCTATTTATAATTTTTGGCTGGTAAAAAATCTGCCCGGCACACACACACACACACACACACACACACACACACACACACACACACACACACACACACACACACACACACACACACACACACACACACACACACACACACACACACACACACACACACACACACACACACACACACACACACACACACACACACACACACACACACACACACACACACACACACACACACACACACACACACACACACACACACACACACACACACACACAGGAATAGACAAGCAGACAGGGCAACAGAAGAACAACTGGCTCACTGATAACAAACTATCTTTACACCGGGGTAAAACAGAGTCCATTCTCTTTGGATCAAATAACAAACTCAGCAAGGCCAACGGTTTCTCCGTTACCTGTGGGTGACAATATTGTCACAAAGAAAGATGAAATGACCTACCTGGGTTCCATCCTAGAGGCAAATCTTTCCTGTGACAAAATGGCAACCAATGTAATCAAAAAAGTCAACCAACGAACAAGATTCTTGTACCGGATCTCTGGTAAACAAGAATACCTTCTTGAAGACTCTAACAGGAGGACTCATTCAAGGGTACTACGACTATGCTTGCACCTCATGGTACCAAAGCACCTCAAATGCCCTAAAAACAACACTACAAACATCACAAAACAAAACAAACTGGTCAGACTACTGCTTGACCTTACTCTTAAAACCCACCTTACCCCTGCCCATTTTGACAACCTAGGATGGCTTAGAGTAGACGACAGAGTACAGCAACTTGCAATGGGCCTGGTCTACAAGATACACTACACCACTAAGGTACCCATGTACATGTCGAAATACTTCCCAAAGGTCAGTGAATTCCACGACACCAGAGGGAGTTCCACAAATCATGTTCAACCCAGATTCGGCTCAAACAAGGGACTAAACACGTTTCGGAATTATGCCACATCAATGTGGAACGCCCTACCCACTAAGGCTGTCCCCGAAGCCTGTTTTGGGGATTCGAACTTGGTCAGGGTTTTTCTAACGAAAGTTCGAACTTCGAACCTTCGTTTTTAATTTATTTATTTTATTAGCGATATCCATTCATTTTCATCCATCCAACCTGATGTTATCGTTGGGAACGGGTCTGATTTGGATTATTGGGCTCGCCAAACAAACTATCAAATCATACAGTGCCCTGCGCTGCCACACAACTAACACAAGACTGAACAAAAAACGCTCATGGACCCACGGTCTGTCGTTGACTGTGACTCGCTTGTGTTGTCGCTGTGTGTCAGACTCTGCCTGCTTCCGAACACCCGCCCACCTCTACCTCTGATTGGCTTACCATGACATTTTACTCAACCTCAGCCAATCGTCAGCATGTATGCGCTGGTCTTGTGCACTGCCCACTAACCAAGGAAGGACAGAATGCCTCTCGGCGCAGAGATCTGTCTGATGAAAAAAACAGCTTCAATCATAGTAACGTGCCGCATTTTTCGGCAGTAACGGTAACGGCGTTATTAAGATTGGAAGAGTAATCCATTAGATTACTCGTTACTGAAAAAACTAACGCCATTAGTAACGCCGTTATTTATAACGCCGTTATTCCCATCACTGATGAGGACACATATACGATCGATAATCTAGCTTTTATTTGAAAACTATTCATAAATCAAGCGAAAAATGGCACGCTTTCTAAGGAAATACATTTAAGCTCGATTTGCTGGAGTTTATTGAGATGAGACAGAACGCCCTAAAAATATATTGATATTTATCACGGTATAAAATGGAAATGTATGTATGAAAAAAGTATCTGTTTAGTGCATGTTGACTGGAAGCAACTCATTGACGATCACTGTGTTACTTAGATTCATTGCTATTATATTTGATGTGTTTTATGCACTCGCAAATAAGTCCTATTCTCCATTGGATATAGCGTTGGCACGGAAGGGCCATCAGCAGAGGGCGCTGTTGGCCCGGAATGAGTTAATGAATATAACACATCAGTTTCTTTTAATACTATAATATTAGTGTAGCCTAATCTTTATCTGCAAAAAATCTGCAATTTTTTTTTATTATTATTATTTTTTATTAAAAAAATTTAATTCAAATGTTGATTTAGAATTCGAATGCCAACGTAACGAATGAAGGTTCGAACGTTCGAACGTTTGGGCTCAGCCCTACTACCCACAGCCGTAAAATAATGTGGGCGATATGGCCTAAATATGATATCACGATATTTTCTGACCTTTCGGCGATACACATCAATGTTTTTCTTTTTTTCCCCAAACAATTCATTATGAGGCTTACCAAGACAGTATTTGAGTTTGCAAGCTAACATTAAAGACAAAATAAAATACCCATGCATTTAGCATTTTTATATTATATATTAGATTTAGATTATTGGATTATTAGATTATATATTGCATATATTTAGCAATGAGATATTATATGATTTAGATATGAAATATGATGAATTGAAAATGGGGGACCCTGATGTAAACAAGACGAAAGTCTTTCTCTGGTCTGCATCCCCTTAACAATTGTATGTATTGAGCTGTACTGTACCCATTCTGCAATATGTTAATAAAGTTTTAAATCAATCAATCAATCAATAGCATTTTAGCATTTTTATGAAACTACTGTATATTTGTATGTCTCTAAATGTTTTGATGAATTGAAAATAGAGGACCCTTATGTAAAAAAGCCGAAAGTATTTTTCTGGTCTTCATCCTCCAATCCACTGTTGTTGTATTGAGCTGTACTGTATTGTACCCATTCTGCAATCTGTTAATAAAAGTTTTCATTAATTCAATCATTCAGCCGGCAATGGAATAATTTTGATTGACAGTCGAGTCTGCCAATTACGTCACACCGCTTGCACCCGCCCTGCTGTTCTTAGCACCAATCGGCAAGCGCTATTCATGTTTTACATTCCAGAATGTCCTCCATTGATTTTGACGAGAGCTCAACACAACAACAACAACGGTAGCTCCCCGCGGCCGACGATAATATTACCAGCACACCGCAGCATGACTAAAACGAGGCATAATGATTTTACTGCAACGAATGTTATAATAAAAGCCTTTCCATACATCTGTCTGATTGAAAACTTTATTAACAGACCGCAGAATGGGCACAACTCGAGTAATGCTTGCTATCTATGTCGTCCTCGGACGTTGCTATGTTTGGGTAAATACGCTGATGTTATTGAACGTGTAACTATATAACGTTAATGCCACAAAACGAATGCCTTTATCATAAGTAGTAACTTTGATGCAGTAGTGTGTGTGTGTGGGGGCGGCGTTGTTCAAAAGTTTGAACGTGTGGACCAGATTGACGCGACACAATCCTCTTGGGCAAAACATCACGATATTCACGATACGTTAAAAAAGTGTATCGTTAATGAACTGTACCCGATATTTATATAATATTGTCATATCGCCCAGCCCTAATCCCTACCCTCCTTCAAAACCGCTGTCAAAGAGCACCTACGGGTGGCTGCAATTAGAAAATGGCCCCGGTAAATGTCCAAACCCCCCAACACCCACCCACCCACCCACCCAACCCCCTACAATGTACAGTTTCTTCCCCTTCGAATGTATATATTTTTTTTATGGTCTCTTTCTCTTAAACAGTACTGTATATTTGTATGTCTTAGGTCATAAATGTCTTGGTGAAACAGTACTAAGTACTGTATGTCATGTATGTCATAAATGTCTTGATTAATTGAAAATGACCCTGATGTAAACAAGATGAAAGTATTTTTCTGGTCTGCATCCCCTTAACAATTGTTTGTATTGAGCCGTACTGTATTGTACCCAGCGCTCTACGCTAACCTTTTTCCCAAGGAGCACATGTGCTACTAAATGAAAAAATGTAGGAGCACACAAAGAAATGTAGGAGCACCCAAAAATATTTAGGAGCACAGTGAAAATATTTCAAGTAACATTATTTTCAAAAATAAATGTATATTTGTACTGTGCGTGCATGTGCAAACGGGAACAGGACAAGGACACACATCTGTGCAATAGCACATACCACCAAAGTCACTGGCCCACTGTGTGTGTGTATCTGCATGTGCAAACGGGAATGGGACACAGCAGTGGCGGTTGGAATGCCCCACGGGCCCTGAGGCGAGATTGACAGCTCTTGACAGCTCTTGACAGCTCGGGCCAGCTCGGCCCCCCCCCCCCCCCCACACCACCTGACCCGGCACCGGGACATCCCTCCCTCCTCCCACGTGTGCGCAACACGGACATTAATAAGAACGCTTCAATAAGGAAAGTCACGGAGCATGGAGGGTCATAAAAAAATAAAGTGATCAAATCGCTTTTGTCTTCTCTCTTCTACTGTGAAGCCAAGCTTGGTCATGCAGGTCTCTCTCCCATCTCTCTCTCCTATCCTATGATCCCAATATCTCTCACACACAATTCTGGAAATTCCTGGAATAGTGGAATAAAACAGGAAAAACGTTTCAGCACCACGGAGAGTGTTCTCTGCACTGGCCGCGCGGTATATAAAGCAGGCCCAGGCTCGCCACAACAGTGGATTTAAAAGCCTTTTATAGATAATTCATTTGTATCGCAACGGAGTCACGGATCTAGTCTTGCCACGTAGCATTATGTAGACAAAATTCATATAGAATAAACAAGTCTAAAACAAAGACTTTTAAACAAAGTTTAGCCTATTAAATCATTTTATAAGCATTCGTTTATTTGCGGTCTGTGTGAGAACTGAAGCAACCACCATCTGCAGAACACCAGCCCAGCTCTCTCTGTCCCCACGCTGGCCGTGAGGCCACGGTGGTATATAAAGTCACTGTGACTGAACTGCTTGGCTGTTCTGAATCTGACTGGTGGTTATGCCTGTAAAGTGCAAACAAAGGCCGATAAATGATCTCTAAAAACCAAGTATGTTATTTACATTAATAAGCGCCATGGCTGCTGGGCCGCCGCCGCCCTAATAGATGTATAAATATAAGTTTATGGTAAACTGTAATCTCATTATCTGTCCAACAGTCCAAGGTTACCTGCTGCTGCATGGTAGTTGACACACCGCGGCTGAAGGCAGTGTCCGTGCCGGGCATGTTGTCGGGTGATCAGGTGAAGGGCTTGTTGTTGTTGGGGATGGGAGGTCAGGAGGAGGAGGAACGTCGGCACGAGGCCCTGTTACTTTTATAACAAATGCGTCTAATTTAGGTAGCTTTGCGTTCTTCTCGTCCCGTTCTTTTTTGTCTGTTCTTTTTTGACGGCCACATTTATGTTTGTAAGGCTTAGGCGGCATGGTTGCGGAATATAATGGATCATTCACTTTCACTCACTGATGATTTCACTCGCTGTAAGAGACAGACGTCTGCTGTTCGTTTTAATTTCCGCACCAGGTAAATTGTCTCATGACACAATGATGCATTGATTGCTGGGTAATGTTGTTGTCCTCCAGTAACAAGTCAGATTTTGCACTGGAGGCACAACAGGAGAGACAACATTTCCCAGCAATCATCATTCTTTAATTTATTTTAGGCTACAATCGGGAAGAATAGGAGGGCCTATTAGTTTCTGTGTCAAATGTATATACTCCCTTTTCTTGACTCCTTCTGTATCACAAACAGTACTGTATTTGCAAATCTGGTATGTCATAAATGTATAGATGTAGCAGTACTGACTATCTGTATGTCATGTATGTCATAAATGTCCTGATGAATTGAAAATGGGGGACCCTGATGTAAACAAGACAAAAGTCTTTCTCTGGTCTGCATCCCCTTAACAATTGTGTGTATTGAGCTGTACTGTATTGTACCCATTCTGCAATCTGTTAATAAAGTTTTCAATCAATCAATCAAGCCTGACAGCGTGGGGACAGAGAGAGGAGAGGAGAGGAGAGGAGAGGAGAGGAGAGGAGAGGAGAGGAGAGGAGAGGAGAGGAGAGGAGAGGAGAGGAGAGGAGAGGAGAGGGGAGGGCTGGGCTGGTGTTCTGCAGATGGTTGCTTCAGTGTTCTCACGCAGACCACAAATAAACAAACGCTTATAAAATGATTTAATAGGCTAAACTTCGTTTAAAAGTCTTTGTTTTAGACTTGTTTATTCTATTTGAATTTATTCGACATAATGCTACGTGGCACGACTAGATCCATGACTCCGTTGCGATACAAATAAATTATCTATAAAAGTGCCCTATCTTTTAAATCCATCCACTGCTGTGGCGAGCCTGGGGCGAGCCTTTATCGCTACCGGGAAAACATAGGGGGAACATAGGGGGCCCGGGGAACATAGAACCCTTTTGGAACATGGGAAACATAGGGGGCCCGGGGAACATAGGACCCGGGCCCCGGGGCATGGCGCAATGCAGTCTGTCATCCAGTCCCACGAACGAACGGCAACTCCATTCAGTCCCGGGCCGGGCCCGGGCCCTAGACCCCCCGCGGGCCCTAAGGCGGCTGCCTCAGCCGCCTCGCCTATATATCCGCGGCTGGGACACAGACATTTGAACTATTAAGTGATTAATGCCTACTGTGGCAAAGTTGTAGCCAACAACTAGGCCTAATAAGAAAGGCAGTGACATTGAACAAAAAGGAGACACTGGCATTACCAGCAGGGCCATCAGTAGAGGGGACTGTAAGGTGCCCTTTCGGTATACTACCTTTGCTAAAACTGTGTTCTCTGTTAAAGGTGGTAACTACTGGAATAGCCTACCAGTTGTGATTAGAGAGTGCCCCACATACTCCATGTTCAAGACCCATCTTAAACTGCATTTTAAGGCAAACCAGAACTGTGATAATTTTTAAATCTGATTTAGTTTATGTAACTTGTTTCTTGTTTTTATTGTTGTTTTTATCATTGATTGTCAGTGTTGGGCAAGTTACTTTTAAAAAGTAACTAGTTACAGTTACTAGTTACTTCTTCCAAAAAGTAACTAAATTACTTACTCAGTTACAAATTATAAAAGTAACTAGTTACTTCAGAAAGTAACTATTGCGTTACTTTCAATATTTTTTTTTACATAAACAACATACACAAATCTAAACTATTTTAATGTTGCTGTGGGACAAAGTGAGACTAGCCTCCAATCAAATGCCATGTATGTAGATATTATAATTACTATGTTTATATAGTGGATCATACAAATACAATAGATGTTTTGGAACTTTTGATATGTATTGCCCCTCAACAGGCCACAACTGGGCAACATTAAATTATGCTTGTTAAGCACTATACCAAAAATAAATAACAAATATATACTGATTGATTGAACATTTTAATTAACAGATTGCAGAATGGGTACAGCAGTACGGCTCAATACACACAATTGTTAAGGGGATGCAGATCAGAGAAAGACTTTCGTCTTGTTTACATCAGGGTCCCCCATTTTCAATTCATGACATTTATGACATACACAACATACAGATATAAGAATCTAATCGAATCATTCTAAACCAGGGGTCTCAAACTCAATTTACCTGGGGGCCGCTGGAGGTAGAGTCTGGGTGAGGCTGGGCCGCATCAAATATTCCACAAAAAAAGGGTTTAAAGTATTCCAAAAAAAAGTACAACTGATCCAATCTTCTCACAAACAAACTCACTAAAACCTCACAAACACCAGCAACTGAGCATTCTCAGTGGTGTCAGTGGACTCATCCACAGCTATGGAAATGCATGTGCATTTTTTTAACAATAATTCTGCTTGCAGCTTGATATGATTTCATTCCATTTATTTTTGTGGTTCTTAGCACTGAATTCTGAGGAAAGGCTGCATCAAAATAACTGTGTTTTGTTTCATAGTGGCGTTTCATATTGCCACTCTTCACAAGAGCTACCGTTTCTTGGTGCTGGGAGGATGCATGCACGCATATTTTTTTGTCCATGCAGCTTTGAATTGCAGCGATTTTCACTGTCGACTTTTCTTTTACTTTCTTTGAACATGCCACGTTTTTCTACTAACTGCCTGCTGGCGAAACTAGGCTACTAGCTACATTTATCTCACGGGGATACAACTGGGAATGAGGTTACTAGCTACAGTACACGCAGATTAGACTACCTGTCGATGCGCTGTCAACTCGCTCTGACTCGCCCCGCTGAAAGACAACATGCATTCCGTGAAGACCCGCCCTACTCTGCTCTGATTCGCAGACTGTGGGTGGGGGGGAGACACGCTGACGGGACGCTGAATGTGATTGGACCAGAGTAGACAGACACACACAGTGGAGCAGTGCTTGCAGAGGAGATGAGTGGAGAATTTGCGCACTAAACAAGGAAGAACATATTGCCCCTCAGCACAGATATCTGTCTGATGAAAGAAACAGGTTCATTCATAGTAACGCGCCGCATTTATTTGCAGTAACGGTAATGGCGTTATTGAGATTGGAAGAGTAATCCGTTAGATTACTAGTTACTGAAAAAACTAATGCCGTTAGTAACGTCATTACTTATAGCGCCGTTATTCCCATCACTGTTGATTGTCACCATGCTTTTACCCTAAGCAGGCTATTTATTTATTGAAAGAGTTTTGCTGTCTCCTGGTGTAAATTAGCTCTTGCTACAACATTGCATGTTTACATTTTGTATGTTGTACTTGATGTTCATTAACATGTACTGTCCCTATCAAATAAACTATCAAATCAAACTACTGCTACAAAAGTAACAGTCACTTAACTTTAGCTTTTGCCCCTTTTATGCATACAATGCCTATGTTTTGGCTGTGTTGCTCTTCTAGAAAAATAATCCTTTCAGGGTTGCCTATTGAAATACTGTACACCTCCAGTACAGAAACATTGTTTATGAGTTTGCGTGTCATTGATTGACAGTCGATTCTGCCAATTACGTCACACCGCTTGCACTCCGGCCGTCCGGCACTGCAGCTGGACCCTATTGCCCACCTCTGCTGTTGATAACCCTAGCCAAGTTAGCTGTACACACATACACAGTGGGCCAGTTACTTTGGTGTAGGGGTGTAACAATGTATCGATCAGAAGGGGAAAATTCAACTGCATCGATTTGAAAATGTTAGAATCGATTATCGCAATTTGAATGTGTACAGTGTTATGTTGTTATCATGTCCGTTACAGTCAACACAACGACATACGCTACTGCATCAACGTTATGATTAACAAAGCAAGGCATTCGTTTTGTTGCATTAACGTTATATTACTATTGCTATCGCTAAATCTAGGTGTTCTAAAATCTATTGCTATTGGTAAGACTATAATAAAGGTGCTCCCATAGTCGAGCGGACTGTACTCTAACTGGACTCCACAAAGTTCTGCTGCTCGGAAAACGCTCGCATATCGCAATGGCAGATTTCCAGGAAGTAAACAAGCAAAATGAGAGCTTCCGATTGGTAATTTGCTTTATTTCCCATGAAACCAGTCACGTCACTCTACTGTGATTGGACCGTTGGCTTGAGTGCAATGTGGGACTTGTAGTTTTTTAACGATTCTCAGCGGAGAAATAAAAAGAACGACTGAGGCTGTAATCTGCACTCGCACATCGTGCGAGTAATTGATTTTTCAGGTTCGCACACACATTTTTAGGGGCATATGCGAGCAATATGGTCGCACTGTAGAGCCCTGATTGTACCCATTCTGCAATCTGTTAATAAAGTTTTCAATCAATCAATCAACAACAGACAGGTGACAAACAGGTGATATGGTCACACAGGGACTCAGGGAGACAGACAGGCCATAGGTACAGACAGACAGGTCATACGTACTAGGGCTGCACGATTTTGGGAAATAATCGAATTGCGATTTTTCTGACAGATATTGCGATTGTGATAAAATTTGCGATTATAATCATTAATTCTTTTTAAAGCAGCCCCACAGAGGTTTATTGTAAAATGCGGCTTGCATCTGGCCTACGCGGTGGGTCTGTTTGGGACACCAAGCCTGAAAATGTTTCTTTTTACCTGGGAATCGATACCGGTACCTTTTTTTCTGTACTTTACTCTCCCTCTCTGAAGTCTAAACTTCACAACACACAATGTATATTTATTTTGTATTATAAAAATTTTTATGTTTAAATATCAACATTATCTGGCAATCTTCAGTAAATACTATCAAACTCCTCTGATGTCAGACCAGATATGAGACGCGTGCACACACACACAGAAAAGGAGAATGGCTTAAATGGTTTTAGAATACTTCAGCTAATGAAGTTAAATGTTTATTATCATCAACTATCCAGTTCGTTTTTATAGTGCAACGTTTTTCTACTTAAACATTCATTGAACCGAGCCCCGCTCCCCCCCACCCTTTCCTTACTCAGCTCAGATGTTTTCTCTGTCTTGAGCAGGGTTAGCTAGGAACAGCTTTTCAAGCTTCGCACCTTGGGCATGGAATGAGCTACAGGACCATATCCACTTAGACACCCCGGTCTATCTTGGTGAATTTAAATCTGTATTACATAACTCCCTACAAGAAGAATGTTACTGCTTTCTGTAGTCGGGTCCCAACTGCAAAACTGCAAAATTACTGTATTACCCTGTATTATACTGTCATACACTTTTACTATCATGTAGACTATTCTGCTGTGTTTTTGTGTTTACATGTGATGTATTGTACACTATACATGCACTTTTATTATGTTCTTGTGTGATGTATCGCACATTTTATTGCTGTGTGATGTATTGCAAATGTTATTGCTGTCATCTTGGCCAGGTCTCCCTTGCAAAGGAGATCTTGTATCTCAATGGGACTTCCTGGTTAAATAAATTATTTAAAATAAAAAATTTAAATTAAAATTGCAGGCTGTGCGATTTGCTAATTGCATCAGTTCAAATCGCGATTTCAATTTAAAATTGATTAATCGTTCAGCCCTAATATGTACAGACCGACAGGCCATACGTACAGACAGACAGGTCGTAGGGACAGATAACATTAGGCAGTATGAAAGCTGAGAGGTTCAGGGGGACCTTTAGCACTCCTGTGTCTCAGTCGTGTCCAGCTAGGATCCGATATCTGAGAACACAGAACATTAGACACACTGCATGCACCTCCCTAGCCCTGTATAGCCTGGTTTAATACCACTACACCTCCCTGTATAGCCTGGTTTAATAGCACTACACCCCCCCCCCCCCCCCCCCATATAGCCTGGTTTGATCGCAGAGGATTTCACGGAATTGAGATATTAACACGGAATTCTGAATTATCGCAAATGTTTGTATTTAACTGCACTGGCACTGTTGTACGGCAGATGTAATGATGTTATTAAAGTTAATTAAAAACATAATTTTGTATTGTTTTTTTGGGTAAAACTTTAATTAAATAAAAAAAAAAAATGGGAAAAAAATGAAAAATCCGAAAACAGGAACATTTAAAACTGAGAAATACGAAAACAGGAAAATTCAAAAATCTGAAAACAGGAAAAGATAAAACGAATTTTATTAGGGCCTTAGTTGTACACTAGCAGTACACTAACACTAGCAGTACACTAACACTAGCATCTAAAAAGGTGAACTATCCCTCCATGAAATGATGTAGATGAAAAAATAGCAATACCATGTCCTATTAGGAACTAGTACCTTATCAATTAATTGAGCTGTAATTTAACACAACACCAGGATTCAAAGTCTCTGATGACATCACTGGTCATATCCAAACAAATCTTTTGATCTGTGTGAGATTATGTGCAAAAATAAATCAGCATAAAGTGCCCCTTTAACTCCTTGACGGCCAAACCCGAGTAAAGTCGGGTTATCTCGCCAACCGTTGAGTGCCAGAAACCAGAGTTACTCTGGTTTTGATCCTTTGATATTTTCCTTTGATCCCCGTTCTATACGGTCAGCCGGAGCACTCTAGGTGTCTCTGATTAATCTGCCTACGTTGGAATTGCAATGACGATCGAATCTCACCAGGTGGCAGTATCACCTACCGTTTGAACTGGAATGGCTTGGTGTGCATGTACACCTTTTCCTTTTCTTTTTTTTTGCTTTGCAAGGGCTCCTCCTCCTTGGAGACAGAGAGACACAACGATCGCCTCGAGATTGTATTGCCTGAACCCTATTTCCCATACACACGAGTATAGACATATACACAGGTATTATTCTTTTTGTAATACCTTCTGGCTAAGGTAAGGTATAATCTATGTCTATTTTACCGAACCTGAAACATGTTTTTGTAGCGATCACAGTTTTGTGTTTTACCGGGACGTAAAACATGCTCGACAAACACGATCGCAGTTTCTAGTTGATGATTTTGTGAAGGCACATATGTACATGGTATATACCTTTTATTTGGGGTTTCAGGCGATCAACCAGAACAATTTAGGCTTATTGCATATAACGCGGCATATCTCGCGATCTATGAAAAAAGACTGGATTATTTTGGAAATGGGGCGATGTTTAGCGTGTAACAAACTACAGTGTGTAGAAATGAACTGATTAGTCAGTAATGGACTATGAACAATGCCTGTAAAATGTCTCCATAGCTATAATACAGAACACACGATGGGTCTGCAAACATCACTAAAATGGTCAATAACGCTGGCGCCAAACAGCGCAGATGGTGAAAGCTGGTGGCCGTCAAAGAGTTAATGCTCTTTCACAGAATAAAGACGTTGAGGAGATTAGTCTACTGGCTAGAAACCACATGCAACAGTTGCTACTGAACCATCATCGTCATCATCATCATCAGGTGTTGAATTTCAAAAAGCTCTAGGTGAAGATCCGTATGACACCTACTAAATAATACACTTTGGCAATGAGAGCTTTCAAAACAGAGCAGTGGTATTCATTTAGACAATGAATAAATGTTGAAAACACGTGCACGCAAACACACACTCTTTCAGTCTCTCACTCACACACACACACAAAGAGACAAGCACAGGCAAGCAGACACACACACATGTTCAGGGTCCGTCTTACCTTCTTCTGGTACCAGACAACAGCATCTCTCACTTTGGAAGCCATTTACATATCCCTGGTCCCCGCTAAGGGCATCTTAATCTGGAAATACCACGAGAGAGAGAGAGAGAGAGAGAGAGAGAGAGAGAGAGAGAGAGAGAGAGAGAGAGAGAGAGAGAGAGACAGATAGAGATAGAGAGATAGAGAGAGAGAGAGAAAGACAGACAGAGAGAGATAGAGAAAGAGAGAGAGAGAGCAGTGATGTAAGTCACAGAGTACACAGACTATAGGTCTGATAAACACACGGCTGAGAGACTGAGACAGAGCAGGGAGAAGGAAGGGAGAGAGAGACAGAGAGGTTTACAGTAAGTGACGGACTAATGAGGAGAGAGAGAAAGGAAGAGGCTTTTAAAGGCAGGCAGGTGGGTCTGAGTCACCAACACTGTGAGGGGGAGGGGCATAGATACTGTATATCCAACTCACACACCATTAATAGGGAAACAAGTAGAGGCATTCACATAATAATAATGTGTTGGTTTCCATGTAAAACAGACACACCAGCATACTGGGACGCTCTTCTTGTCCACCCAATCACTTAATAAGAATTACTGTGTGTGTTTATTATTACAGCTGGTTCCAGCAGCCTAGTAGTAGGAGCCCCCGGACGCGCCACTATCAGTCTCACACACCACGGGATCACTAGATGGGTTTCTTGTTTATAAACATACCGTGTTCGAGCCAATCAGCAATACCAACTGGGTCACGTGACTAAGTTGCCCCCTACCTGTGGTAGTGTGACGGGGCTCTATGGAGAAACAATGACACTCGTGAACCGTGAACACCCTGACTAAAGGTTGTTTCAAACGAAAACGGCTGAATGTCATTTTGCCAAATCAGCATGGCTGCGAGTGTGAGTCTTTCACCTTTTACATATCTAACTTTTCCATGGATTGATTGTTTTAGATCGCTAGCATGGCTAACAAATGCAAATATATTGTAGTCTGCGTCACATAAAATGAATGTTACTAGCTAGTCAGTTAGTTAGCTAAATAAACGAAAGCGAAAAATTATGTTTATGTCGGCCTTTATTTTAAACTGTCTTGTTTTGCTAAGCTAGAATCCCGCCGCGGGTTTGGTTATTTGCCTAGAAGATCATTTACTAAGTTTAAGGTAATGTTGGCTAGGATAGCTGGCCGCCGGTGAGAGGTGGCTAACTACCGGTTGATGCCTGCCAGCTGATAAAACTAACGTTACGTTAGCTTTTCAGCTTTAGATAGCACATTTGGTTTGAGAAATGCATGTTATAAATACATCATTATTATTATTAGTATTATTATTTTTGCTAGCTAAGCTTTCTCCCAGTATTCTGATCAATCAACCCGTTACAGTAACTTTGCTATTCTTTAACTTCAATTCAATCATTTAGCAATATATTTTTGCATGCTAGTGCTAATTACAATGAATGCAAACTATGTTGCTAAGTCCTATCATATTTAATAGTTGGCAACCAACAGTCCAAAGGATGTCTGTTTTAATGCAAAGATGCACCTGAGTCAGAAAAAGAAAGGGAAAGGAAAGGATGGAGAAGAAGCCTTTGCAGGAACCAGCATCATAGAAGAAACTGCAGGTGCAATATTGAGTGCCATTGTGTAAAGTGAATTAGAGCATAATACACTAATGCATAGTATGTTCAGGTTGGACTATCCATCATACATTTGTGATTGCATTACAATAGTTTATATGAATGCAAAATACTCTCTCTCTCTCTGACATGTTCAGTCAAGCACACAAACTAGTTGGAATATTTGGAGCCATTATGGAGCGGCATATGATGACGGGACTCCAGCTGCTAGGGCAAACTACAGAGGAACCTCAACCACTTCAAACTAGTATGTGTACAAGCGTGCATGTAGGTTTGTGTGTGTGGTTCGTGTGTAGTTTCAAATGTGTATATCTATCCGAGTGTGTGTAGCGCTGTGGCCCGTGGGGGTGCTTGAATGTGTGTGCGTGTATGTGAGGTGTCTATCAAAGTCGTCACCTTCAAAGTGGAGCTTTCAGTTGAGAATGTGAGAGGAATGTTGAGTTCAAACAAGTATTATCTAGTCAGTGTAGAGGAGGAGAGAAAGAAAGAAAGAAAGAAAGAAAGAAAGAAAGAAAGAAAGAAAGAAAGAAAGAAAGAAAGAAAGAAAGAAAGAAAGAAAGAAAGAAAGAAAGAAAGAAAGAAAGAAAGATGCACACAGAGTGGGAGAGAGAGGGAATGCGTTTGGTGTGTGTGTCCTTGTCCTGTCAGCTTCTTGCTCTACATACAAAGAGAGATGGGAAGGAAGCCATTTGCTAATAACATAAATAGTATTTTTACTGCAGCTGCAAGGGCTATGTGTGTGTGTGTGTGTGTGTGTGTGTGTGTGTGTGTGTGTGTGTGTGTGTGTGTGTGTGTGTGTGTGTGTGTGTGTGTGTGTGTGTGTGTGTATGTGAGAGAGGGAATGCGTTTGGCGTGTGCGCGTATATGTGTGTGTGTGTGTGTGTGGGAGTGTTAGTATTTCTCCCAGAAGCCACGGTGGTATTTTTAGCAACAGGATGAAAGTATTTTTCTACTCATTCCTCTATGATTACAATCATCACTCCTCCCAGAGAGAGAGAGAGAGAGAGAGAGAGAGAGAGAGAGAGAGAGAGAGAGAGAGAGAGAGAGAAAGAGAGAGGGGGAGACAGACACAGAGAGAAAGACAGAGATTGAGAGAGAGAGAGAGAAATGGAGAGAAGGAAGGAGGGAGACCGATGGAGGGAGAAGGAGAGACAGATGGAGGGCAAAAAAGGAGACAGAGATGTTGTACATGTGTGTGCACACTGCACAGTAATGCGAGAGATCAGCAAACACATCGGACCCCCCCTCTCTTTCTCTCGTCCCTATCCTCTTCCTTCATTCCTTTCCTCTACACCCTGCCCCCTGCCACCCCCCCCCCCCCCCCCCCCCCCCCCCCCACCCCGCTAACATAAACACAGACAGAGAAGACGAGAAGAATGTAGCCCCCTGCCTCATTCACACAAGTCCAGTCCGTTCCCAGGCTTACATTCACACACACCTCTGTTTTCACAAGCATGAGCCGGCTCCCATAGACCACCACGCTGTTACCACAGGACTGTCCCGCCATTCTGAGCTTCAGTGGGAAGAATTATCAAGGAATAATCAAAGCTTCGATCTTCCTGTGCGCTTCACGCTTTCAAGGTGGTGGGTGGGTGGATGATAGGGACTGGGTTTTCTGAACGTTCTTGTCGTGTGAGGGAAATTAACCCTAATCAATGAGTCAGATAGTCAAAGATAGACTTGGTTAACACAGGTTTATTGGTCAGTATATAGCTGGATGAACCAGGTGAGCTCCAGAGTCCACTCAGACGTAGCTCTTTATAGACCACTGCACCTCCGCGTTACATTGAGCTCATGGAGGAGAGAGCGGGGGGAGAAAATTAATGAATGTGGATGAGCGCCTCGACATTAAGTGGTTGTTGCTACGGCTGTGGGGGGGGGGAGCTGTAGACATGATCCAATAGATTTGTATACGAGTCGAGCAGCATTTCCGTTAGCCGGTAATTACCGGTATTTGACCGGCAAAATATGTTGAAGTCCGAATATTTAAATATCTCCGGTCATAATGTCCGGTGAAAATAATTTCTCTAAGCACAATTTTATTATTTGAATTGTATTAAAATAGGCTCAAATTAAATAGCCTATGCGATGAACGAAACAATCATTACATGTTGCTTCACGCTGATAAAGCGCGGATGGCGCCGCTCGGATGTGAATCTTTTTTTCTTTCTTTTTTTGAGCCTGTCTGGCCACCATAACGACAAACGGGTATACGAGCGAGAGAGAGAGAGATGGCCAAACAAGCTAAGCTTAACAAATATTTCATGAAACCAAGCACAAGCAGGTCTAATAATAATGACAACGAAGATGAGTCTTCTGAACTTGAAGTCACAGAGACCGCTGATGCCGTGGTGAAAGAAAACAGAAACAGAAATGTCGAGCGTTCAGGCCCGAGTGGAAAGTTTAATTCTCCTGGCTGAGGTGCGACATTATATCCACATTTTCCAGTTCACTGATCCAGCCAGGGTTACCAGTGACACAGTTCATTCTGGAACCTCAGATCCCCGCTGATCATGGAGTTCTACAGTATCGCGTTGGATCCATACACGTATCGATTTTTTCGAATGGTGATCAGGAATTGGAATATACCAGTTGGAATGCGTTTGGTGTGTGTGTCCTTGTCCTGTCAGCTTCTTGCTCTACATACAAAGAGAGATGGGAAGGAAGCCATTTGCTAATAACATAAATAGTATTTTTACTGCAGCTGCAAGGGCTATGTGTGTGTGTGTGTGTGTGTGTGTGTGTGTGTGTGTGTGTGTGTGTGTGTGTGTGTGTGTGTGTGTGTGTGTGTGTGTGTGTGTGTGTGTGTATGTGAGAGAGGGAATGCGTTTGGCGTGTGCGCGTATATGTGTGTGTGTGTGTGTGTGGGAGTGTTAGTATTTCTCCCAGAAGCCACGGTGGTATTTTTAGCAACAGGATGAAAGTATTTTTCTACTCATTCCTCTATGATTACAATCATCACTCCTCCCAGAGAGAGAGAGAGAGAGAGAGAGAGAGAGAGAGAGAGAGAGAGAGAGAGAGAGAAAGAGAGAGGGGGAGACAGACACAGAGAGAAAGACAGAGATTGAGAGAGAGAGAGAGAAATGGAGAGAAGGAAGGAGGGAGACCGATGGAGGGAGAAGGAGAGACAGATGGAGGGCAAAAAAGGAGACAGAGATGTTGTACATGTGTGTGCACACTGCACAGTAATGCGAGAGATCAGCAAACACATCGGACCCCCCCTCTCTTTCTCTCGTCCCTATCCTCTTCCTTCATTCCTTTCCTCTACACCCCGCCCCCTGCCACCCCCCCCCCCCCCCCCCCCACCCCGCTAACATAAACACAGACAGAGAAGACGAGAAGAATGTAGCCCCCTGCCTCATTCACACAAGTCCAGTCCGTTCCCAGGCTTACATTCACACACACCTCTGTTTTCACAAGCATGAGCCGGCTCCCATAGACCACCACGCTGTTACCACAGGACTGTCCCGCCATTCTGAGCTTCAGTGGGAAGAATTATCAAGGAATAATCAAAGCTTCGATCTTCCTGTGCGCTTCACGCTTTCAAGGTGGTGGGTGGGTGGATGATAGGGACTGGGTTTTCTGAACGTTCTTGTCGTGTGAGGGAAATTAACCCTAATCAATGAGTCAGATAGTCAAAGATAGACTTGGTTAACACAGGTTTATTGGTCAGTATATAGCTGGATGAACCAGGTGAGCTCCAGAGTCCACTCAGACGTAGCTCTTTATAGACCACTGCACCTCCGCGTTACATTGAGCTCATGGAGGAGAGAGCGGGGGGAGAAAATTAATGAATGTGGATGAGCGCCTCGACATTAAGTGGTTGTTGCTACGGCTGTGGGGGGGGGGAGCTGTAGACATGATCCAATAGATTTGTATACGAGTCGAGCAGCATTTCCGTTAGCCGGTAATTACCGGTATTTGACCGGCAAAATATGTTGAAGTCCGAATATTTAAATATCTCCGGTCATAATGTCCGGTGAAAATAATTTCTCTAAGCACAATTTTATTATTTGAATTGTATTAAAATAGGCTCAAATTAAATAGCCTATGCGATGAACGAAACAATCATTACATGTTGCTTCACGCTGATAAAGCGCGGATGGCGCCGCTCGGATGTGAATCTTTTTTTCTTTCTTTTTTTGAGCCTGTCTGGCCACCATAACGACAAACGGGTATACGAGCGAGAGAGAGAGAGATGGCCAAACAAGCTAAGCTTAACAAATATTTCATGAAACCAAGCACAAGCAGGTCTAATAATAATGACAACGAAGATGAGTCTTCTGAACTTGAAGTCACAGAGACCGCTGATGCCGTGGTGAAAGAAAACAGAAACAGAAATGTCGAGCGTTCAGGCCCGAGTGGAAAGTTTAATTCTCCTGGCTGAGGTGCGACATTATATCCACATTTTCCAGTTCACTGATCCAGCCAGGGTTACCAGTGACACAGTTCATTCTGGAACCTCAGATCCCCGCTGATCATGGAGTTCTACAGTATCGCGTTGGATCCATACACGTATCGATTTTTTCGAATGGTGATCAGGAATTGGAATATACCAGTTGGATACCATCTGATGTCAGGTAAGGACTCTATGTTATCAGTGTTAGGATAATCAGAGTAAGTTTGATGAAGTTATAAGCTGTTTTGTGAAATGTCTTCTTTCGGTTTCAATGTAAAAGTCCGAGAGGAAATCAACGGGGCGATTATCCGCGCGCGGCCGTAATGTGCTTGCGTGCACGTATAATATTGATCATCTAGCGTTTATTTGAAAACGATTCATAAAAAGGCCAACGAATATCAACGTTGTGGAATATTCCACTAAAAGACGATTTTCATAGAATGCTCCAGAATGAGCTGTTTTTTATCTGAAAACGGGGGCTTTTCTAACTGCTCTGAAACGGAAAAGACGTGATAAACAGCCTTGACAGCACTGACTGGAAAATAGTCTTTGATAATGCGATGGGCAGATTAGACACATAGCCATAATTTAAAACATAGATTAGGCGATATTAACGTTAACATTGGCGCCGATGGTGGCATTCAGCGGGTAAAAAGGAAAACCAGGCTGACCGGAATTTCTCGAATATGTCCGGGGATAGAAATCTTGCAGGACACCCAGACCGGCACGAATATGTTCTAACGGAAACGCTGGAGTCGAGTCTCCTGAACACGGCGCCACTAATCCCAAGTCGATCGGCACTTTCTCTGCCGAACTAGAGTAGCTTTTTAGCACCTACTCCCGAACTACGCATGCGTAGATTGATAAGACATAGGCTGCGGTTACACTAGGGCCATTTCATTCCGTTTCATTTCGCTTTTCAGAACGCTGCGTATTGGCAGGCAAGTTAAGAGTTAAGTTGGACGTCGTTTAGTCTCGTCTATTATATACATGTAGTACAATGCCAAAGCAGTAGGTGGCTATGTAGTTCCACATCCTGCTCAAAATCTCAGAAAAGCCACCATCTTTATACCTCGCATGAGCCATTTAGCTACATAGCATTTATTTTTCAGCAAGAAATAAAGTGCAATAAACAAAAACGGATACATTCACTGTGTGTTCTGCCTCATTTGTTGATGATTTGTTGATGAAACAAAACTAACATCAACACAATTGACCACCAAGAGCGGAGTTTAGTCTCACAAAAATATCGCAGATTTGGTTAGCTTACATGCTAACGTGATTGGGATATGCCAGTATAGCATTGTGGCTAGCAGCGTAGTGACGTTAATGCTAGCAGAATGAATGGATGTAAACTTTATTTAACAGATTGCAGAATGGGTACAATACAATACGGCTCAATACAAACAATTGTTAAGGGAATGCAGACTGTTGTAGCTTGGACTGGGCTCCTTATAACATTTACATTTTACATTTACATTTAGTCATTTAGCTGACGCTTTTATCCAAAGCGACTTACAAGTTCTGTACGACAAGCCATCAGGAAGGGCACAACTCTATCAGCTGAGCAACAATGTTCATCAAAGTGTTGAGTGCTACAGTGTAGGTTAGTTTATTAGGACAAGTGCATGACAGTACGGTTAGTTAGGGTTAGATTTTTTTTTTTTTTTTTTTTTTTTTTTTTTTTTAATTCAGATAATGGTTGAAGAAGTGCGTCTTTAGTCGACGGCGAAAGATTGGACGTGATTCGGCTGTCCTAACTGGGGTGGGTAGTTCATTCCACCATTGTGGGGCAAGGACTGAGAATAGGCGACTTCTCTTTGATGACCCTCCCGGAGCTTGGATAGGAGTAGGTCTGAGGCGGCCAGAAGATGCAGAGCGTAGGGGTCTTGAGGGTGTGTAGTTAGAGACCATTGACCGGAGGTAGGCGGGAGCGGTTCCCTTTGCCGCACGGTATGCTAGGTCGAGGGCCTTGAAGCGGATTCGTGCAGCAATGGGGAGCCAGTGCAGGTCCCTAAGAAGTGGGGTGACATGGGCCGACTTCGGTAGGTTTGAGATCAGGCGGGCCGCTGCGTTCTGAATGAGTTGAAGAGGCTTAGTGGCAGTGGCCGGGAGGCCAGCGAGCAGTGCATTGCAGTAGTCGAGGCGGGAGATGACTGTTGATTGGACGAGGAGTTGGGTGGCTTCTTTTGTCAGGAAGGGGCGTATCCTTCTGACGTTGCTCAGGAGGAATCGGCAGGTTCTGGTCGTCGCTGCGATGTGAGCAGAGAAGTTCAACTGGTCGTCGAGGACAACACCAAGGTTCTTGGCGGTCGGGGACGCAGTCACAGCTGCATTCTCGACTGTGATTGAAAGGTCGGTTAGGGGGGAGGATTTGGCCGGCAGGTGGAGCAATTCTGTTTTGCTTAGGTTCAGTTTGAGGTGGTTGGACGTCATCCAGGCTGAGATGTCGGACAGACAGGCCGAGATCCGCACAGAGACGTGGATATCTGAGGGAGGGAAGGAGAGGAAGAGTTGAGTATCGTCGGCAATAATAACTTGACAACACATTGGTAGCCGCAGCTACTTGGGACAGCTCTGCTGTAAACACTGGAAATAACTAATGGACGGAGTCGAGGTCCAGCCAGGGGAGAATTTGGCGTCTGTCTCTACTGCGCATGGGCATTGGGCAGAACGGCTCCGTATCGCGCAAATTACATGGCACCATTGTCGGCGAGTTTCGGCGAGTTTCCAAAACGAAAACACCCTTTCAGCGTTGCCACTAGAAAAAAACTGCGTTTTTTTTTAACTTGGACATGCAAACGTAATCATTCGAAAATAAAACGTTGCGGTTTTTCACCAGTGTAACCATGGCCATAGACTCCGTGGCCAATCTGCGCATGCAGAGTTCGGGAGTAGGTGCGAAAAGGCGTATACAACAATATTGGATCATGTCTCCAGCCCCCTCACAGCCGTAGCAACAACCACTTAATGTCGAGGCTCTCATCCACATTCATTCATTTTCTCTCCCCGCTCTCTCTCCCATGATTTCAGAATCCCGGAAGTGTTGCGGTGGTCTATAGGGGAGAGAGAGGGGAATTCTGGGTAGAGTGGCCCAGAGAGGGGTGAGTTGGGGGAGGAGGAGGATGGGGAGGGGGTAGAGACATGGGGGGACGACGACATGGTTTGGGGGCTGGAGGGGGGTTGAAGGTGGGAGACAAAAGGTGAATGGTAATGGCGTGGGGGTTGAAACATGGCTGTGGGATTGTTTGAGGGGCGTCTCTACATTTCGTAGCTCCATTTCTGCAGACCCCTCTCTGATTGGTTGAACTCCATTTCTGCAGACCCCTCTCTGATTGGCCACTACGCCCATGTGACCGCGGCAGCGCGAGAGAGCTGCAGTGCGGAAATAGGCTGCATTCTATTGCCATTCTCTGCGACAAACTCTAACCTTAACCAACTCCGAAACAGCGCCTAAACTTAACCCTTCTAACCTTAACCAACTCCGAAACAATGCCTAACCTTAACCCTAACCATAACCAACTCCGAAACAATGCCTAAACTTAACCTTAACCAACTCCGAAAGAATATTGCCATGCTCTAAGACAAACTCTAACCTTAACCAACTCCGAAACAACGCCTAAACTTAACCCTTCTAACCTTAACCAACTCCGAAACAATGCCTAACCGTAACCCTAACCAACTCCGAAACAATGCCTAAACTTAACCATAACCTTAACCAACTCCGAAAGAATATTGCCATGCTCTAAGACAAACTCTAACCTTAACCAACTCCGAAACAGCGCCTAAACTTAACCCTTCTAACCTTAACCAACTCCGAAACAATGCCTAACCTTAACCCTAACCTTAACCAACTCCGAAACAATGCCTAAACTTAACATGCCTAAACTTAACCGGCGAAAGAATGCATGTTAAAAAAAATAATAATAATAATAATTTAAGGGAATCGAACTTGTCACCAACGCACCGCAGGATCCACAGCAAGGCGGCGAACCAGTTGAGCTAGGGTGGGACGATACATCGATCCAGATCGATACATCGATGTAATTATCAACAATCGAATCGGATCGATGCGATGTAATAAGATCGATTCATATCGATACTCTTATTTTGAAAATCCTGTGGCGAGTCTCATATCCGCCCAAGAACAACAGCAATAGCTCCGTGTGTGTAGACGTTACAGCATAGCATTCTCCCTTTCTGTGTGTGTGTGTGCGCGCGTCTTTGGAAAGACCAGATGAGGTCAGAGGAGTTTGATGTTTAAATGTTATTTAAACATAAACAATATAATACATAATAAATGTAGGCCTATACATGATCATGCAACATCAACAAATTGTTGTAGGAACGGTTTGGGAGAGGGAGGTTGTGAGTTTTGAGTTCCAAAAAATTTAGCTTAAAGTTTAAAGCTCAATATATAAAAACGTGGCACTTTACAGTGAACAGGAGGTCTATTTGTATTAAAAACAATAGATTGATTTTCCTTTAAATGTCTGGAAGAGCTCAAAAATACAAATGTCAAATGATATTTTCATTACCTTTTTTTTGTTGATCTAAATGTTACTGATTGTGTTCAAGTTCAAGTTCTTTAATAGTTGTCATACAGAAGTACAGAATACTTTCATACAAAATGCTTCTTACTGTTACGCTCCAGAGACTGTGCTAGACAAGATAGTATCAAATAACATAATAACATAATATAGCATGAATTTAGAAGAAGAAAAATGAGGTCACAGTGTTCGGTATAGACATATGTACAATGTTCTGAGTTACCATATAATATACAATACACAATACTATGCAGTGTACTAATGTACAGTACTATCTAGTGCAAAGCAGAAATGGGATGAGGTACAATTTTAGGTACAATTTACAGTAAGGTGTACGAGTTGTAGTGCAATCCTTCATCCATAAATATAAAGTGTGGGGAGTGGGTGCTACAGTGTGTTTGTTTAAAGTGGGTGTGTGCTATAAAGTGTGTGGAGTGGGTGCTACAGTGTGTTTGTTTAAAGTGAGTGTGTGCGTGTGGATGTGTGTGCTATGTGCGTTTGGTGGTTGTTGTTGTTGTGTAGTGTTCATTCATTGTTCGTTTAGCAGCCTGATGGCCTGGGGATAGAAGCTTCTTCTGAGTCTTTCTGTGCTCGCCTTGAGACTCCGGTATCGCTTGCCTGACCGCAGCAGTTCAAAGAGGCAGTTGTTCGGGTGACTGGAGTCTTTAATGATTCTCTTAGCCTTGCCCTTGCAACGCTTGTAGTAAATGTTCTGGAGGGTGGGGAGCCCCCCTCCAATTGTGCGTTCGGCTGAACGTGTCACTCTTTGTAGTCTGCTTCGGTCTTGTGCAGTGCTATTCCCAAACCAGGAGGTGATGTTGCCGGTCAAGATACTCTCTATTGTACATGAGTAGAAGTTCTTAAGGATCTTCTGGCTGACTTGGAACTTCCTTAGGCGCCTGAGGAAGTAGAGGCGTTGTCGTGCCTTCTTCACAACACTGTCAATGTGTGTGGTCCATGTCAAGTCCTCGGATATGTAGGCTCCGAGGTACTTAAAGCTGTTGACTCTCTCAACCGGTGCCCCGTCGATGCTGAGGGGGCTGTAGTCCTTGACCCCCGACCTCCTGAAGTCCACAATCATCTCCTTTGTTTTGCTGACGTTCAGGGAGAGGCTGTTTTCCTGGCACCATCCCGCCAGGACCTTGACCTCTTCCAGGTAGGCCCTCTCGTCGTTGGCAGAGATCAGGCCCACCACCACTGTGTCGTCAGCAAATTTGATGATTGTATTGCTACTCCGCTGAGCCACACAGTCGTGTGTGTACAGGGAGTAGAGGAGGGGACTCAGAACACAGCCCTGGGGGGCCCCTATGTTGAGGGTGATGGATGAGGAGGTGCAGTTGCCTGCTCTCACCACCTGGGGTCTGCCAGTCAGGAAGTCCAAGACCCACTGGCAGAGGTCATAGCCCAAGCCCAGGTCCCTGAGCTTGGCTATGAGTATGGAGGGGACTATGGTATTGAATGCCGAGCTGTAGTCGATGAATAGCATTCTCACATAGTTCCCCTGCCTCTTGTCCAGGTGTGATGCTGCTGTGTGCAGCACATGGGCTATGGCGTCCTCCGTGGACCTGTTGGGGCGGTATGCAAATTGCAGGGGGTCCATGTTGATGGGGAGGGAGGAGCAGATGTAGCCCTTTACTAGCTTCTCAAAGCACTTCATGGCTATGGAGGTGAGAGCTACAGGGCGGTAGTCGTTGAGGCAAGCAGGCTTGGATTTTTTGGGTACAGGGATAATAGTGGACTTCTTCAGGCAGGTGGGGATGACAGCCTGTTCTAAGGACAGGTTAAATATGTCAGTGAATACTGGGGCCAGTTGGTCGGCACAGACTTTTAGGACGCGGCCGGGGATGCCGTCCGGACCTGCTGCCTTCCTGATATTCACTTTTTTAAAGGTCCGCCTCACCTCATGCTCTGTTACCCTGAACACTGCGCCTCCATCAGCAGCCGACCCCCCCCCCCCCCCCATTGCCGAGGCTTGTGAGCTGGTGTTGTTATTACCAGCATCAAACCTCGCATAGAAGGTATTGAGGTCATTTGTTAAGGAGATGTCACTGTTCAGTTTGAGGGAGGCGCCTTTGTAGTCTGTCATCGTTTTGAGCCCCTGCCACATAGCTCTAGAGTCAGCTTGTTCAAACTGGAGTTCAATTTTATCCCTGTAGCGCCGTTTGGCCTCTGACACTGTCCTCCTTACGTTGTATCGCGCCACCTTGTGGTCATTCATGTTGCCTGCCACTAGGCCGTCGTTGTATGCTTTGGTGCGCTCTCACAGAGCTTCACGGACGGATTTGTCTACCCAGGGTTTTTGATTTGGATAAACTTTCATTTTGGTAGTGGGGATTGTTTCTTTCACCCTAGTACAAACATAGTCCAGCACTGTTTCCGTGTAGACATTAATGTTATCTGTGTCGCGGAACACATTCCAGTCTGTGTAGTGAAACACTGACCGGAGCGTCTCCTCTGACGTCAAATCCCATTTCTGCACCTCTCGCAAGACTACAGGAGTACTTTTAATTCTCTGTTTGTACTTTGGTGAAAGAAAGATGGACGCGTGATCTGATTTACCAAAGCCACTATCAGAATGAGCCTTGTAGCCACCTTTAAATTGCGTGTAACAGTGATCTAGGATGTTACCGCCTCTGGTGTTGCAAGTCACATGCTGATAGAAGTCAGGCAATACCTTTCTCAGATTGGCGCTATTGAAATCTCCCAGCACTAAAATGGCGGCGTTAACATTCGCCACTTGTATTCTATTTACCTCGTCGTGGAGTCTGGAGAGCGCAACCTTGTTGCTGGCTTGCGGTGGAATATACACTCCGATCAGGACGATCGCCGTTAACTCCCTCGGGAGGAAGAAAGGACGACACTTGATGGTTATATATTCCAGTTCTGGGGAGCAGTGGTTGGATAATTCCTTCACGTTAGTTGGATCGCTCCAATTTTTGTTAAACATGAAGGCAATACCTCCTCCACGTTGTTTACCGGACTCTGCTGATGTCCGATCCTTGCGATGGATAAAGAAGTGATCTGCCGGTTGAATCGCGTGGTCTGGAACCTCCGGTGTGAGCCATGTTTCGGTGAAGCAGAGGACGTTGCAGTCCCTAACGTCTCTTTGATATTGAATCCTTGCTCGGATGTCATCCAGTTTATTGTCAATTGATTGTACATTGGCTAGCAATATACTGGGCAGTGGTGTACGGTGGCGTCTGGATCTCAGCCTGTTACGGATCCCAGCCCTCTTTCCTCGTCGTCTGGGTCCTCTTTTCCTGGGATCTAGGAACAAAGGATCTGGTCCTAATCTCCGGAGAATTTCTTCAGGCCATTGATGCGGTTCGGAAAGCTGCGGTCCAGTGAGTAATCCAGTTGGTAAGTGTTAAATGGGCATATGATATCATCTCATATCGATCGCAGGCACCTGAATCTAATCGTATCGTATTGTATCGTGAGAGACTTTGTGATATCGGCAAATATCGTATCGTTGTCCAAAGAATCGATATCGTATCGTATCATGATGAAACTGGTGATTCCCACCCCTAGACTCGTCGACCTCGATAACCTTACGCGCACCTCCCTCGCGTACCTTAGAGAGGGGCTTCGCTCAACCAATCAGAGAGGGGCTTCGCTCAACCAATCAGAGAGGGGTCTGCAGAAATGGAGTTCAACAATCAGAGAGGGGTCTGCAGAAATGGAGCTACGAAATGTAGAGACGTGTTTGAGGGGGGGGGGGATATTCTGCCACACTTGTCTGTGTGAGAAGAACAGATTTTTTTGGAGTGCACCACTGTGAAGGAAGGGTGCGCTGCGCTTACAACAAGACGAAATGTGAGCAACACGGCGTGCAGCACAATAATTGTTCCATCTCAATTATCTTTGTTTTCATGATCGTGAGAAGGAAACAACGTAATTTAAATTGAAACTTCATTAAAAGTCCGGCCCTGTGTATACTATAGTAGACTATAGAGACTATAGACTATAGTTCACAGACCGCACTGTAACGTAGACATGTTGGGACAATCCCCAAGATGGGGTGAATGTATGTTATGAAGTACATTTCTTAGCTGGAGAGTGGAGACAATGACAGATATACTTTTCACTGTATGCTTGAGGCACTGATTTGCTTTGCAGACAAAAATTATTAGTTTGGAAAATTCCAATTTAAAAATTAAAAATAAAAATAGCTCTTTATTTTATTATCATAAAAAAGTGTTTTCTATACAGAGATATCGACATCGGTAAATATCGGTATCGGCCAGAACAGCAATATTAATATCGGTTATTATCGGTATCGGCCACAATTTTCACATCGGTGCATCACTAATCAGAGCTCATTTATTGCTTATGCCCCCCCTGTGACATCACAAGAAGCAATAATTCAGAATTTTTGTAATTGTTTCGGCTTGTTAATCGGAGGACTTCAAACCCTGGCCAATGTCTATGTAATGTCCCCACCCACCAGCGCCTAAATACATGTTCAGACCGACCGCCAAATCCATAAAAAAAAGACATTTTCCATAATACCTCTTTAATAGTAGCCTAGAGACCAAGCAATTGCTGACTCAACTTAAGAGCCAGACGGGCCTGGCAGATACCCTGTCATTACCACATTAAAATCACAGTAACGCTGTTTTCTGTTTTCTACTCCTCTATATATAAACACAGTGAAATCACCGGCATCTAAAGACAGAAACACGGCAGATTAGAAGCCACTGTTACTCCAAAGCTCTTTATGAGCCTTTAATGTGTGGTGGCAACAACACTGCGTCATCATGGTGAGTCGACACTCACACACACACACACACACACACACACCAACACACAGACAGACACTGTTTAAACAAATACGTTTGTTATAAACCGCAGAAGATTCACTACGTTTGCAGCTTCCACACTGCCCCCTAGTGTCCACACTGCCCCCTAGTGTCCACACTGCCACCTAGCGTCCACACTGCCACCTAGCCTCCACACTGCCACCTAGCGTCCACACCAGCGTTTCCGTTAGCCTGTAATTACCGGTATTTGACTGGCAAAATCTGTTGAAGTCCGACATATTTAATCTCTCCGGTCATAATGTCCGGTGAAAATAATTCCCTCTAAACACAATTAGATTATTTGAATTGTATTAAAATAGGCTAAAATTATATAGCCTATGCGATGAACGAAACAATCTCACCAAGCAGCCGGTCTAATAATGACATCCTGCTGTCAGCGCGAGCTGGCTGCTGATATATTTACGTGAAGCATGGCTTGGCAGGGTGCAGTACTCCAATTCAGCCATTGGCAATTCAGCTGTTGGGTGGGGGCGCTGCTGACACCACTGCTCTGCTCTGCCTGCTCCAAGTGCTCCATGCTTCACGTAAATATATCAGCAGCCAGCTCGCGCTGACACAGCGGTGCCAAATTTCTCAGTTCTTCGCTTGATATAATTAATACAAATGTCCAATATAACGGAATTAGTTAGCTCATAAAAATGTGATTATAACAGACTGCTGTTTATTAAGGTCGGGCAGACTGCCCACCGACACCTCAAGTCGGCAGCAGCAGCACGAAGTCTCGAGGGACTTATTTTATTTGGAATATATTAATGACTGATACGCAAAAGTAGCCTAGTTTTAAGTTAAAATATTATAAATGCCTTGATGATGTCATTCTTTATATAGGTCTATCAATTGTTTTTAAGCTCAATAAACTCTGACCGGAATTTATCCCATTTGTCCGGTAGATTGAAATCTACCGGACACTCAGACCTGCAAAAAAAAATTCTAACGGAAACCCTGGTCCACACTGCCACCTAGCGTCCACACTGCCACCTAGCCTCCACACTGCCCCCTAGTGTCCACACTGCCCCCTAGTGTCCACACTGCCACCTAGTGTCCACACTGCCCCCTAGTGTCCACACTGCCACCTAGCGTCCACACTGCCACCTAGCCTCCACACTGCCCCCTAGTGTCCACACTGCCACCTAGTGTCCACACTGCCCCCTAGTGTCCACACTGCCCCCTAGTGTCCACACTGCCCCCTAGCGTCCACACTGCCCCCTAGCGTCCACTCTGCCCCCTAGTGTCCACACTGCCCCCTAGCGTCCACACTGCCACCTAGCCTCCACACTGCCCCCTAGCCTCCACACTGCCCCCTAGCCTCCACACTGCCACCTAGTGTCCACACTGCCCCCTAGTGTCCACACTGCCACCTAGCCTCCACACTGCCCCCTAGTGTCCACACTGCCCCCTAGTGCTAGTGTCCACTCTGCCCCCTAGTGTCCACACTGCCCCCTAGTGTCCACTCTGCCCCCTAGTGTCCACACTGCCCCCTAGTGTTCACACTGCCCCCTAGTGTCCACACTGCCACCTAGTGTCCACTAGTGGTCTGCAAGGGCCTTGAAATAAAGCCCGAGCCCTGCCCGAGCCCTTGAACTTCAGGCCCTGCCTGAAAATAAGCCTGACTGTAAATAATATTTTAAGCCCTAGCCCGCGTGAAAACCCGAAAAAAATTATTATTATTATTATTATTATTATTATTATTATTATTATTATTATTATTATTATTAAAATATAATTTTTTTTGTATTTGTTTTAAATATTCGAAACACGGTTTTATATGAACGTAATAAATAAACAAAACTAAGAAGCATTTACATAGCCTGTTTCGCAATGCCGTCTCTCCCAGTGCTCGCTTATATAGACTGACTCACACTGTCACACATCAGCCTCGTAAAACGTGAAGGCTATAGAATCTTCTTTGACACACGCACACACACACACACACGACACACAATAGCCTACTCAGTCAAACAAACAAACAGAAAACAGAAATCAGATTTCGAGCAGAGCAACGTAATGAAAATCACAACAAAACAAGTAGCAGTCGCGACCCAGCAAATAGTAAACATCACTCACCAGACGTCAGCAACGCGTTGAACACCGTTAACAAAACCGGCTACATACATCCCAAGAACAAATTAAAACGTTCGCCAACTGGCTATATTCCAACACAACCAATCGAGTTGAACTTGTCCCCTGAGTTCTCTCTGCGCGCTGCAGTAATTACATCCAAATGTTTCTCTGGCGCAAAAGAGAAAGCGAATCTTAAAACGAAGGTTATCATATAACCCTAGTTATATGAAAAAAATAAAAATAAAAAAAAACGCAAAAGCCGAGCCCGAATTATTTATTAAAAAAAAAGCCCTACCCAGCCCGAACCCGCCGGGCCGGGCCCCGTCGGGCCTGGGCAAGGTTGCAGTGCACTAGTGTCCACACTGCCCCCTAGTGTCCACACTGCCACCTAGTGTCCACTCTGCCCCCTAGTGTCCACACTGCCCCCTAGCGCCCACACTGCCACCTACTAGTATTATTTATTTCTGGAGCATTTATTTATCCACTTTGGTTGGATGGTGTATTGTACTTAGGGCAGATGCAATGCCGAACCTTTGAAGCCGTTTTGCACACGGCACATTTTGCCACTATTGCGTTTACTGCCGCGTGAGTAACGGCCCCCGTTGATTACCGAGAACGGTGGAACATTGGTTCTGCTTAACACTTTCTCTGCCAAGGACGCCTAAACTCGTCATTCCCCGCCATGCTCATTCTGCCAATGACGCCGTAACGTAACACGTCATTGAGATCAATATTTCAAAAATCTGTGATCGCAATCATATTTCTCCCCCGGAGACTTGAGATCTACTGTTGATCCCCTCTCAACTCTCCAACGGTTCAAGAGCGCCATCTGGTGGCCGATCGGCGGATCGCCCAAACCGGAAACGGAAACTGGTGCTTATTCCAATTCGGTCCGATCACTCGGTAATAGTCCCGGGACTCGAGCTAGACACAATGGATAGCAATCCGTTACCAATAACTCGATAAACAACATGATTTGGACGTATATACTATTATACAACCTGGAGATGGATCGCATATTTCAACATCCCATAATAGGAATATTTTTGCTCCACGCTCATCGCCCAACGCTACGAGGAAGCTGCTGTGAGTTTCAGCGTTTTTTTTTACCGTGTTCGATACAAACTGCTCTAATGATCATATCACCCACACTAGATGAATCATCTAACGTTGGCCACGGAATTATAAACGACCCCCCCCCCCATCCGGTCAACATCAGATGATGAGTAGTAACTTCTAGAAGCACGTCCATTTGACATTTTGTATCTCGCGCCGATCGCTATCAAACTGTATACAATCATCAATATAATGCATTTAGGGCTATAAATCACTTTCTGCAGAAAGCTGCAGAAAACGATAAAAACATATTTATACTTTAGACCGTATTTTAGTATGAATATGTGAATGAAAAAGTATAACGTTGCTACACCCTGAACAATAGATACTTGATGTTGAATGGGCCATAGTAATGTCAATTTAGCAATACAATTTAAAAAGTTATAGCCCTGCAAAGAAGGGGAACTTCTCCATAGACAAATAGAGCTGGCAGAGGATGGTATAATGATGTACATAAGCCTGGCGAAGAAAGTGTTAAAAAGGTGTAAATGCGGGCCGGTTCGCCAGAAAGCCCCAAGGTTCAGAGGCTCGAGAACGGAGTCTGAGCTTGAACCGGAGCCCTGCCAGTGTGAAAGGCTAATAGTGGCCCATGAGAGGTTCAACCTATTAGTGACATCACACATGCAACTCAGATTTCTGGGAAGTACAGGGAAGCTTTCAGTCTCCAGGGGAAGAATGTGAAAAACAAGTCCTGCACAAATAACAGTCTGTATAGTCAAAGTCATGCCTCCAAGAGGAGCAGTGGTGCAGTGCCAAATTGACAGTAGGTCAAACGCTCCACGCGCGTGCGCGCGCGCGCGCATGCACAGTTTTTTTTTGCTGCTCTCGTCCTGCAGCTGGATACTATTGCCTCACAGCGCGGCCGTCAGCGCGCGGCCCAGAGAGCACCGCTGGCTCTGCGGCTCTGCAGCTGCATGCTTCTCCGGGAGTCTGGTTGGATAATGCCATGTAAAAAGCTATTGCGCGTACTTCAGCCTCAGTGACCGAGGTATAACGCCGTTATACCGAGTTATACCAGCACTGCACCACTGAAGAGGAGTCAACCATAATAAAATGTTAAAACAAATTTAGTGGAGGGGATCTTTAAGAGCATCGTCTCTGCCACACAGCCTGGTTACTTAATACAGCAAGAACTGACCATCACACACACACACACACACACACGCGCTGGTAAGTTGAGGTCTATTTCTAACTACACACAAACACGCATAGTCACGCGCCGCACACACACACGTTCCCGCCAATCCTGCCAACCCTCTGTCTGAATGCCTGTCCTGACATATTTATAGAGTTTATACCTATTTATAGAGAGAGAGAGAGAGAGAGAGAGAGAGAGAGAGAGAGAGAGAGAGAGAGAGAGAGAGAGAGAGAGAGAGAGAGAGAGAGAGAGAGAGAGAGAGAGCAAGTGGAACCAGCATCTGTGTGTACATGCCTGTATGTGTGTGTGTACGTGTATGTGTCTGTATGTGTGTCCGTGTGTGACGTACGTGTCTGTGTGTGTGTGTGTATGTGCGTGTCTGTATGTGTGTATGCGTGTCTGTATGTGTGTGTGTGTGTGTGTGTGTACGTGTCTGTATGTGTGTGTACGTGTTTATGTGTGTCTGTATGTGTGTGTGTGTGTGTGTACGTGTCTATGTGTGTGTATGTGTGTGTACGTGTGTCTCTCGATGTGTGTGTGTGTGTACGTGTCTATCTCGATGTGATCTCCATGAGGCTGAGCACTGATGCTGCCCAGGGGGGCCAGACGGATAACAAACCAAGGTAGCAGCCCCCCCCCCCCTCCCCCCCCCGTGTGTGTGTGTGTGACGTGTGTGTGTGTCCTGCAGACAACGACTGAGGTTACCCAACTTCCCCAAGATCCATAAAGGAATATCTTATACAAATATTTATCATGTAGGTGATCATCTGTGTCATCATCATATTATGAGTTTCATGCTATTGAGAGTTGTAATAATAACAACAACAACAACAACAACAACAACAACAACAACAACAACAACAACAACAACAACAACAACTGGATAAAACTTAAAGTCCTCAACTATTATGACTGGCAGTTCCAAAGTGTTTACTTTTAAAGGACTGGTTCTGCCCGAACCGTTCGTTATACAAGTATCACAGAGACATTTCAAAGGTACTCACAGTTGCACGAGGGTTTCGGACAGAGATACGTGATGGTTTGAAAGCTCTGCGTTGCTAATAATTTTTTTTTTTTTATTTATTATAAACGTGTAAACATCACAGAGGCAGCGTTGCATTAAAATGGCTTCTTCTCTTATTCTGCATTTGTGACATGACATGTGACATGTTTATTAGCAACGCCGAGCTTTCAAACCATCCCGTATCTCTGTCCGAAACCCTCGTGCAACTGTGAGTACCTTTGAAATGTCTCTGTGATACTTGTATTTAACGAACGGTTCGGCCAGAACCAGTCCTTCATGGTCAACATACGTTGGTTTGCTATGGGCTAGGAAGTGACTGTGGATTCACTCGGTGCATCACAGTCACGAAAGGGGCTATTGATTAGGGGTGGGAATCACCAGTTTAATCACGATACGATACGATATCGATTCTTTGGACAACGATACGATATTATCCGATATCACACAGTCTGCCACGATACGATACGATTCGATTCAGGTGCCTGCGATCGATATGAGACGATATTATGTGCCCATTTAATACAATCAGTAACATTTAAATCAACAAAAAAAAGGCAATGGAAATATCATGACATTTTTATTTTTGAGCTCTTCCAGACATTTAAATGAAAAACAATCTATTGTTTTTAATACAAATAGACCTCCTGTTCACTGTTTTTGGTTCATTTCTTTTTTTTCTCGATATTAATATCCTATTCACTGTCACAGAGCTGTATTTTGGCTGGAAAAGCATATTGGGAGTCCCAAGGTGCAGTACCGGCCAGATCCTGTTAGTGGGGCTATCCCCGAGAATGCACCCTCCCAGTCCCCACTTCTCTCTGCCTATGGCTCTGGGTTAGCTTGTTAGCTCACGCTAAAGTAACGTTATCTTCGATCTTTAACGCGACGTGGGCATAATGGAGTGACGAGGATTGCAAAGCAGGTTAGATGCATTGGACCCGTTGTGGAATAAAACAGCAGGGACATGTTTTGGGTCACAGAATAGGCACACTAGTCTTGCTCTAGTGACGCTCTAGACGCTACTGCTGTTGATGTTAAACGGAGTTTGAGTTTCACAACACTGGGCGCGGGATTTTCGGGATTTTCAAAATAAGAGTATCGCAATATGAATCGATCTTTTTACGTGGCATCGATCCTATTTGATTATTGATAATAGATCGATATATCGATCTGGATCGATGTATCGTCCCACCCCTACTATTGATTAAGCAATAACACACGAGAAGCCGTGCTATATCATGAATATCAGCACGGTTCAGAACTACCTGTTGTATAATGTGCATTTTTGTTTGTTTGTTTGTGTGTGTGTGTGTGTGTGTGTATATATATATATATATATATATATATATATATATATATAATAAGCATGTGTATTGTATATATATTGTGTATATATATATAAGAAAGCCTGTATGTATGGAACTGCTGCCTCCGCGACCCGACCCCGGATAAGCGGAAGACGATGGAGGGATATGCGTGTGTCATGTACCTGAATATAACAGTAACAGGCAATACAGACAATATACAAGAATATCACTGTAAAAGATTATCAAAATCATTGTTGCGTATAATTAATAATAAGAAATTAAGAAATTTTCTTTCTTTTGTGTTTTTATAGTTTCCAGAAGATTTTTTACAGCCTCCCTTGACACAGTTGGTCAAAGGAAGAGGGATCCGAGCAAATCGCATGAATGTTACCATCATGTGGACATCAGTGTCTTGGAAGCCATACAACGAAAGTCTTGATGTCAATCATGTTGTGCCTTTAGTTCCATGTTCAGCTCCTCCAAAAGAGAATGTGATCATCAGCCAATTGAGGAGGACAACTGTGAATCACTATTCATATCTATATATATATATTAGGGGTGGGAATCGCCAGAGATCTCGCGATACGATACTATCGCGATACTTGAGCCGCGATACGATAGTCTCGATATATCGCGAATATTGCGATATTTTTTTATTTATTTTTTATCAATTTATTTTTATTTATTTTTTAACTGCAAAGTAAAACTGTCAACATGTTTTATCTAATAAAAGAAAGTTCAGTCTGTTCATCTCACTTCAATCATTTTTATTGCAGAACATGGTATATTTTCTCAAGCAGACAGATGTAAACACTGTAATCTGTGTTGCATGTACCTGACAAACTGAACTGTTTGTATTACAGTCATATTCCAACTTAACTGAATGCACATGTGTGTGTGTGGACTACTGTACTATTACAGGTATTGAGATTAACAATGCAACTTCCTTATACAAATTTTTTTTATTATTTTTTTTATTTATGAATAATTAAATATCGATACTTGGCGTCCCTGTATCGATACAGTATCGCCACGCAAAGTATCGCGATACTACTACGTATCGATTTCCCCCCCACCCATAATATATATATATCTATATCACTTTCCAAGGCTTCCAACCAGAAAACGTGCAAACACTGAAGACAACCATGACAGAACTAAGACAACAATTAAAGTCAATGGCAAAAGGAAGTGTGACCCTGACCTCCAAGACAACATGGTTAACGTAAACAATTTCAGACAAGATGATGACAACAACTATGATTCACTATTCTCTGAAGACTTTCCCAGGCTTCCAAACAGAAATTATGCAAACACTGAAGACAACCACGACACACAACCAAGACAACAATTAAAGTCAATGACAAAATTAAGTGTGACCCTGACCTCCAAGACAACATGGTCAACATAAACCTATTCAGTTTATCTGGGCACATTCCCCATAACACTCAATTATCATGCAAATGCTAAGAAAAATCCATCTCAGTTGATCAGAACACAAACAGAGGTGACTGAAAGAGTGGCTCAGGCGGTGCGAACCCAGACACCACGTGATGTATACGCACAGTTAGTTATGGAAGATGAGGAAAATGCACCTCGAGATTTAAAACAAGTCAGGAATATAAAACATCAAGTATCAAAAGACCAGGGAGCTCCAGTAGCTCACCGCGTACCTCGAGCGCTATTTCGGCGCCGGGGACAACCGTGCTCGTCACGGATCTGGGGTTTAGCGAGTTCGATTTCCGGACTGCAGCCGTGCCTTTCTCAGAGTGTCTTCCCCCCCATCTGTACCCCCATTCAACCTGTTTCTGTCTGTCGGTCATTCTTGACCAGAGAAAAATGCGATAAACGCAAAAAAGAGCCGGCGGGATGGCCAAAGTTAAAAAAAAATAAAATAAAAGAAAAGGATCAAAAGACCAGAGGCCTTCTGGTAATCGAACCAATACTGCTGATTAGCTTCAGACAGTTTTGAATATGTTGCAGGAAAATCCAGCAAGTAATTTCTAGGAAGGGAAAACCACCTTGTGTCATCCTTTACTTTGATGAACAATTAGAAGATGTTAGAATATTTTGTTGTGGGAAGGATGCTTTGCATCTGTTTTAGGAGTGGATCGCGCATTTAATTTGCGGGCTTGCTTCTTAACAGTGACTGTGTTCAAAAACCCAAAACTTTTTAAGAGAGACTGGAGAGCCACCATTATTCATTGGGCCACTGTATTTGCACTGGGACAGCAGCTTTGAGACTTACCATGATTTCTTTGCCCATCTACATGTCTCTGGCTCTGCTCTAGAAAAACAACCTCTACATGTGTCTCTGGCTCTGCTCTAGAAATATAATCCTCTCTACATGTATCTGGCTCTGCTCTAGAAAGATAATCCTCTCTACACGTCTATCTGGCTCTGCTATAGAAAGACAACTACTAAAATACGGTCTAAAGTATAAATATGTTTTTATCGTTTTCTGCAGCATTCTGCAGAACGTGAGTTATAGCCCTAAATACATATATTAGATCATCAAATGTAGTTTGATACCGATTGACGTCAGATAAAAAATTTCAATTGTACAAGGTCCTACACGTCATGCCTCACCATCTGCTGGTGACCGGAGGGGGGGGGGGGGGGGGGTTTATAAGTCTGTGGCCGACGTTAAATCATTTATTTAGTATGGGTGATATGTTGATCGGAGCAGTGTGTATGTATAATACTAATCAAACACGCTGAAACTCACCGCAGCTTCCTCGTAGCGTTGGGCGATCAGCGTGGAGCAGAAAGTTCGCTATTATGGGATGTTGATATATGCGATCCATTTCCAGGTTGTATAATACTAAATACGTCCAAATCATGTTGTTTATCGAGTTATTGGCAACGGATCGCTATCCAGTGTATCAAGCTGGAGTCCCGCTAGCGATAGCGAGTGGCCGGACGAAATATGGGTGAGCACCACTTCCGGCACGTCACTTCCGGTTTTGGCGATTCGCTGATTGGCCACCAGATGGCGGTCTTGAACCGTTGGAGAGTTGAGAGGAGATCAACAGCAAGTCTCAAGTCTCCGTGGGTGAAATATGATTGCCATGACAGATTTTTGAAATATTGATCTCAAAGACGCTGTAAGACGTCATTGGCAGATTACGTATGGCGAGGAATGACGTCTAAAGTCGTCCTTGGCGATTATTGGGTTAAGAACATTTTGTATCACAAATCATGATATGAAAAACCCCACATTCACACAGATGGACAATAAATATGATGAACATTGTTACTCAGGTGAAAGAGTTGTGCCCTTCCTGCCGACTTGTCGTACAGAACCTTATAAGTCGCTTTGGATGAAAGCGTCAGGCCGTCAGCTAAATGACTAAATGTAAAATGTAAATAAAGTAAACCAAACATATTGGTATATTGCCCATCTCTTGGTGGAAATGTAATACCATGACATTAATGGTGTGTGGGAAAATAGAAAGAAAAAACACACACTGTGATGCAGCGGTCAGTCACACCACACCATCTGCCGCTGTTCTAACAGTGACCAGCAAATCTGGTATCTGGTATCCTAGGAAATATATCACCACCAGCATGCCGACAACTCCCGGTTTAACAATAAATCTGCTGTTTTATATTCCCCATCATCTACCGAAAGTTATTATGACAGTTTAACGAGCAGGGAAACCCCCTAAGGCCAAATGGCACCCGCACTTCGGCTGCATTCCAAAGATGGAACTGGAATCCCTAATATAGACCCAGCCTGGCTAATACAACGCCAAGCAACCAGCTGACTGGGGAACATGCACCAACACGGTCGCGTCAGATTAACGCGTGTGACACGCAGTGTTAATTTTGGCAGCTATTTTCATTTTAGTTTTAGTCTTAGTCATGTGTCAAGTGCTCCTTTTTCGTTTATCACATTTAGTCATCTTCATTTATTTTTCGTTTAGTCAGTTTGTCAACTAAATGTGTGAGCATTTTAGTCTTAGTCAGTTTTTGTCTCAATTGTCTTTTTTGTTTTAGTCTAGATTTTGTCGACAAAAACGGGTGACATTTGTCTATTTTTAGTTAATGTACAAAAAAAATTATATAAATTATAAAACCTTTTTTTTCTTTTCTTTTTTACAGCTACTGTTTTATATATACTGTTTTTTAGTAATAACTAGAAAGTAATGGTATTTATTCAACAACAGGTGATTGTATAGATTAGTATTAGTATTAGGCCTGCCACGATAACACATTTTGCTGGGCGATTAATTGCCCCCGAAAATATCGCGATAAGCGATATTATTGCGACCGGTTAGAGATTTTTTTTTTTTTTGGAGAAATTTATTTCCCAAAACTTTTATTTTGAAGCCCACCGCTCCGTCTTTTCCGGTGTTTTAGACTTTTATTTTGAAGCCCACCGACCGGACCGGAAGTATTGTTGCGATTATCAGGTACTTTGGGTACCAGAAAAGTCACGTGAAACACTGCAGACCACTGATTGGTCAGAATAGAGACGCGTCTCTAGGATTTCATAATCATTATGTTTGCAGCAGGCACAAGTGCAATAAACAAAGGATACAGTCACTGTGTATTCTGCCTCATTTATTGATTAAACAAAACCGACATCAACACAATTTGCCACCGAGCGGAGAGTTTAGTCTCGCAAAAAGATCGCTGACTTGTTAAGGCTTGTTGTTAGGTTAGGTGCTAATGTTGTGCTAGCGTTTTAGCATGGCTATCGTACATAGCGTGATCAATATAACTCGCTATTGATTGTTTGTATGAGTAACGTTAATGCTAGTAGAATACACAACGTGAGGTAATCACCATCCATTTTAAACCGGTTATTACCTAATGCTAACGTTAGCAAATAGACGCGACTGGTAACGTTACAGCTAACGTTAACGCTTGTAGAATAGACACAATGAGAGGTAACGTTAGCGTTAGCAGAATAGACACAACGAGGGTCTCGTTAATGTTGTTATTGATTGATTGATTGAAAACTGTGTTTACTCTGTTTGTATGAGTAACGTTAGTAGAATAGACACAATGAGGGGTAACGTTAGCCCCACGGAGCTCCGGTGCTGTGCTCTGTAGTAAAGCCAGCGGCCCGCCTCCCAACACGGACAGTGACTGACAAGGGGCACTGGGTCCGCCTCATTAAAACAAACGCGCAAATAGCAATTAATCGCGCCCGTCAAAATCATTGCATTCATTTTAATTATCGCGGCAATTAATCGATTTATTGCTTATCGCGGCAGGCCTAATTAGTATCATTAAAAGTTCTATGCTCAACTATGCTTCACCCACGGAAAGGTTGTTGGCACATTGGTTCCACACGGACATTATACGTTGTTGCACTTGCTTCCAGAAGGCTCCGTTTAGGTCAGCTAGTAGTAGAGGCTCTGTTGTGATTTTTAATGCACAATAAATATTCAACATTCTCTTTTGAGACTCCGCCTCAGACTATCATTTGGCACTAAAAGCTAAACAGTCACCGTTATGGCTGTCCGCAACATGTCATTAATTGTGTGCGAGAGGTCGATCATTTAGCCACATTAGCGTGAGCTAGGTTAGCCACTAGCTAACGCGAGCTAGATGGAAATACAAACAATGTAACGTTACTGGTGAAAAAGTGATTTACCTTGGAATACTCCTTTGCCAACTTGCTGTACTTTGCTTATGAATAGTCCCAACTTTAGCCAAGGTAACGTTAAGCTAAAACTAGCTTTTCAAATAGCTCCAGCTAATGCTAATAACATAGCTCCCCGTCACACTGCTCAACTCGGGACGATGGCATTAACCCTTTATCTGCCAGGGATTATTCTGATCATATACCCCTATCTGCCACTGTTGAAAGTCTATGGAGATGTTCCCCTTCTTTGTAGGGCTATAACTTTTTTAATTGTATTGCTAAATTGACATTACTATGGCCCATTCAACGTCAAGTATCTATCGTTTAGGATGTAGCAACGTTCTACTTTTTCATTCACATATTCATACTAAAATATGGTCTAAAGTATAAATATGTTTTTATCGTTTTCTGCAGCATTCTGCAGAACGTGATTTATAGCCATAAATGCATTATATTGATGATCAAATAGTTTGATAGCGATCGGCGCCAGATAAAAAAATTCAAATGTACGTGCTTCTAGAAGTTACTACTCATCATCTGATGTTGACCGGATGGGGGGGGGGGTCGTTTATGATTCCGTGGCCAACGTTAGATGATTCATGTAGTGTGGATGATATGATCATCAGAGCAGTTTGTATCAAACACGGTAATAATAAACGCTGAAACTTACCCCAGTCTCCTCGGGCCGTTGGGCGATCAGCTTGGAGTAGAAAGTTTCCTATTATGGGATGTTGATCTAGATGAACCATTTCCAGGTTGTATAATACTATATACGTCCAAATAACATTGTTTATTGAGTTAGGGCGAGCGATTGATTATCCAGTGTGTCGAGATGGAGCCCCGGGAGCTATAGCGAGTGACCGGACCGAATTTGGATGAGCACCACTTTCTGTTTCCGGTTTGTTGTTTGGGCGATCCGCCGATCGGCCACCAGATGGCGCTCTTGAACCGTTGGAGAGTTGGAGAGTTGAGAGGAGATCAACAGGAGATCTCAAGTCTCCGCGGGTGAAATATGATTGCCATCACAGATTTTTGAAATATTGATCTCAATGACGTGTTACGGCGTCATTGGCAGATTACGCATGGCAGAGAATGACGTGTTAACTCGTCCTTGGCGATTAAAGGGTTAAGAAAAGTTATAATTATTTTGTCTCGTCTTGTTTTAGTCAACAATATCAACATACATGAAGAGAGATTTCGTCCTGGTTTTTGTAAATAACATTTGTGTCCTCAGTTGTGGTCAACGATATTTAATAAACTATTTAGTCTTGTTAGCGTTACATGGTCTTCAATAATGTCACGTCACGTTGTCGTCATGAAAAAAACCTTCGTTGACGACCATCTTTCGTCACCATTTTAGTTGACAAAATGAACACTGGTGACACGTGCGCATTTATATTGCAATCTACATATATATATATAGCGACTACAACAAAAAGGAGTCTCAAGAGTTTGCTGATGGAAATTGCGATTTCTGGGCATAAATTAACATAATCACTGCTGGTTTGAATTCCATCTAGTCATCCTATCACCGGTTTCAAAATCGGGATGCAATAAATAAAGAACAACTTTGTTTAGTCCAAAATGATGTAGGCCTATACATTTTCTTTCCAATTGTGAATATATTCCATGACAGGAAACGTAATTCCTTTCTATGTAGCCTAATAGCAGCATAATCAAATCATGTTTGACGGCATCCATCACGTCTACATCAACTATTGTCCACACACACAGCCAACGAAGAAAGAATGAACGAGTGAGCAACCATCTGTGTGAGTGTGTGGGGGAGAGGGAGAGAGAGAGAGAGAGAGAGAGAGAGAGAGAGAGAGAGAGAGAGAGAGAGAGAGAGAGAGAGAGAGATAGAGAGAGAGAGAGAGAGACCATTGGTTGCAACTTGTCAGATTAAAAACCAGGGGGTGGGAGGTTACATAACCAATTATATAAACTGTTATGAGAGCCTTTATTATAAAATAGCCCGCTCATCTCTCGCTCACACACACACACACACAAAATGATTACACATTAATCCCAAAAGACTGACAAATGGGTGGACAGACAGATTGCCAATGTGGAAAAGGCTTAAAACCACAATCAACAATTCTTTCATAGGAATCACGATGCCGTGGTACACAATAAAGAAATCGAGACATTGATAAAAAAAATTGTCTGTGTCTGCGCTTTTATTTTGAAGGCCAACTCGCTGAACAAATAGTTCCATTTCACCTTTTCTTTGTGCTGGCTTAACGCACCTGGGCAACCAATCTGTCCACCTCCTTTTGATTGAGGGCCAACACAGAGCTGCCTCTACACCTGTACGTCACACAGCCTGAAACACACTCCTACACAGAGCTGCCTCTACGCCTGTACGTCACACAGCCTGAAACACACTCCTACAAAGAGCTGTCCCTACGCCTGTACGTCACACAGCCTGAAACACACTCCTACACAGAGCTGCCTCTACACCTGTACGTCACACAGCCTGAAACACACTCCTACACAGAGCTGTCCCTACGCCTGTACGTCACACAGCCTGAAACACACTCCTACACAGAGCTGCCTCTACACCTGTACGTCACACAGCCTGAAACACACTCCTACAAAGAGCTGCCTCTACACCTGTACGTCACACAGCCTGAAACACACTCCTACACAGAGCTGCCTCTACACCTGTACGTCACACAGCCTGAAACACACTCCTACACAGAGCTGCCTCTACGCCTGTACGTTACACAGCCTGAATCACACTCCTACACAGAGCTGCCTCTACGCCTGTACGTCACACAGCCTGAAACACACTCCTACACAGAGCTGTCCCTACGCCTGTACGTCACACAGCCTGAAACACACTCCTACAAAGAGCTGCCTCTACACCTGTACGTCACACAGCCTGAAACACACTCCTACACAGAGCTGCCTCTACACCTGTACGTCACACAGCCTGAAACACTCCTACACAGAGCTGCCTCTACACCTGTACGTCACACAGCCTGAAACACACTCCTCCTACACAGAGCTGTCTCTACACCTGTACGTCACACAGCCTGAAACACACTCCTACACAGAGCTGCCTCTACGCCTGTACGTCACACAGCCTGAAACACACTCCTACACAGAGCTGCCTCTACACCTGTACGTCACACAGCCTGAAACACACTCCTACAAAGAGCTGTCTCTACACCTGTACGTCACACAGCCTGAAACACACTCCTACACAGAACTGCCTCTACACCTGTACGTCACACAGCCTGAAACACACTCCTACACAGAGCTGCCTCTACACCTGTACGTCACACAGCCTGAAACACACTCCTACACAGAACTGCCTCTACACCTGTACGTCACACAGCCTGAAACACACTCCTACACAGAGCTGCCTCTACACCTGTACGTCACACAGCCTGAAACACACTCCTACACAGAGCTGCCTCTACACCTGTACGTCACACAGCCTGAAACACACTCCTACACAGAACTGTCTCTACACCTGTACGTCACACAGCCTGAAACACACTCCTACAAAGAGCTGCCTCTACACCTGTACGTCACACAGCCTGAAACACACTCCTACACAGAGCTGCCTCTACACCTGTACGTCACACAGCCTGAAACACACTCCTCCTACACAGAGCTGCCTCTACACCTGTACGTCACACAGCCTGAAACACACTCCTCCTACACAGAGCTGCCTCTACGCCTGTACGTTACACAGCCTGAAACACACTCCTCCTACACAGAGCTGCCTCTACACCTGTATGTAACAACAACATAACCACATAGTATGCTTGTCTGATGAACATTTAGGAGTTATGCAGATTACCTTTTCAGCAATAAGGAAACCATTCCTTTATGGCTGCCTTTTTGTTGCTTCCATGGACATGGTGAATAAACAAGGCTGCAAATAATTTAAAAAATTATTTATTTAAAAAGTAGGCTAAAAAGGATAGGGGGAATAATTAACAGAAGATATATTATTTTCCCTTGACATATGAAATAAATAACCACCAGAGTACAAGTAACACTGGTTAGTTTATTTCCTCTTTGGACCGAGATGTTTGACAGAGGAATGCTGTCCAACAGCGTGATTATTTTTTCGTAACCGTAGTTTGCGAAGACGCTCTCTGATTGGCTAGCCCGCGTACAGCGAAGACCCTCTCCGATTGGTTTAGCTCCGACGGGCTCTGGGATAGAAATGTCCGCCTTGTACACACAAGATTGTTCGCACATTACAAATATATTCTCCTAGAATACATATTTATGGACCACCAGCCCTGATTCCAAACTCTAAGCATAACCCACTTCGAAAGAGGGCCAAAGCATAACCACTTCGAAGCAGAGAATATATATGTAATGTGCGTCGGACATTTCTATCCCAGAGCCCGTCGGAGCTAAACCAATCAGAGAGGGTCTTTGCTGTACGCGGGCTAGCCAATCAGAGAGCGTCTTTGCAAACTACGGCTACGAAAAAAAATCACGCTGTCCAACACTCTACATAGGAGTGCGGGCCCCTACAGCGATTTCCATGACAACCGGAAACTAACATGATTGATGGTTTCTGGAGCGTTCTTGTGCCCGGTCGACCAGAGGAGAAAGATATTAAGGTCAGTCTGAGTATGTCAAGTTTCCCGGAACCTGTGATGTGTAACTCTATACACTCCTCCTCTCTCTCCCTCCATCCAAAGTAATGATGTTCCAGACCGAGGGGAAGGACAGATCAGCCTGGATGGTTTCACTGTTTGCCTGAGCATTAAACATCACATCCCTTCCCTTTAATCATTTAAAGTATAAATGAACTCTGACGGAACATAATATCCCCCTATATGCCTGCTTTTACTGAACAGTATAGACTTAGACCATCACTTTTACTGAACAGTATAGACTTAGACCATCAGTTCTACTGAACAGTATAGACTTAGACCATCAGTTCTACTGAACAGTATAGACTTAGACCATCACTTTTACTGAACAGTATAGACTTAGACCATTGGTTTACCGAACAGTATAGACTTAGACCATCACTTTTACTGAACAGTATATACTTAGACCATCACTTTTACTGAACAGTATAGACTTAGACCATCAGTTCTACTGAACAGTATAGACTTAGACCATCAGTTCTACTGAACAGTATAGACTTAGACCATCACTTTTACTGAACAGTATAGACTTAGACCATTGGTTTACCGAACAGTATAGACTTAGACCATCACTTTTACTGAACAGTATATACTTAGACCATCACTTTTACTGAACAGTATAGACTTAGACCATCACTTTTACTGAACAGTATATACTTAGACCATCACTTTTACTGAACAGTATAGACTTAGACCATCACTTTTACTGAACAGTATAGACTTAGACCATTGGTTTTACTGAGCAGTATAGAATTATAAATGTTTCTCCATTAGATACATCTAACCTGCTTCTATGTGTTAAAAATGCAGCAAATCAAGTCACTCTGCTTTGGTTTCTAGCATGTCACACGTTTCATGGTATCATATTTTAGCCTGGTATCCTATCGGACAGATATCTGATACCAGTATCTATAATTATTCGACGTGCATCCCTACATTTCAAATATAGGCTAACATAATGGCAAGTCAACCTACAGTATAGCACCATGGGTGGAATGGAACCCCTGACCCCGACAGTGTTGGTGCCTTGCTCTGCCCATTGAGCTACACAGGGAATGGAACCCCTGACCCTGGCAGCGTTGGTGCCTTGCTCTGCCCATTGAGCTACACAGGGAATGGAACCCCTAACCCCGACAGCGTTGGTGCCTTGCTCTGCCCATTGAGCTACACAGGGAATGGAACCCCTGACCCTGGCAGCGTTGGTGCCTTGCTCTGCCCATTGAGCTACACAGGGAATGGAACCCCTAACCCCGACAGCGTTGGTGCCTTGCTCTGCCCATTGAGCTACACAGGGAATGGAACCCCTGACCCTGGCAGCGTTGGTGCCTTGCTCTGCCCATTGAGCTACACAGGGAATGGAACCCCTAACCCCGACAGCGTTGGTGCCTTGCTCTGCCCATTGAGCTACACAGGGAATGGAACCCCTGACCCTGGCAGCGTTGGTGCCTTGCTCTGCTCATTGAGCTACACAGGGAATGGAACCCCTAACCCTGACAGCGTTGGTGCCTTGCTCTGCCCATTGAGCTACACAGGGAATGGAACCCCTAACCCAGACAGCGTTGGTGCCTTGCTCTGCCCATTGAGCTACACAGGGAATGGAACCCCTAACCCCGACAGCGTTGGTGCCTTGCTCTGCCCATTGAGCTACACAGGGAATGGAACCCCTGACCCTGGCAGCGTTGGTGCCTTGCTCTGCCCATTGAGCTACACAGGGAATGGAACCCCTAACCCCGACAGCGTTGGTGCCTTGCTCTGCCCATTGAGCTACACAGGGAATGGAACCCCTGACCCTGGCAGCGTTGGTGCCTTGCTCTGCCCATTGAGCTACACAGGGAATGGAACCCCTAACCCCGACAGCGTTGGTGCCTTGCTCTGCCCATTGAGCTACACAGGGAATGGAACCCCTGACCCTGGCAGCGTTGGTGCCTTGCTCTGCTCATTGAGCTACACAGGGAATGGAACCCCTAACCCTGACAGCGTTGGTGCCTTGCTCTGCCCATTGAGCTACACAGGGAATGGAACCCCTAACCCAGACAGCGTTGGTGCCTTGCTCTGCCCATTGAGCTACACAGGGAATGGAACCCCTAACCCCGACAGCGTTGGTGCCTTGCTCTGCCCATTGAGCTACACAGGGAATGGAACCCCTAACCCCGACAGCTTTGGTGCCTTGCTCTGCCCATTGAGTGACTTCCACAGAGCCTTGGGACTGGGAATGGACAAACATCCCCACACTACCAAGAAGTCCAGGAATTCAGAACAACAGTCTCATTCTCTGTCAGACAACGTGCACTTCTGAAATTAACAGTAGGTTATTAATGGGTTTCATGAGTCCCAAGGCTCTGTGGAAGTCACTCAACAGATGGCTCTACTAGACAGCCAGGAAAACAAGGATAATAAGGATTTAAATGTAACAGTTACACTGTTACAGGACTCTAAAAGAGTACATTATTCTATCCATGACTGTCAGTTACATCATCATGTTTCAAAGGCTCTCGCTCTCTCTCTCTCTCCCAAGTCGGATTTTGCTTACGATGTGATGCCATGAGCCAAACCACATCCCAAAGTGGTCAGGCTCGCATTTCGATCGGAATTCAACATAGTCTGGATGCAATTTGGCCCCAATCCACACATGAGCAACGTTAAGAGTCGGAGAGGAGAAGTAATATGCGAGACATAAACAAGCTGAAATAAACCAAGCAGCAGGACGATGCAGAACACAGCCATGTGATTCTCATCAGGTATTTATACAATCTGACCTCAGGAATCACAATCAAGTGTGACAGTAGCCTATATACACTAGGGATGCAACAATACTAGGCTAAAACAGATACTGATATTGATTATCGGTCCGATACCAGGCTAAAATAGATACCGATATTGATTATCGGTCCGATACCTGGCTAAAACATACTGGTATTGATTATCGTATGATACCAGACTAAAATAGGTATCTGTATCAGTATCTGAGAATTCCCCCCAATATAAAAAAAATCAGATACTAAGAAACATGTAACATGCTAGTGACTTGATTCGCTGCATATTTAACACATAAAAACATGTTGGATCTCTCTCTAACAGAGAATAATTTATACATCTGGATAATTATTTTCCAATTAGCCTAATAGATTAACCAACAGAACATTTGAATATGGATATCACTACTCTCTAATATGAACTCCAGCAAGGAGCTGCCAGCTCCCCTGCTCAGCCGTCTTGATAAACATGAGACTAATGTAGGCCTCCTCTAAGTCCAGCTCCTAACCCGTGATGTGTAACCCTACCTCTCTCTCTCTCTCGCTATACCTCTCTACACTCCGCTCTCCTTGTCTTCCATCGCTCTCTCCTCATTCTCTCCATCCAGAGGGGGGGGGGGGGGGGGGGGGGTTCTGTATATTTTATGAAGGAGACGGATTACAACCTCGAGCTGGGGCAAGGGCAATGAGAGTGTGAGTGAGTGAGTGAGTGAGTGAGTGAGTGAGTGAGTGAGTGAGTGAGTGAGTGAGTGAGTGAGTGAGTGAGTGAGTGAGTGAGTGAATGCGTCAAGGTCATTATAGTTAACTAAACACTAAAACTAGGTGTGAACAAATATTTCTGAAATAAATGTAAAAAGACTAGACAAAAAAAAAGATATAACAAACTGAAACTATATTGTGTACTTATAAAGCTAACTATAATACAGTAAGATTAAAATAAATAATTAAAATACATGAATCTGTAAATTTGGTCAAATGTGTAAACATAGGAGGAGATATTGGTGCATAAAGTGGGATGTGGTGGGACGTTGACATGAGTCATTTGCTTTCATAAAGTGATGTGTTTGTATTACACAATATACCTATTCTGAACTTCTTCAAGCTTAAGCGCCTGACGAATACCACCCATATTATAATAAAGAAACAAGCCTAGTTTAAGCCGGACCTGGATACATGCCAGTGAGGAATCAGGATATATGCATGATTAATGTAAACAGCTATGTGTACCGTATGTCCCGTCTAACGCTAAGTGGTACTTGATACATGACAGTTTGGGGGCAAAGATTAAGCCACTAAAGCACCACAACCACCCACCACACTACCCCTGTGTGCTTTGTTGCCAAGATGCAAAAGAAAGCCAAGCTGTAAAATTGACACGTTACAGAATTCCGTGGCCTGCTGGTCCCAACGTTAGCAGCTAGCATCCATCACCAGAATTAAGTTAAGCTAAAGCTAGGTGGTGACTAGGGCTGTCCCCAACTAAGGATTTGGATAGTCGACCGATTGGCCGAAATTGGCAGATAGTCGCAGCAAACTTTGATTTTTTTAAAGTATACTTCTTCTTTTTTTCATTTGGGCTGTGGGAGGTGCTTAATGTCTGAAGGAGTCGACTGAAGGCTTCTTGTCCTCTGCGAAAGCATGCAATTGGTCCACTGATGGATACATCTTGATATTTGTCTAGTCTAGTGTGTTCATTAGACTAGGGAAATCCTCTTTCAGTGCCTTCAGTGTTTTCTTAGGCAGTTAGCCTCGCTGGTATGTACGCAATTAGCGATAGCCATGCTTCTAGGCCTCTTTGCTTTTGGAAAGAATGATAAAAAAAGAAAATTATAATATATATTTTTTTTCATTCGACTAAGAGGTTGGCAGTCGACTACGGCTCCTTTTGATCGATTAGTCGACTATTCGACTAATCGGGGTCAGCCCTAGTGGTGACCAGCACTACTAGGCAACGCTAACGCTAACGTTATCTTTGCTTCAATAAGGGCGAGTAAATAGAGTAAAAAATGTGAAAGGAAACGAAGCAATGAAATTGATGATGAATTGATATCCAATGGAAGCAACCGACTAGTAACGTTACTCTAAGTTTCAGACGATACAGAGTGAATGTAGTTACGGTCAGAAATGCACTACGCCGCTGTGCTAATGTAACGAAGGTCCGTGAGTATATCCACAGTCACGATGGACTTCAAGTGTTGTGGCACGTAGTGGTACTGCAAGTAAACTCATCCACCCATAAAAAAGGCATGCAGACAGACACGTTACCAAAAGGTGAATTCACCTCTTGGTATAGTGGTATGCAATGTCGCCCGCGGTGCGGAAGACCCGGATTCGAGACTCACTCAGGGGAATCCCTTAACAGGGGTCGAACTTTAACACAACGCAGAGATGGCAATACGAGCCCGGCTACACTAAGTTAATGTCACATGCACCTTGCTTTATTTTGCTTCAACAAAGTTGGCGTTCTGATCATGGGGTCCGATATTATACTAAATATGTTGTTGTCACAAGTTTGTGCAGCTCAGATGATCTAGACTGGTTAGTAGATACAACACTGACTGACTGAGTCAGATTGAGTCACCCAGCCAGTCATCAGTCATTCAGTCATCCAGCTAGTCAATCAGTCACCCACCCAGCCAGCCAGTCAGTCAGCCAGTCACACCCCGGTCTTCCCGGGTCCGGCAATAACTAAAACTAATAAAAACTCAACTTAAAACTAAACATTAAAACAATAATGTGAACGTGGCAAACCCACTCTTAGAACTTAACTAATGAAAATTTTAAACTATAATGTCACTGGAGTGCGTTATGTCTGTGTGAGAGACATACGACACCATTCAATCATCGCTGCAGGCTGAGAAAGATGAGAGGTGTTAGGGAGATCCTCTCTGTGTGTGTGAGATCATCTTTTCCATCACAACATTAAGGGTGATTCCCTTCCTAGCTCAAGTTACACCCAATGGCCCTGTGCTTCTGGGGTAGTGAGCCTATGGTCTTATGTAGGTCTGGGCGATATAATATAATATGGACAAAATATCATAATATATATATATTCAGTTCACAAATTTTTTTATGGTATTTGACTGTAGTTTTCCAGTACAAATTACAATGCGATATGACATATTTTATGTCTTTATCTTATAATACAGTTGTCATTAGGGATGGGTACCTTTCACATTTGAACCGATACCGGTACCGGTACCTGTGAATCGATACCGGTACCCAACGGTACCTTTTTTCTGTACTTTAGTCTCAAGACATTTTATTTACCTACCTCAGTCGTGAAAAAAAAAATCCAAACTTCAAATAACTACAATTTCGACAGTTTTCGGCTTGCCATTGCTCCGACTGCTTTGTTGTTGAATCAAGTCAAATCCTAGGTAAGCATATATTGTGCGTGTGAACGTTGACATGAAAAGAAAAAAAAAAAAAAAAAAATTAAAAAGTTAAAAAGTATTAAAAAAAAATTAAAAAAAAAAGTCTCTGTATCTCACTTGATTCGATACTCGGTAGTACCGACGTGTTTCGGTTCGGTACCTCAAAAGTACCGAATTCGGTACCCATCCCTAGTTGTCATGGTTCCATTTCATTCATTACATCTATTTTCTTTTACTTTTGAATACTGCTGCAAGGAATAATTTTGTATTCACTTAAAAATATACAGTATGTATATATATTTTTACGATATATATATATTGTGGACAATGGTATAGTGAAAATCCATACCTTTCCATGGATCCATGACGGTCTATAATATAATCAGCCCTACTCTGATGCACACAGAGTGCTGAATATAAAGGTATATCCAGGGCCGTCCTTCCCACTAGGCAGGTCAGTCACTGCGCTTAGGGCCACCAACCAATCAGAATTTCAATTTGAAAGAGAGATTTAACAGCAACAAAGAAAATCTCATTATGACTGCCGAATTAGTATTGGAATCATTTAAACAAGGCCTTCTCAGTCATTCGATTGGTCGTAGGGAGGCGTGTCATCCAATCAGAAGGCACCACGAGACGTCAATTATTATCTTTCCCCCCCTTCTTTTTGCGTTTTTCTCCCATCCCAATGTTAGTCGTTATGCCAATTCCCAAATCCCCTTCCTGGTCGTTGCGCACTCTACCCCCTACCGTCGGTCCGGGAGGGCGGAGACTATCACATGCTTCCTCCAACACATGTGTAGCCAGCCCACAGCTTCTTTTCACCTGGCAGCGCGGACTCTCACTGGGGGAGTGTAACGTGTGGAAGGTCACACTACCTCTCCCAGATCCTTCCCTCGCTGTGCAGGCGCCCCGACCGAACTGTAGGAGTCGCTGTTTACAACGACCAGGACCCACCCTCGCCGGGTTTCCACCCGCTAACACTGCCAATTGTGTTAGTATGGACGGTCGGCCAAGCCGGAGGCACCACAGCCGGATTCGATCCCACTGGCTCTGTGGTGGTAGACAGACGCTTAGTCCGCTGTGCTACCCGGCCGCGCAGATACTTTATATTTTTAAGTTAATAAAAAAAATTACTTTCAGCAGTAAAATATAAAAAGAAATTATGAAATAGTATGACAATGAAATAGAATATCAAATTAATGTAATGACATGACAATTACATGGTAAGGCCATTCAAAGATGTCAGATCACAGTGCAATAACAAAAATACCATTATACAGTGAGAATTAAGAAGAGTATTGTGATATAATATTTTGGTCATATTGCCCAGCCCTAGAAGCGCACACACACACACTCACAAAGCACATACACATTCAAACACAGGTAATTCATACACAAACATGCACTAAGGGGCCTTTCTCACTCACCAATCGGGGTCGAATCAGCGCCCCCGGGGACGGGGGGGGGGGGGGGGGGGTGTTCTCACTCAGACGGACAAACCCCTTTTGGGTGCGAAGCGGCGCTGATTCGGAATACCCCCCGCTGAACCTGGGACGCTTGAAATAGGTGGTCTCGGGTGCGGGCCAGTGGGAGCGGGGGGCGTGACACACACAACGTTGTTACTGTAATGCTTTTCATGCTTGCTTGAATTTTGGGCAGATAAAACCACACAGCAACAACAGGACAATACCCACAAAAACGATATTTATGGGCAATTTGCGAGTTCAGACCTCAACCAAGAACAAGCATGTGGAGCCTCACAGCTCAGTGGATGAAAACATGAAGCCACATTACACAAAGCACACTTCCCTGGCTTGCATTAGGCCTGGCAATTTTGTTTGCCATTGCTATGTCTATACATTGGTTTCTTGTTCCAATGCATTTATTTCTATTAGACCAGTGGTGCCCAACCAGTCGGCCGTGGTCGACCAGTAGATCAATGACATGTAATATAATAGTCACGAGCGATGGGATGTTAGCTGCTGAACAGGCTAAGCTAACTAGCGTTAGCCGTTAGCCATTGCTGTCTACTAAACTTTCTTGTTCGACTGCATTTATTTCAATAGACCAGTGGTGCCCAACCAGTCGGCCGTGATCGACCGGTAGATCAATGACATTCAATATAATTGCCACGAGCGATGGGATAATGTTAGCCGCTGAACAGGCTAAGCTAACTAGCGTTAGCCGTTAGCTTAGCATTAGCCGTTAGCTTAGCGTTAGCCATTGCTGTCTACTATACTTTCTTGTTCGAATGCATTTATTTCTATTAGACCAGTGGTGCCCAACCAGTCGGCCGTAGATCAATGACATTCAATATAATCGATGCGAGCAATGTTACTAGTAAAAGGCTAAGCTAACTAGCGTTAGCCGTTAGCGTAGCGTTATCGTTAACCCTGCAAAACGCTCAAAAGCGGACTCTACAACAGAGTTCCATTCGTGAGAAAAGGGGGGTGGGTTATATTGACAAGGCTTGACAACAGATGTTCAAATATAACTTCATATTTATTGGTTATTTGTTTCTTTTATATCAGCATCCAGTCTCCAGTCTCCGTGTTAACACACTTCCTGTTTACATTTTCGAGCGTGACATCATCGCCTACGGCAAGCGTAAACGCTCAAAACGCAAACCGTAAACAGAACCCGGAGCGAACCAAGACTGAAGTATGTACACAAACTAGAGGGGGGAGAGGGAGGGGGGAAGTTCGCACCCAACCCGGAATGAGGACGGTACGGAATGGAACGGAACTGAATGGGTGAGTGAGAAAGGCCCCTAACACACACACAAAGTACACAGAGGCAACGCAGATACAAAGTCACACACACATGTATGTATGCATGTATGTAATGTATGCATGATGTCACGTCTCTGTTGTCCCACTGACTGACATTGGAGAGAAATATGGTGGGGGGTGACAGAGAGAGAGAGAAAGGGA
>NC_140179.1:46666616-46744116 GCF_963971535.1 Notolepis coatsorum
ACACCCCATCCAGAGCCCTAAGGTCTGCTGACCAGCTGCTGCTGGAGGTGCCTAGGACCAGGCTCAAAACTAGGGGAGATAGAGCCTTTGCTGCTGCTGCTGGAGGTGCCTAGGACCAGGCTTAAAACCAGGGGAGATAGAGCCTTTGCTGCTGCTGCTGGAGGTGCCTAGGACCAGGCTTAAAACCAGGGGAGATAGAGCCTTTGCTGCTGCTGGCCCCCCGGCTCTGGAACAGCCTCCCCCACATAAGATCTGCCCAGAGCCTAGAGGTTTTTAAATCCTTGCTCAAAACACACCTCTTCTCCCTGGCCTTTGACCAGAGCTAGCCTGGCATTTACAGATGACGTCCGCTGTCACTCTGGACTTTATCCAATTTTCCTGTCTCTTTTTATATTGCACTTTGCCTTTTCTTTCTTATATGTACTGTACTTTTTCCGTAATTTTAGTGTATTTTATTGCATTGTATGCGTTTTTATCATGTTGTAGTAAAGCACTTTGGTTTGGCTGTTAGTCATTTGTAAATGTGCTATATAAATAAAACTAACTTGACTTGACATGTGCTCCTTGGGCCTAACAAAATTAATAGTTGGTTTCCGGTTGCCGACCGACCCTGTCGATTTAGGTGCGACCCAATACATTTTATGAGTTTAAAAAAAAAAAAAAAAAAAAAAAAAAAAATCGGATTTTTTTTTTTTTTTTTTTTTTTAAAGAATAAAGTTTCATAGAAATCTTAGTCAAACATTTAGTATTATGGATATTAAACATGCTGGCAGAGTACATGCATCCATGTTGTTGTGAACATTTTAATTAAATAAAGAAATTCCCACCAACACCGTGGGAAAGAATAAAATAAAAAAATAAAATAAAATAAATTCCCTACCTACCCATGGCCAAACTGACAACCAACAGGAAACCAACAATATATTTTACTTTGCCTTGGTAAAAAGGTTAGCATAGAGCCCATACAGTATCCAGCCACAGACACACAAGTTTGAATGATTGAATGCAGATATGCAACAAACAAGAGACACAAACACAAACAAAGGCTTGTACACCGAAACATAGACACACATGTCAGCACTACTAGACAGGCCTGGACACAGACAAACAAAGAAACATACATACATAATTGATTACAGACACAAACACAAGTTGGCTTGTATGTAGACACAAGACACACACACAGTCTCTCACCTCTGGTCAGGCCTGTGAAGCTGACTGATAACTGGAGGGACCTGGAGAGAAAACAAGAGAGGGAGAGGGGGGGGGGGGGGGGGCAGGGGGAGAAAGAGTGCAAAAGAGAGAGGGAGACAGAGAGAGGGGTGGAAGAGAAAGAGCAAAAGAAAGAAAGAGGTCACATGAGGGTAATAGTATTTCTAATAACATTTGAGATATGTATGTATCACAGAAAGTACTGTAACACACACCCGTTTGAAGAAGTGTACTTTTTCATATAATTGTATATTTTTATACATAGGCCCGCCTACTACTAAATGAGAGAGAAAGTGAGACCGAGAAGAGTTTGTCAGACCAGATTTTTTTTACTGCAAAGTAAAACTGTCAACATGTTTTATCTAATAAAATAAAGTTCAGTCTGTTCATCTCACTTCAATCATTTTTATTGCAGAACATGGTATTTTCTCAAGCAGACAGATGTAAACACTGTAATCTGTGTTGCATGTACCTGACAAACTGAACTGTTTGTATTACAGTCATATTCCAACTTAACTGAATGCACATGTGTGTGTGTGTGTGTGTGTGTGTGTGTGTGTGTGTGTGTGTGTGTGTGTGTGTGTGGACTACTGTACTATTACAGGTATTGAAATGAACAATGCAACTTCCTTATAAAAAAGAAAAAAATGTTTATGAATAATTAAATATCGATACTTGGCGACGATACAGTATCGCCACGCAAAGTATCACGCTACTACTACGTATCGATTTTTCCCCCACCCCTAGCTATTACTATTAGTTGTACTCTTGTATTACTAGGACATATTTCACATAGTACAGAGGTATTTTAAGGAACATTTATTGTGCAAAACTGCAATAGAAAAATGCAAAACCTTTTCTCAAGTTACTTCCATCTCCTGAAAAACACTTTTTTCATGAAATACAATCAAATCAAGCGGCACAAAGTGAAAATAAAAACTACAGCAGGACAGGAGGTTTCTTTCCCTCAAACAACTCAAACACAATACAACTCCAACATAACTTAACTTTAGTGTACATGTTTGACAACGTAGAGAGAGAGAGAGAGAGAGAGAGAGAGAGAGAGAGAGAGAGAGAGAGAGAGAGCGTGATGTAATAGGTTTGAGTTTGAGGTTTGAGCTTCCTAAAGATGCCGTAGGTGATAATGTCACACCAGGATTGTCAACACAGAGTTGGAAACGGGAGCAGCCCGATGGATAAAGCGATATAAAGAAACGAATAGCCAAATAAATGTGAAGTTATCTTTGAACCTCTGTTGTCAAGCCTCTTCAATATACCACCCCCCCCCCCCCCTTTCCTCACTAATGGAACTGGTGCCACAGTCACGTTAGAACGTTAGCTTAGTAGCTAACGTGAGTTAGCTTAGCGGCTAACGTTAGCCCGTTGCTGTGCTAAAGCAAGTCTCCTCTCAGCCTCCTTAGCCAAATTGAAATGCCCAAACTATATGGCAAGGTCTGTGAACAAGTGGAGAAAAACTCAGTACAATTAAACACTATGCAACGACTACTGCAAACATAGAGTGAATCGTCAAGTAACGTTAACGTCATTGCTACTGCTGTGACTTAGCTGCTGTAGTCTACCGGTCACAACAAGGTATGAAGGTAGTCAAAATCCATACCGTAGCGCAAATTCATACTGTTTATACCGTATACGGTTTATACCTAACAGTGTTAGAGATCGTTGTGTTGAGAGAGAGAGAGATCGTCGTGTGTTGAGAGAGAGATCGTCGTGTTGTTGAGAGAGATCGTCGTGTTGAGAGAGATCGTCGTGTTGAGCGAGAGATCGTCGTGTTGAAAGAGAGAGAGATCGTTGTGTTGAGAGAGAGAGATCGAGAGAGAGAGAATTAGAATGTGAAATGGGCAGATTGTGGACATTGCAAACCACTTGGAACCACGTTAAGTAAAAGAAAAAAACAACACGGCTAACCGGCAATCTGAGCCCCTTGACTAGTCTTACAGAAATACAAAGTAGGCTACTGCCTGAAGAGACCGTTTCAGTGGGCCTTTAGTTTAAACTACATGTCACAGTCAGCCAGCCAACACATCAAACAGTGCTGATACACGCTAAGTCTGCATCACATGTCTCTGTCAAAGAACAGTTTCCAGTTTGTGCGTGTGTTTGTGCAGACACAGAGCTGTGTCATTTGAGTTTGGCATGCCTCCACATGAGAGAGAGGTGTGTGTGTGTGTGTGTGTGTGTGTGTGTGCGTGCGTGTGTGTGTGTATATATAATAGACATTTTATATAGCCATACAGTATATATATATGTGTGTGTGGTGTGTGTGTGTGTGTGTGTGTGTGCCAAGCTTCAAAAAGCACAAGCCAGAGGACACGCATGCAGCTGGACAAAAGGACACACAAAAACAAGCACAGACAACCATGAGCGGATGGACGGACGGACGACACACGCATGAACATTATACGTTTCATGTGACCGGAGAGTTGGAGGTGTGAGCTCTCATCATAATGATTCACTCAGCAGTTAGCCTAGTTCTCATGTCCTATTTGTTAAGCTAGACATGTCAACCTACAGTATAGATGTACTACACTTGTGTCCTATATAGGTTAAGCTAGACATGTCAACCTATAGATGTACAGTACACTTGTGTCCTATATAGGTTAAACTAGACACGTCAACCTATAGATGTACAGTACACTTGTGTCCTATATAGGTTAAACTAGACACGTCAACCTATAGATGTACAGTACACTTGTGTCCTATATAGGTTAAGCTAGACATGTCAACCTATAGATGTACAGTACACTTGTGTTCTATATAGGTTAAGCTAGACATGTCAACCTATAGATGTACAGTACACTTGTGTTCTATATAGGTTAAGCTAGACTGCAGACTTTTTTTTCTTTTTTCAAATACCACTCCCGACTCTCAAGCCTCTACCTCCGTCAATCATTTGGCGATCTCGGAAATGATTGGACAGGGTTGTAAGTAGGGGTGTAACGGTACACAAAATCCACGGTTCGGTACGTACCTCAGTTTTGAAGTCACGGTTCGGTATTATTTTCGGTACAGTGGGGGAGGGGGGGAGATTGCTTTTAATTTTTTTTTTTTTTAATCTTTTTCCCCCTCCATTTTTCTCCCATCCCAATGTTAGTCGTTATGCCAATTCCCAATCCCCTTCCTGGTCGCTGCGCACTTACCCCCCACAGTCGGTCTGGGAGAGTGGAGGCTATCACGTGCTTCCTCTGACACACGTCCAGCCAATCAACTGCTTCTTTTCACCTGGCAGCGCGGATTCTCATTGAGAGGGCGTAGCGTGTGGAAGGATCACACTATCCTACTCAAGTCCTATCCGCGCTTAGCAGGCGCCCCGACCGAACTGTAGGAGTCGCTGTTTACAACGACCCGGACCCACCCCGCCAGCTTCTCCCACCCTCTAATACTGCCAATTGTATTAGTGTGAACGGCCAGCCAAGCTGGTGACAACCCCGGAGCTGTGAGCTGGATTCGAACAGGCGAATCTAGCCGCTCCGGGGTTTGGTGACGAACGCAATCTCCGTTACGCCACCTGACCGCCCTGCTTTTCATTGATCTATTTATTATTATTATTATTATTATTTAACTGTATTAAACAATATAAAACGAATTGGCCATAATTTATTGAGCAAACTAATGCTTACTGCTGTAACCTACTAATATCACTTAAAGTAAATCTGAAGATTATTATATAGCAGATGCCTTGGACAACTGTAGCGTGTGCTTGTTTATACAGAGCTGGTGGTAATGGTATGACTTGCTGGCTGAAATACGGACGAGAGGGAACTAGGTAGCGGGGCTCTATTACTCTCTATGCTCCATGTGCTTAAACCCAGTGTTCTCGACAACGGAGTATGGTCGCAGATCTGCTGCTATAAACACACATATGGCATTTGTTATTGCTTTGGCCCGGTCTGAATTAATAGCGAGATGCTGCTTGAATGCCACAGGGAGCTGGGTTTGCTTCTTCCGTGTACCAGTGATATTCACATTCGGGTGATGCCATTTCAAATGCGTGATAAAGTTCGCAATAAAGTTGAACAATGCCGGCACGTAGCCCCTTTCGTGACTGATGCAAGGCTTGCATCACAAGTGTGCATCACAGGGCCCTTTCTCACTCACCTATTCGGTTCCATTCCATTTCGTTCTAGTCCATTCCGAGATCTGATGCGAACTCCCCCCCCCCCCTCTAGTTTGTGTACACACTGCAGTCTTGGTTCGCTCCGGGTTCTGTTTACGGTTTGCCTTTTGAGCGTTTACGCTTGCCGTAGGCGATGATGTCACGTTCGAAAATGTAAACAGGAAGTGTCTTAACACGACGGCGGAGACTGGATGCTGATATAAAATGAACAAATAACCAATAAATATGAAGTTATATTTGAACCTCTGTTGTCAAGCCTTGTCAATATAACCCACCCCATTTTATCACGAATGGATGGTGTTGTAGAGTCCGCTTTTGAGCGTTTTGCAGGGTTAACGATAACGCTAAGCTAACGGCTAACGCTAGTTAGCTTAGCCTTTTACTAGTAAACATTGCTGCATCGATTATATTGAATGTCATTGATCTACTGGTCGACCACGGCCGACTGGTTGGGCACCACTGGTCTAATAGAAATAAATGCATTCGAACAAGAAAGTATAGTATACAGCAATGGCTAACGCTAAGCTAACGGCTAACGCTAGTTAGCTTAGCCTGTCCAGCAGCTAACATTATCCCATCGCTCGTGGCAATTATATTACATGTCATTGATCTACTGGTCGACCACGGCCAACTGGTTGGGCACCACTGGTCTAATAGAAATAAATGCATTCAAACAAGAAACCAATTAGGGCTGGGCGATAAAACGATAACTATCGCGATAAATTATTTCCTCGAAATAAACATGAAACGTGGTCGCAAAGTTTCGATATATCGATTTTCCAAGCTTGGCTCCGTTCAGCCTCGGCTCACCACACTCACTGACAACAACCAACGTTACGTGATGACGTGTTTACGCACAACAGCTAACAACCAATCAGTGAAGGAGATGGCCGAGAGCGAAGTATACCCGGAAGGAGGTAGGACTCACTCAACAACCAGGCTTGCTAGGCTAATTAGCTTGCACGCCGATGTTTTATATATTTACGTGCCGAGTATGTGTGTGACGTGAATTCTGAGGCCACGTTTATAGTAGTGGGGGTATACAGTGGACGTCGTTTCAATATATTGTGGCGGAAGAGAGTATTTTAGTGTAATATTTAGCACATTGTCATGGAATACTCCGCTTAGATACTACAGGCTTGCTAGGCTAATTAGCTTGCACGCCGATGTTTTATATATTTACGTGCCGAGTATGTGTGTGTTTTGAATTCTGAGGCCACGTTTATAGTAGTGTGAGGTATACAGTTCGTTTCAATATATTGTGGCGGAAGAGAGTATTTTAGTGTCATATTTATTGTCATGAGATACTCCGCTTGTCGGCTAACTACTAACGTAACGTGCGCGGACTGATGACGACATCAACTCGACTTGAGACAATCGCAGCAGCATAAGAAGTCAATTAAACTTGACGGACATTATATCGACGATAATTATCGATATCGAATTATATGAAAATAATTTTATAATTTTATCGCGATAACGTTTTTGGTCATATCGCCCAGCCCTAAAACCAATGTATAGAAATAGCATGGCAAACAAAAATTGCCAGGCCTAATGCGCGCCAGAAGTGCTGTGCTTTGTAACGTGGCTTCATGTTTTCATCCACTGAGCTGTGAGGTTCCACATGCTTGTTTTTGGTTGAGGTCTGAACTCTCAAATTGCCCATAAATATCGTTTTTGTGGGTATTCTCCAGTTGTTGCTGTGTGGTTTTATCTTCCCAAAATTCAAGCAAGCATGACAGTAATGACGTTGTGTGTGTCACGCCCACCGCTCCCACTGGCCCGCATCCGAAACCACCTAATCCAACTGGCCCAGGTTCAGCGGGGGGTAAAACGAATCAGCGCCGGTTCGATCCCAAAAGGGGTGTGCCCGTCTGAGTGAGAACACTCCCCCCGTGCCCCGGGGCGGTGATTCGATCCCAATAGCTGAGTGAGAAAGGCCCCACAGTCACGAAAGGGGCTAGCCGGCACGTAGCTTTAGTGCGATCCACCCGTCTTTGTCCATTACTGTGGTTAACTGGGAATCCGAAATGATCCCAAACAGGAGACTTGAATGTTGTGGGAGCATCTTCTAGCTCTGGCTTGTCAGTTAGTATTGACTCGCCATACTAAGGCTAATATGCTATGCTGAATTACAGCTATCGTTCAGTGTAGCTGCGCGCTGCGTGAGATGAACAAACAACATCCGGTTAGTTGTGCACGTTATATTAGGGCCGGGGGGATTTAAGTTCCGCAAAAAAAGGTTCCGTACCATTGCAATCGTTCGGTGCACAGCGCATACTGTACCGGAGGACCACATTGAGGCGGTACAGTACGTATTCGCGTACCGTTACACCCCTAGTTGTAAGCAATGAGTAGGGCTTTTCAATGGTATCCCAGGTGGGAATGAGCGAATAAGGGATCTAGGTAAAAAGTCACAAGCCAAAACAGGAAAAGAATTCTCCGTCGAATGCATTGAAGTCTGAGAAAATCGTTTTCCGAGCTCTCTCACTTTTTACCAAAACCGCTTCTAATCACTCATTTCTGAACGAATTTCTATGAAATGTGGACATGTACTACACAAGACTGCGGGCTATGGAGCCAGGGTATTTTTTCAGCCATACCACTTTTTTGGGAAATACTACTTCTGGACTACCAACTACTACAGAAAAACGTGAGTAACAAGTTTTTCTACAACTGAAGTTCCGACCTATGTAACTCTAGTCTATTTCATTCAAACTAAAAGTAAATTTTCTTTATTGCATCAGAAACTTCAGAATGTCATATTTCAAGAGAGACCAGGCTCATGCATGTGCTATAAGTATTAAGTATAGTCAGGGACCGAAACTAAAGCCCGCCGCCTTTGGCGCATGACACTTAGAGGGCTGCCCGCCGTGTGGCGTGTAGACGTGTAGTTCATAACTTCATAACGATACTCTTGTGCGAGTACAGATTATAGCCGCTCGTCTTTTTTTTCTCCGCCGCGAGATCGTTAAAAAAACTACAAGTCCCACATCGCACTAGGTCCAATCACAGTAGAGTGACGCGACTGGTTTCATGAGAAAAAAAGCAAATGACCAATCAGAAGCTATCATTTGGCTTGTTTACTTCCATCTGCTCTAGTGAGTCTATATCGGACCTCCAAGAGCTACCGTTACTGTTTAAACAATGACCCAGTCAACTATTCACTTTTAGTTTAATACATGACGAGGCACTGTCTAACGGTATCTAGCTGGCTAGCTACTGATAGCTGCTGATATCAACAAATGCTCCAGCAATAGTCTACTCAAGTGCATAATAATACCTCCGGTCCCTCGTTAGCTAGCTTAGCTAGCTCACGTTGATCCATATGTCCCAGTAAACTAAATGGTCTTAACGTTATCTACCGGGCTAGCAGTAGCTACAGATAGCTCCTGATATCAATGTCTTATAACATTGATTGAATGCGTATTCTAGCTGAGGGCATGTTGAATGTGATTTGACAAAAGAACGGTAACGTTATAAATAGGTCCAGCTGCATCGCCGGAGAATCCTTGCATGCTGAATGTAGGGTCTAGCTGAATATAGGGTCTAGCTGCAGGGCCGGAGAATCCTTGCTGGAGCTGGAGGCTACTCAAGTATACACACAGACAGTGGAGCTGTTTGCAGATAGCAAGCATTTTGACTTATTGCGTGGTGGCGATGTCTCGCAGATAATACAACTACAAGTATGATTATATAATATATATTTTATTTAAAAAAAAAAATTATATAAAATATATATATATATTTTTTTAATCAAAAAAATGTTGGCAGGTAAGAAATATGCTTGGCGGGTAGACTCTTCCCATCTACCCACCACTGGCCGGTGAGTCAAAAAGTTAATTTCGCTCCCTGAGTATAGTATTTTGTAGTGATGCACGATATATCGGCCGCCGATATAATATCGGCCGATATGGCCGTTTTTTTACACATCGGTATCGGTCCGATATCAAGATAGGGCCGATATGGGCAGATATATATATATTTTTTAATTCATTTTTTTTTATATGTTTTGGCCTTAAATAGTTTCAAAATATCGTCATTTCTGAAAATAAGTTACAAAAGTAAAAAAGATTATGCGTTTTGGAAAATGGCTCTTTATTTGATTATCATAAAAAAGTATTTTCTATACAGAGACATCGGTAAATATCGGTATCGGCCAGAACAGCAATATTAATATCGGTTATCGGTATCGGCCACAATTTTCACATCGGTTCATCACTAGTATTTGTTTGCAAAAAAGTAAGCAGTCCTCAAAAATGAAAACTAAAATGGCCACTTGTTTGTTAAGAGCAGGCCTGTACGCTGCGATGATATGATCGCGAATTGCCCCTTTAATTGGCCGTTGCGATTGGTAAATATTATCTGGGGGCGGGCTTGCGAGTAGTGCTTTCAAGCCTTGCATTCGTATTTCACTCCTAAATTATCCAAGGCGTGTGATGACGCCACTCACGCGAGCTCGTGGTGCTATGAAAGAATCTGTCGGCAATGAATGAACTTACTGCGATCACCGATAGCCTGAGTGAAAAAAAAGATTTGCGCGGAGTGAATCTGGGTCACGCTATATACTTGGAACTTGTAGTCTATCGTGCGATTAAAGACCATGTCCCTATCTGCGTAGTCTATACATCCAACACCAAATCCCATAATTCCTAGCGAAACGAAACTGAATGTAGCCGCTTCCTTTAAATAATAATATGGCTCTTGCTCCGCAAGAACAACGGAGTGGATAATGGATATCAGTCAATTTTATGACAACCACGTCCGATGTGGAGAGATGATAAGATGATGATGATTGACGTGATGATGTGATGATTGATTGACGGGGACACGGAAACTTCTAACGTTCAGGATCAGCCATGCATTACGTGAGTACCCCACTATTAGGACGTGAAATACTGTCTACTTAAATTGACACCGCGGATCAATAAAGTATCAACCTATCTAATAATGAGACGATATGCAAATAATATAATACTAATAATTGTCGGTTCCCCGTATATGAAATGAAATGACTGCTGGTAAAATCACTGTTTATTTCTCGTTTTGCATAGTATTACATTCCACTTCTATAAACAATCAAAGTCCTACCGTAAGAGCCTCATACGGGTCAATTAAACCTTTTTTATTAGTCTTTCCTTCGAGCTAAGTTGGACTGAACATTTCACTGTCAAAAGCGCAAATGTAAATAAGGTTGCGTTTTCAAAATAAAGGTCATATATACAAATACCTCTCAATTCTTATAAAAAAAAAGTCCCGGATATACATAAACATTAATTGGCATAGATCTCTATAAACGGCCCAACACATTGATCACTTTAGGCACACACTGAAACCAGTAACATCACAAATATGAAGCAGGTAATTACCCATACAAATAATAAACCTTTCATGAGGTTATTTACAATAATAATAATTCATTTGATTTCTAAAGCACTTTTCATTGTGAAACAAATGTATGCAGAGTTTCTTCTCCTCCTGATTAATGGTGTGTGTGTGTTGTGATGATCTCATTCAAGGAGCACTACACAAGCGCGCGCACACACACACACAGTTTGTTGTTTTTGTTCTATTAGTGATTTACACACTCAGTTGGTTCATTATAAAAGATACAAACCTGAAAACAAACGCACTTAAATGTTAAATAAAAGGACCACAGTAATGAGGCAGGAGGAACATATTTTTTTTAATAATGGTAAAATTGTTATTAAAAAATTTGCCCCTAAAAAATATTTTTTGCCCCTAAATTTCTCATTTAGGGGCAAGTGTGCCCCTAGTGAAAAAGCTTAGCGTACAGCCCTGAAGAGGTTGGTGCAGCTTTAGCTCCTGTTAACACTTTCTGCGCCAGCTGTTTTATCAATCTCTACCGCTAGATGGCCAGCTTAAAATAGTTGTTTCCGCAGTGTTTCACTGTTTGCGAAGCTGTGTTCTGTATTATAGCTGTGGAGACAATGGTGTGGCTCATTTGACAGACACTACTTGCAGTGCAACATGAAAATAATTGTTTGTTTCTACACACTGTAGTTTGTAGTTTATTACACGCTAAACATAGCGCATTTCCAAGATAATCCAGTATTTTTTCATAGATCGTGAAATAACACGTTATGTGCAATAAGCCCGAATCGTTCTGGTTGATTCCCTGAACCCCCAAATCAAAGGTATATAACATGTACTTATTACATGGCGTTTTCACATTCGCCGAAATGCTTGCTTGTGATTAGTCAATAGCGCGCGTCAGAGGTCCGATATTACCCGATAACGGACCTCTGTGGAACAATAATGACCGCTGTGCGCAGCTGTTCGCAATCAAGCCCACTGACATCAGTGCAATCAGACACTGACGGCTGCCGAGGAAGCTGCCGGCGATGACAGGGCGGAGCAACGAGCGGAGCCAGAACCAGTGTTGCGAGTCTATGTAAAATTAATTAGGTATATTGTTAGTAAGTTAGCCATGTAATAAGCGGGATAATGTATAGCTATACTCGATCATTGTCGCAAAATAATTGACCTTCACTGACGTTTAAAACACCTCGCTGAGGTGGCTCGGTATTTTAAACTCTGAGTCTGTCAATTATTTTGCGACAATGACCTCGTAGCTATACATTATCCCTTACATATTACAAGTATAAAATAAAATAAGTATAGCAAGTAAAAAATAGAAGATACGATAGTATTGTGATACTAAATATATTGCGATATGCTGAGTATTGCGATATTAATATTGCAATATATTGCGATTTATTACCTTTTTTCAATTGCAAAGTAAAACTTTGTCAACATGTTTTATCTAATAAAATAAGGAAGACGTGTATCCACGCCAATGCAATTCCAGTTCAGACACAGACGATACTGCCACCTGGTGATATTCGATCAGCATTGCAATTCTAACATATACAAACAACCCAAGGATGGATAGAATGACTCAGATGATGATTTAGAACGGGGATCAGAGGAAAAAGATCAAAGGATCTAAAAACGTAATTGTACGTGTTTGCCACTGAACCGCTGGTGAGCAAACACGTAGTATTACGTGATTAGCGCAGAAAGTGTTAACTCATTCAGCGCCGGAGCTATATGACTGAATTAGGTCTAGATGGCCAGCGCTTTAATCAATGGGAGGACGGGGATATTTGCGAGTGCTTAAAATATATCTTAAATTATGGCTATGGGTCTAATACACCCGTCGCTTTTCAATGAGTTGCTTGCAGTCAACATGTACAAAACGGCAGCCCTAGTCCTTACCTCACATCTCTGATGTCCTGCAAAAAGATTAATCCAATTCCTGATCGCCATTCCAAAAATGTATCGTGTTTATTGATCCAACGTTATATATCCAAAACACATAATCCACGCTGCTCAGTGTCCCCAGTTAATGTGGTATAACGATACTGCATGCCCGAGAAGGAAAACCTGGACCGGACTTTTTTTCTTTTTTTGATGCACAGTCCCAGCCAATCCAATCCAATGATGTGCAATACCATCCGGGAGACGATAGCCGGCGGTGTTTGCCCTTTTGCGAGCTCAGACCCATTCCCAACGATAACATCAGGTTGGATGGATGAAAATGAATGTATATCGCTAATAAAATTTATAGCGATTAAAACCCGACTATACTCGTGATTGGCGCTCAAGCGTCTGCGAGTTAACCCGACTATACTCGTGACTGGCGTCCAATGAGTTAAGCTTTAGGTCCTGTTAAGGTGCAGCTTTAACTCCTGTTTGATTGATTGAATCCTTTATTTATTCTCCATGAACATTGAGGTTTTACCCTCATTTGCAATGTTGTCGAGATTACACAGAGAACCAAATTAAATTAAAAAGTTACACATTGAGGTAGGGATCATGTTTTTAAATTGTTAATAGGATAGTAGGGTATATGGATTTTTTTGTGTGAGTTGAATATCATTCCAGGAAGCTGGTGCATCAAAAATCAAAAGGCACTGGCAGACTTACCAAGTTCAGACTGAACTCACGGGACCTTAAACTGTAAACCAATCATTTGTCCTATATATGGATAAGGCCCATATTTTCCAATCTAAAAATCATTGTGATATATAATATAAATAATAATATAATTTGTCCATCAATGGCCTTAAAAGATAAACGGATACCAATGCCTATTTCTTCTTTCTGATAGAGAAGACCAACCCACCTTAGTTATCATACAGGATGCAAAGATGAGTGCTGTAAGTATCACTAGTTATGAATCTAAGAGCAGAATGACAGACAGTGTCTGGGGGTAAGAGTGGACAAGGCAGTGTTTCTATAAATTACATCATTATAATCCAAAACTGACAAAGACTGCTTCAACATTATCCTCTTTCTGTGATTCATAGTTCAAATTAGCTTTGGCTCAGTGTTTTCTATTTATTTATTTGGGGTGGGGGTATTAATTTAGATGCACTGGTTAAAATGATATTTTGGTATGAATCGATTACTTGTTAGTAAATAATGCAATTAGATATTTTTGCCAGTTTGTTTAGCCTAGATAGGATAGATAGACAGATATAGAGCGAGTGAGCGAGATAGAGACAGACTGAGGTAGAAAGAGACAGAGAGAGTGTGTGATATAACAAAGTGGGCCAGACAGACACTCTGAGACAATAGAGAGCAGTCTAGCTCTAGTCTAGTCTATCACACACACACATACGATCAGACAATCAACCACTCAGGCAGTCAACTGCTGCAGTCCTCTGTGGGCCAGTATGCAAATTAACACATATCACACCAAACATTGACAGATACAGACACACAGATGTGCGCACCCTCAAACAGACAGTTCCCTCCCAGCTTCCATCCGTGGCTGCGACTCCATCAGCCTCTTCAAAAACTGACACGACCTTTTCAGATTCACCTTCCCACGGCACAGCCACATACAGACAGGCCTCCTGGCTAAAACACAGTCTGATGGCTACAGTATAGTACATAGAGTCAGGCCTCCTGGCTAAAACACAGTCTGTAGACTACAGTATAGTACATAGTCAGGCCTCCTGGCTAAAACAGTCTGTAGACTAAGTATAGTATACAGACAGGCCTCCTGGCTAAAACACAGTCTGTAGACTACAGTATAGTACATAGTCAGGCATTAGGGATGCCCCGATCACGTTTTTTGCCACCGATACCGATCACCGATCGCCGTGAGCCATATCGGCCGATACCGATCCAATCGTTTTTGATTAAAAAAAATTAAAAATTATTTTATATAATTTTTTTTTAATAAAATATATATATTATATAATTAGACTTGTGCTTGTATTATCTGTGAGACATCGCCACCACGCAACAAGCTCCACTGTCTGTGTGTACTCTAGTAGCCTCTAGCTACGGCCAGGATTCTCCGGAGCTGCAGCTAGGCCCTATTGATCATATTCAACAACATGCCCTCAGCTCGAATACGCATCGAATGAGTGTTATAAAACATTGATATCAGGAGCTATCTGTGGCTACTGCTGGCCGGCTATATAACGTTGATACAGCGCCTCGGTGAACTATTTAGTTCAGTGGGACATTTCGTTTGGAACAGTGAACTACCTTGCGCTAACGCGAGCTAACAGAGGTATCATACACGTCTCTACTAGACTTGCTGGAGCGTTTGTTGATGTCAGGAGCTATCGGTAGCTGGCCGGCTAGATACCGTTCGGTTAGACAATGCCTCATCATGTATTGGACTGGAAGTGAATGGTTGACTGGGTCATTTTGTAACGGTAGCTAACGTTAACTCAGGGAGACGCCGTCCACCCGTCCCACTAGACACCCGTGTTTACATGCGCGCGGGAGGGGCTGGAGGGAGCAGACGCTGCACCTCTGTGTGGGAGTGAGTGCAGCTCCCGGTGTCTGAGACAGAACTCAGCAGATGAGATCGGTTTTGACGATCGGCGAAAATAAAGCATTATCACCGATCACCGATCGCATATTTATACTGATTATCGGCCGATAACGATCGGTGGCCGATCGATCGGGGCATCCCTATCAGGCATCTTGGCTAAAACACAGTCTGTAGACTAGACAGGGTTCCCAAACTTTTCAGGCCGCGACCCCCAAATAACGGTGTCAGAGAGCCGCGACACCCACTATTAAAGGAGGTAAAAAAATATATAAATGGAAATGTATGGTTGAAACATGCAAACGTTCAAACGCACACACACACACTAATAAGCATTGGAGGCTTTTAACCAGGGCCGGACTGGGGAAATCATTCAGGCCAGGAAATATAGTGCAAAATATAGCCCCAGTCAGGCCACTTTTTAAGCAGGGGGTCTGGGGGTCCCCCACCAGGATTTTTTTTGTTACAAAGACTTCATTTCCTGCATTCTGGTGCAGGAATTTTTTTATTTGTACCCTTTAAATGCCAGTGTTTGTGAGGAATCACAAATTATTGTTAAAAAACAGGCTAGCATATGTATGATTAGCAACAACACTGATTTTGATGGATTTTCTGTTTTTTTGTAATCTTAGATTGAAAAAAATACAATCTTTTATTCAACTTCAGCCCTGATCATAACACCACATCCATTTTATAATTCTAACCCTTTAAATGCCAGTGTGTGTGATGGCATATATTTGCAATATATCAAATGCAAAGTAGATTTTTCTGGGGGGGATTATTACAGGCTAGCATGTGTCAATGATTAGCAACAACAGTTTTTTGTAAGGGTCCCGCCTCCACCAATCACATGCGGCTCCCTTTGTGTGTGTGTGAGAGCAAGAGAGAGATAGTTCTCCAAATTGTGTGAGTTGCAGTGATCTCCTGGTTGTTCCACACCTGGGTTATCTTCTAACTATTACGCGGCTGCAACTAGAAACACTGGCCTGGCCTGCTTCTAAGTTCAGTGACCTGACTGCATAAAAACAAATCATCTGGCGACACCCCCCTCCCCCACTTTGGGAACCCCTGGACTAGAGTATAGTACACAGACAGGCCTCCTGGAAATCAGACTGCAGAAACCATAGAGTAATAATTACACTGTTACTACAGTGGTGGCCTAAAGGTTAGAGAGGTGGGGCTTGTGACCAGAACAATACTCAATGTTGAATTGCCCTTGAGCAAGGCAATGAACAACCAAAGTGATGGTGGGGCTGATCTCTGACAACGACGTTAAGGTCTACCGGGAGGAGGTTGATGTACTGGCACGCTGGTGTCAGGAGGACAACAGCCTGCTCCTGAACATTGGTAAAACCAAGGAGCTGATCGTGGATTTTAGGAGAACACAGCAGGGGACACACACACCACTGTGGATAAACGGGGCTACCGTGGACAGGGTGAGCAGCTTTAAGTACCTGGGGGTCCACATCTCAGAGGACCTGACATGGACAACACACATACTCAGTCGTAAAAAAGGCAAAGCAGCGCCTCTACCACCTGAGACAGTTTGGAAGTTCAGAGTATCGGGGAAGATACTCCAGTCCTTCTACACCGGAGCTGTAGAGAGCATCTTGTCTGTAAACATCACTGCCTGCCTGGTATGGAAACAGTAAGGCACAGGACAAGAAGGCCCTACAGAGAGTGGTGCGCTCAGCTGAGCGTACATTGCACTACCACTCCACTCCTATTCCGGGGCTGTAGAGAGCATTCTGACTGGAAACATCACTGCCTGGTTTGGTAACGTTACAGCACGGCACAGGACAGGAAGGCACTCCAGAGAGTGGTGCGCTCAGCAGAGCGTACCAAGGGTATTGCACTACCACCCCTGCAGGACTTATATAACAGGAGGTGCAAATCCAGAGCCTGCAGAATTATGAAAGACCCCCACCACACCACCCCAACAACAGCCTGTTCAAGCAGCTGCGCTCAGGCAAGCGCCTACGGTCACACGCTGCAAGAACAGAGAGACTCCGGCTCAGCTTCTTCCCCCAGGCCATCAGAACACTGAACTCTCCACTCACAAGTACACATGAGCACACACAGACACACACAACACTCATGCGGCAACCGCTAAAACAATCACTTTAAACAAAATGTCACTTTAAAAAATAGAAAGTCACTTTAAAGGAAGGAGGTACTGTATAGTATAGTTTAGATACATTAAGAGTTAATAATTGTAAATTGTATGAACCAGTTTCTCAGGAACTTAGCATGTATTTTTTACCATGCATATCTTGTGTCTTACCTATTCCCCCCCCCCCCCCCCCCATGCCTATTTTATTATTGTATTTTGCACAATCAATGCGGGCTGCGGCATTACCACCCGCATTTCACTGTATGCCCTGGTATGTATGTGACAAATAAACCTCTTGATTCTCCTAGTGTTCAACAGTGTCAAGACTACTCAGCAAATCTACCATGTCTAAATAAAGGTTTTAAAACAAAAACATCCTGCAACCTAATATTTTCTATATGTATGGTATCTTACATAAACTGAGTCATGCAAGCAGGGGAGGAAATTAGGCCACTTTACTCGCCAAATGCGAGTATTTTTTACGTTTGGCGAGTGATTCATGAAGAGCACTCGCCAGTCTGGCGAGTACTAGTAATTACAAAACAAAACAAAAAAATCATTCTGCAATCTGCTGATTCGCTCACTGGCACAAGCCGAACTCTGACTCCCCCCTTGATTCTTCCCATTTGCGCCTCATAATAATCCGACCATAACCAATGAACATCATCGTTGTACAGATGCGCTCTAAGATCCTCCAATGAACACTCGTTTTCTAGAAGATGTCGCACATCTAGGGGAAGTGGACAGACCACTGCGCGCAGACCTACAAACTCCTGTCACCGGCTTGACAACGTAGACACACTTAGACAAAAACACATTGTGGATGAAAATAATTGCATGTAGAGTCGTCGCTTTCGGATATCAGTGCAGTCTGACATGGGGACGAACAACAGCACACGACGTTCTCCTTCGAGTCGGATGAGAATGACAAGTGGACGTGAGGCTAACCAGCATTAGCCGGCTAGCTACCTAGCATCAAGCTACCATAACGCGCATTCAACATAGTGGACTATACTGAGCGGCTTTGCTTAAATGCAGCAGAGTGACATTTTATTATTACCGGGTTTCCCCCCATATCACCACTCGCCCATATGCCCTTCACAACGGTGATGTTGTCATACTTGTCATTCAGAATACACCTGCTGAACCCCTAGCGTTGTCATGAGATTCGGTTCCAATGTATTGTCATCATACAGCACAAGTACAGTACAACCAGAATACGTTTGGTATCCAACCAGAGTGCAAATGTAACAAGTCAAGTTCAAGTTGTTTTATTTAGCTATTACATTACAGTGAAATGCTTGGTTCTTTCACCAGCCCAACCCAACCCAGTCCAACCTAGACCAGCACAACCCAGTCCAACCCAACCCAGTCCAACCTAGACCAGCCCAACCCAGTCCAACCCAACCTAGACCAGCCCAACCCAGTCCAACCCAACCTAGACCAGCCCAACCCAGTCCAACCTAGACCAGCCCAACCCAGACCAGCCCAGTATCTTTCACTGCCTAGTTCAGCCCAACCCAGCATCTTTCACGGCCCAGTTCAGCCCAACCCAGTCCAGAATAGTTCCCTCTTTCATGTTAATATGTGATATCCTAATATTTTTGAAGAGTAGAGACAGTGTGATTAATACATGTATGCTAATATTGTGGAGAGTAGAGACACTTATTAATGTTTTATGCTAATAAATATTTTAAAGAGTAGAGACACGGTGTGATTATTATTACTATGATTGAAAATCAATTTAGACGAAGACATACAAAGAAGTAATTATCACAATTAGCGATTTATTTTGGCTGGTAAAAAAATCAGTTTGGCTGGTAAAAAAAATCATCTACTCGCCAGTTGGCTGGTAAGCCAAAAAGTTAGTTTCCTCCCCTGCATGCAAGTTATCAGAGGCTTAAAAGGCTTTGTTACATTTTGGGATGATTTTGGATCGTGGTTGAACCGAAGAACAAACAAACGTGCTTATTGGCTCACTGACGCTGATGAGATGAACTACTTGGTTGGGTATCATTTGACACGGTGTCATTCGATGCCAAATCCCTTATACCACCACAGCATCTTTCGATACTCGATAGCATCGAAGCAATTCGATCAATACCGTGCTGAAAGTATTGGATTTTGATACCCGGCCCGGGTCATATGACGCCTCCTCTTGTCAAGAACACATACGCGTCGACAGGAAAATCAATCGGGGCTCTCAATTCATGAAAACTATTTCTGAAGAATGAAGATCTAAGGTTTCTACAGGGCGCTGACACGACTCTGCTGTGGCGTAAAGTGATACAGGTCTTGTAAGGTAACCGAGATCACACACGTTGACGACATTAGGCCATTTCTTGTATAAATCAAATTGTACAATCCAATCAAATTGTACAAATACAATTACCCTAAATGACACCAGCGGTGGTTAGTGGATGACAACAATGTACAGTCAGATACTTGTAGCTGTTTAGTCTGTGTTGTTCGTCAACAATAGAAAAAAAATAGAATACACTTAAAATAGAGCTACACTACTTCAACTAACCTCTTCTCTCGCTGGCCATCTAAACCATGCACCGTGTATTTCTATTCCAGCAGCTACTGTAAATGATAGCTGGTGCTGCAAACAATAGAATACACTAGACTAGAGATTACATAATGCTGCATGCGTACTGGCTAAAATAGCTCAAAGACAAAAACCACAGTAGCTGGGAAAGTACTTTGCGTCACTGATGCTGGCCAACAATGAAAAGGGCTCAAATATAGGTAATTACACCCTGCCACTTTGGTAGGCTAACCACGACAGAGCTCATCTTGGATGAATTGAAAATGGGGGACCCTGATGTAAACAAGACGAAAGTCTTTCTCTGGTCTGCAGCCCCTTAACACTTTGGGTGCCATGGGTTAAATTCATGATATGTAATGTTTGTGGAAGAAAAGTCTGCACACCGTCTAGTGTTCCCACGTTTTAATGTACTTGAACACAACGTTTCGGCCTGTGGCCTTTTTCAAGTGTCAACGACATGTGAAAAGGGGTGGGGTATATATACATATACAAATTAAAGGTCAAGGTTGAGCCAGGTCAATCAATTAGCCTATAGGCTACACATTTACAGACCATATTGCAGCTCAAGTGCCTAGAACATATGGTACATAGTAACAATAACAGTAGTACGGTAGTTTAGTAGTTAAATGTGACACACCTTCACATGCCAAAATTGAGAAAATATATAATAAGAAAACTTAAAAAACAGAAAAATTTATAAAAAAAAACACAAAATCAGGACAGAATGTGTGTATTTACAGGAAGGGTTTAATGTCAAACTCTTCATTCAGTCCAAGAGGGGCCATAGTCTGCAGGGTGTGAATATGGTAGGTCTCTCTCTGCAAAAGTAGTTTGCCATGGTCTCCTCCTCTCGCTGGTCTCTCTACCTTTTCAATGCCTGTGTATCTTAATGTGCTGATATTGTGTCCTGCCTGTCTAAAGTGTACTGCAACCGGGTTATGTTCATCACCACATCTGATGTTGCTGCGGTGTTCGCTGATGCGTATTTTGAGTTGCCGGTTGGTTTTACCTACATAGCACAGGCCACAAGGGCATTTGATTAGGTAGATGACATGAGTGGAGCTACAGGTGATGAAGCCACGGACTCTGAGGGTTCTACCATTACGTGGATGTGTGTAGGTCTTACTCTTAAGAGTATAGCCACACTGTGCAGTGTGCACAGTTACCACACTTATAGTTCCCATCTGGGGTGTTATCTAGGAACGTGGGTCTGTGAGCCGTGGGTGGGCTATAGGATCTCACTAGTTGGTTTCTCAGGTTGGGGGGGCGTTTGTAAACTACGGCAGGAGGTTCCTTGAAAACAGCTTGGAGTTTGGGATCAGAGTTGATGATGTGCCAATGTTTATGTAGGATCTTTTTTAATTCAAAAGCTACAGGAGAGTATGTAGTGCAGCACAGTGGGGACTGGTCCTTAGTGGGTCTAATTCTAGGTTGTAGGCATTCGTCCTGTGTGGCCACATCAAAGCGGTTAGCAGCTTTATCTATCCATTCTGTAGGATATCCTCTCTCCTGGAATCTCCTGCTCAGGTCTGTGGACTGTCTCTGATATAGACTATCGAGACTACAGATTCTCCTGGCTCTGTGAAACTGGCTGACCGGGAGGCTCTTAATGAGGTGGGTGGGATGGAAACTGTCACCCCGTAGTAAGGTGTTTCTGTCAGTAGGTTTACGAAATAAATCAGTATGTATAGTATTCCCCTCCTTGATAACCAAAACATCTAAGAAGCTGATGCTGCTAGAGCTGGCCTCCAAAGTGAAGTTCAAATTGGAGTTAGCTGCGTTGAGATATTTATGAAATGCCTCCAGTGACTCTTCACTCCCTGTCCAAATAATGAAAATGTCATCAATGTAGCGCTGATATAACAATATGTCTGGGAAGAAAATGTTAACAACAGGGTCAAATATGTATTGATTCTCAAACTGACCCATGTACAGATTAGCATAGTTGGGGGCCATAGTACTCCCCATGGCCGTACCCTTGGTTTGAAGATAGTGATCTGATTTGAACTTAAAGTAATTGTTGGTCAGTACAGTTTCAATTAGGTCACATATGCAGGTAGTACTGGGTTTATCAGTGTCGGGGGGGATTATTACAGGCTAGCATGTGTCAATGATTAGCAACAACAGTTTTTTGTAAGGGTCCCGCCTCCACCAATCACATGCGGCTCCCTTTGTGTGTGTGTGTGAGAGCAAGAGAGAGATAGTTCTCCAAATTGTGTGAGTTGCAGTGATCTCCTGGTTGTTCCCCACCTGGGTTATCTTCTAACTATTACGCGACACTGATAAACCCAGTACTACCTGCATATGTGACCTAATTGAAACTGTACTGACCAACAATTCAGGGCTGTACGTTAACTTTTTTTGGTTGATAGTTAGGTTGATAGTTTTGTAGCACAGGCCAAAATCTTGTAGCACAAGTATAAAACGTGTTATATTTGTAACAGTCACAAATGTGCCTATTGTATTTGTGTTATTTAGTTGCAGTGCCATGTTTGGCTGTCATTTAGTATATCGCCATGTGTTATTATTACTATGATACTCTCATATGCTATTTTCAATTAATATCATAAACAACATAAGGAATATTAGCATAATTTTGAGTGGACTGAAGGAATGAGTCAGCGTTAATAGTTTTAAATGCAAATAATTTATTGAAACATAGAAGTGGGGTCGGTTGGGACACACACACACACACACACAATGGGGGACCCTGATGTAAACAAGACAAACGTCTTTCTCTGGTCTGCATCCCCTTAACAATTGTGTGTATTGAGCCGTACTGTACCCATTCTGCAATCTGTTAAATAAAGTTTTCATTCATTCATTCACACACAGTTTCAACTCACCACCCCCGCATCATATTGTAGTCTAGTCTGTCTTCAAACTTCCACTCCTCTCGAAACTTGTTTATATTTGAATATCATCATTATCTGTCCATCCTCAGTTTACTATAATATACTCCTGTCCTGAGTCCTGACTAGTGACTTCATCGTCTTTCCAAACGCACGCACGCACACACACACACAGGGAAGGGGAGAGAGTGCCCCCCCATTTCCCTTTCCACACTGTGTCTGCTGGCTCTGCGCCTCTGATCAGGATTAGCTTGTTAGCTTGCTAACGTTGTAGTGATTGTAATGGTACATAAACGTTAATTTCGGGCGATGTGCGCATAAAGGAATGGCGACGGTGCAAAGCATGTAGATGCATTTGACCCGTTGCGAGAAAGAAAAAACACCACGGACTTATTTCGGGACGTGTAGGCGCACTGCTGTGTTAACGCAGCAGTGCGCACCAACCGACCAACGCGCTGCTCCTTGCAGAAGCACGGATAGGGCGGATACGACTCGTCGAGTTGTCACAAGAGTTTTTTCAAAATATAAGAGTATCATATGCACCTGAACGTTGCTAGCTTTCGGAGCCTAGCTGGAGCTGCGCGTGGGCAGAAATGAGACCCGCTACAGGATTTTCAAAATAAGAGTATCTATATGAACCGAATCCCTATCGCACCAGTGCTACTGAAGTAAATCCATCCACCGCACAGACAGCTGTTGCTGTAGCACGTGCGATATATATGTCGCACTGTACACCCCTGCAACAATTACTTTAAGTTCAAATCAGATCACTATCTTCAAACCAAGGGTACGGCCATGGGGAGTACTATGGCCCCCAACTATGCTAATCTGTACATGGGTCAGTTTGAGAATCAACTTTTTCATTCACATATTCATAGTAAAGTATGGTCTAATCTCTAATGTATAAGTATGTTTTCATCTCTTTCTGCAGCTTTCTCCAGAACGTGATCTATAGCCCCAAATGCATTATATTGATGATGAAATACAGTTTGATGGCAATCGGGGCGATATAAAAAATTTCAATTGGACGTACTTCTAGAATGATCTACATATGATCTGATGATGACCGGATGGGCGGGGGATCGTTTATAATTCCGTGGGCAGCGTTATATCATTCATCTAGTGTGGGTCATATGTTCATCATAACAGTTTATATGGAACACGTTCAAAAACAACGCTGAATCTTACCGGATCTTCCTCGTGCCGTTGGACGATCAGCGTGGTGTAGACCGTTTTCGATTATGGGATGTTTATCCTGATGAACCATTTCCAGCTTGTATAATACTATATACGTCCAAATCATGTTGTTTATCGAGTTATTGGCAATGGATCGCTATATATTGTGACGAGCCAGAGTGCCGGCAGCCAAACCGAGTGCCCGGAAGTAATATGGCCGACCAGCACAACCTCCACAGCACTTCCTGTTTGGCGATTGCGCCGATCGGCCACCAGATGGCGCTCCTGAACCGCCAGAGAGCTCAGTGGGTCCTCCTGGTGGATCTCAGGCCAGCGGAGGGGAAATATGAATCCGATCACAGATTTTTGAAATATTGATATTAAAGACGCTGTAAAGCGTCCTTCGGCAACTTGAGCATGGCCGGGAATGACGCTGTAAAGTTTCCCGGCACCCAAAGTGTTAACAATTGTATGTATTGAGCTGTACTGTACTGTACCCATTCTGCAATCTGTTAATAAAGTTTTCAATCAATCAATGAATCTCAGAGATACCATACGGGGAGAGTAGGGTCAACTTGATTTACTCTGTAGGTGTTTATTGTTTTGAAATGGTTTAACACGAAGGCCAATAAAAGCCACGAACAAATGCTGACACCTTATTATGTTGCACATATGTATATCATCCGCATTACATTGATGACTCCACAGGAGAACAGAATAACTTAAGCCCACTGGTCCATTACTTATAAAGGATATGGCCCCTGTAAATGTCCTAACCCAACCCCCTCCAATGTACAGTAAATGACCAAGTATGGTTGTCAATATTCCAATGTACAGTTTTGCTTACAGTACAGTTGTAGTGTCCCCCCCCCCCCCCCACCTCCTCCAATGTACAGTTTCTACGTCAAATGTATCTCTTTTCTACTCTTTTTGTATCACAAACAGTACTGTATTTGCAAATCTGGTATGTCATAAGTGTATATATGTAGCAGTACTGTCTATCTGTATGTCGTGTGTGTCATATAATGAATTGAAAATGGGGGACCCTGATGTAAACAAGACGAAAGTCTTTCTCTGGTCTGCATCCCGTTAACAATTGTATGTATTGAGCTGCACTGTACTCATTCTGCAATCTGTTAATAAAGTGTTCAATCAATCAATCAATGTAATGTTAATAATGGTATAGCAATCATGGTATATAAACATTAGGGCTCTGCTGCAGGTTAACCCGGGGGTCAGTCTGTGAGTGGAACATCTCAGTGAGGACCATTAGTCAGCCATTGGAACAACAGCTACCATTATAGCTAACTCGCCGGCTAAACCGGGTTGGATAATGAGTAGGTTTGACAAATAGAATACCAACTGAAATATGTGACAACAATCCTCTGGTGTAGTCTCCTCCAATACAACGTTGTTGACTCTGCTGTAAATGTTAGCGAGTTAGCTAGCTATGCCACTAGTAGTAGTTATTAAAGTAAACAATACAATTGAATTGAATACTGCACGTTTTCTCCCCAAAAAATAAATAAAAAAGACAATACGTCAGCTGTTCTCGTCTGTTTGTATTTCTGTGTGTGTAGCTAGCTGTGTGCACGGTGCAAAATACGATGTTTTCTGTTGTGTGTATTCAAAAATCAGTTCGATCATGTAAACAGCTGGATCTCGCTGGTAATGCTAGGTATCATGGAGCTAACGTGGAGCTACAACACCAGGCACAAAGACCCTGAGACATCACATCATCACCATCATCTGTAGCTATTATTCAATCACAAGCTCTCCAGTCTTACCTTTTGTTGGGTGCAACTTCACTCTCTTTCTACTCTCGAGACGGAAATTATACCCTTTCGAAAAATGAAATCAAACTGTAGACGAAAAGCCTAAATGGAGCCAACAGCCCATTGTCTGTGTCTCTGTGTTGAGATGCTGACTGTGACTAGAAGCTGATTTCTCTCTCGCTGTGAAAACACAACTGCAGCCGCTAGCCAGGGTCCAGCTGCAGCGCCGGAGAATCCTCCTCTCACTGGGCAAGCCTGTGGCAGCCACGAACCTAGTACGAACCTACTTTCTATAGAAGCAGCTCGGAGGTGCGCTGTTTTAAGTGAGCGTGTGTTATTGGATTGATTGATTGACAATTTTATTAATGTCCGCCTTGTTTCGAACTGGTTATGCTTAGACAGGGATGCGTTCTTCATGGGACAGGGTTGCACGCAGTGATGCAGTGGTGGTACCACTCCACTCTGTACCACGCCGTCCTAGCAGTTCGCTGAGCAGAAGTGCACGCATGGGTGTGCACGCGCGCGCACACAAAAATGCGTTCACAACTTTCACTCTACTGTCGGCGCCGTGCGCCAAGTACCCAGCACTTATCACCTAGTCTTTGCATAGCATAACAAAGAAAGAGAAGTGCAAGACCAAAATACAAGCCCTGTGGGGGGTTTGCTTGAGCTGGTCTGTGCACACCCGAGGGAACATGTATGCACGTGGCATCCAGGCAGTTCTGATATTACGACTGCACCCCTGGTTGCACGCAGTGCAGCCAAAGTTTTGTCATCAGAAGCGCGTGCACACACACGCACGGATGTGCACGGCACGCGCGTGCACACAGGAATGCGCTGCACTCGCCAACTCACTATAAGTACCCACCTGGGCTACTTTGCATATCAATAGCGCCGGTCGTCAGGTGTGTTAAATACGTTCTCAGATACATTCACACATAACTTGTGAATGAAATATGTTACATTCCATTCGTAGAGGCAATTAGGCATCGTCTTTAGTCTGTGCTTAACACTTTCAGTGCCGGCAAAGCTATAAGTCGTTAGTTCATGCCGCCAGTTGAGTGCCTGCCAACGACATATATCGTTTGTTTGCCGTATTTTTTTTTATTGGCGATTTGAATTAATATTTCATCAATCGAGCCTCGGGTTAGTGCTGCAGAGTCTCTCTGAGCTCAATTGGGAAGATACCGCCCCCTATCGTCTCTCCCTGTGTAACTGCACCCCATTACATTACACTGCTGAAGGGGGGGGTGGTCAGTTTCCTCGTTTTATTTTTCCCTCAAGGCATCTGAAGGATCGATTGTGCTCACCGACCCGGAAAACGTGTGGATTATGTATTTACAGGACTCAACACTGTAAGGACTCAACACTGTAATCAATAAGCGTGATCGATATTTGGAATGGCGATCAGGAATTGGAATAATCTTTTTGGATAACATCTGATCTCAGGTAAGGAATCTATTTTACCAGTCTTAGGATAATCAGACTTGTTTTCACGGAGATATAAGCTTTTTCCCTATGCATGTGTGTGTGTGTGTGGCTGTGATCGCTGATAAGGAAATGAGAGAATATATTTTTCAGCCCGCCTCTATAGCGTGCATAAGTACTACTAGGGCTGTCCCCGACTAAGGATTTGGATGGTCGACTATGATTGGCCAAAATTTTCCGTTAGTCGACTATTGGTCGACTAAAAAGAAAAAGAAAAAGAAAAAAGAAAGTATAATATATATATATATATATCTTTTTTTTTTGTTTTTTTTTTTGTTTTGTTTTTGTATCATTCCATTTGGGCTGTGGGAGGTGCTTAATGTCTGAAGGAGTCGACTGAAGGCTTCTTGTCCTCTGCAAAAGCATGCAATTGGTCCACTGATGGATACATCTTGATATTTGTCTAGTCTAGTATGTTCATTAGATGGGTGAAATCCTCTTTCAGTGCCTCTGTGCCTGTTTTCGTAGGCAGTTAGCCTCTGGTATGCGTGCCATTAGCGTTAGCCACGCTTCTAGGCCTCTTTTCTTTTGGAAAGAATGATAATTTTTATTTTTTTATTATAAATATATATATATATTTTTTAATATATATTCGACTAAGAGGTTGGCCAGTCGACTACGGCTCCTTTCGACCGATTAGTAGACTAATCGACTAATAGGGGTCAGCCCTAATAAGTACATATACTATCGATAATCTAGCGTTTATTTGAAAACAATTCATAAATAGGCCGAAAAATTACAACGATTTTGTGTATTCTAGAATATTCCAGTAAATGCCTTTTATCATGGAATCTTTATATTTTCCTTGAAACCGAGGGCTTTTCAAAATGCTATAAAATGAAAATGAACCGATAAAAAAACAATCCGTTTCGACAATGTTGACTGCAAACAAGTCATTGATAAATGACAGGCAGATTAGACACATAGCCATAATTTAAGAGAGAGAACATTGAAGTCGGTGGTGGCATTTAACAGGGTTTTACCATGTTCACCAGCCGGCACTGAAAGTGTTAAGGGAGGGAACATTTATGCGCATGCGCGGGAGCATCATTAGCGTGCAATCAGAGTTGATATGAGGAACGCAACTCTGTGCTTAGAGTTTGGAATCAGGGCTGGTGGTCTATCGCCCTGCTCTAAAGATAAACTCTAAACATAACCGACTTCGAAAGAGGGCCTAAGCCTAACCAGTTTGAAACAAGGCGGACATTAATACAATGTTCAATCAATCAATCAATCATTCCAATAACACACGCTCATTTCATTCTTAGATGGCATGCACCTCCGAGTACTTCGAGAAACGTCCGTACTTTCCGCCAATCAGCGCGCTCTCTGTGGCTGCCACAGGCTTGCCCCTTGAGAGGATTTTCCGGCGCTGCAGCTGGACCCTACTCCATACACGCGCAACAACATTTGCAGTCTCTTTCATATCTGTTGACAAGAGGACATTCTACAGAGGAGGTAAAATACTATTTATTTAGATTTAGATAATAATCCTGCACACCACCTGCGAAATGTGACATTTAGCGGAGCGAAATAATCAAGTTTCAGTCATAAATAGGGCGAATCATTTGAACACGAAACAGTTTCAAGACATTGGAAGAACGTTACGGACCTCTAGCGGCGATAAAGAAGCACTGCGGACACGAGTGACGTCACGTGGGGCGTTGCGGCCAATCAGAGAAATGCGGAAGCACTCTTGGGCTGGCATTAATATAAGCGTGACGGCACGCACCGTTTTGTAGGTGGTTTACGGTAAATATGTTATGATTGACGTAAGTCATGCCCAATAGTAACAGAGAAATAGACGTCGTCTTATTTGCCAATCTACTTTTAAAATGGGCGGGGTATAGGCAGATAACGGACACATAGATACCGTTAGATGAATATACACAATGTTTCAGTCACGATTGTGTGAACAAGATGCATTTGGAACTTAACTCTGTTGAATAGGGTAACTAAAATGTAGATCGTCGTTCTCTAAATACATTGAAGCGAGGTAACGTTAAAAAAAACTAACAAAAACGGTCCCAAAATGTGCGTGGCAGCCTACTGCGTGCAATCAAAGCTTCGTTCTAGCTAATAGTGTTAACCGTTAACGTTATATATCTAGCTAAAGTTAGCTGTCATTCGTTGTCATGTCAGTAGATGCCTTGCACGGAATGTTTATAATTACAATATAGAATTGTACGTTGGAAGAAAAAACTGTTGATATGTGCAAAACAACAATTGCTATGTGCTGCTGATTTAAGAATAAATATATCAACTAAACGTAATGGATCTTGTAACGTGTAAACAAGTCATAGTGGAATAGTAGTATGTTTTTCTAATTTTCTAGTTGTACCTACTCTACTCCTGCACAGAAGTCAGGCGTTTTCTTTTGAACATGTTAACAACGGTTACAGGCAGCCATGTTGGAAGAAAGAAAACAACAGTAATTCCGTGCAAGGTCTCTTAGGGATATAATTAGCCAGGCTTAACCTGCAGAATGGCCATGTTCCGTGCTTTTGAGTGTATTGACACTATCTCCGGGGACCTTTTTAATGACACAAGAAAGACATTGGTGAATATAAATGAACATAATATTTAATATGAACAGTACCATTGTAACTCTATCCATCATTATACTTTATAGCTCTGAATCTGTGTGTGTGTGTGTGTCTGCCCCCCTCTCTCTAGGTGTACAGCTGCAGATTATAAACATGTCTCTAGCGCAGAGAGTGCTTCTCACCTGGGTGTTCACCCTGGTCTTTCTAATCATGCTGGTTCTCAAGTTGGATGGGAAGGTAGGAGCTTTCCCTAATGGCAGCAGTGAATGGTACTACTACTACTACTACTACTACTACTACTACTACTACTACTACTACTACTACTACTACTACTACTAATAATCATAATATGATCACAGATAGACTTGTTTTTGTCATATGGAGTAGAGGATCATTTGAACGGTAACATATCCTTTGCATCTTGTGGGATGAGCAGATCGTTCAATAGTAGTGTCCATCCAATGACCAGTGATCTATAATAATAAAAAAAAAAAAAAAAAAACGCTTGCCCTTGAGCAAGCCAATGAATCCAAGCTATAATAATAAACGATTCTTCCTCTTTCTCTTCTTCGTCTAGGTCCAGTGGAACTGGTTCCTAATCTTCCTCCCCGTCTGGGTCTTTGACGGCATCCTCATCCTCATGCTCGCCGTCAAAATGGCGGGCCGCTGCAAGCCCGGCTACGACCCGAGGAACGGTGCCCCGGACCTGCGCCTCCGCGCCTGGTACCTGACGGCCATGCTGCTCAAGCTGGGCTTCTGTCTGACGCTGTGCGCCAAGCTGGAGAGGCTGACGGACGTCAAGCTGACGTTGGTGTGCATCCCCCTCTGGAGCATGATGCTGGGGGCACTGGTGGAACTGGGCCTCAACATCTTCCCCGAGAGAAGAGAAGCCTAAAGGGGATTATAATTAACCGCTTGTCGTCTCGAGCCTCGAATGTTAACCCTGAAACGCAATGTAAAAAGAAAAAACAAGGATGAAGGTTGCCGCCGGTTCGATTCCTGGACCTGCAGGAATGAATGAATGAACACTCTCCCCTCTCTCTCTCAACAACTACTGCCGACGTGCCCTTGAGCAAGGCACTGCTGCAGCACAACTGCTGGAGCTGCTCAGTGGCCAGTACTAGTGTCCAGACTGTGTATACTACTGGGTGGTTCCATACCCAGCCCCGCAGCTTCTTCCCAAGACTGTCGCTGTAAATAACAACGTGGTCCAGTAATAGTATGAGAACAATTACAGCATGTCTACAAGAGACAACAGGTTCTTTCTCTGTGGTGGGAAAAAAAGGTGTACTGAGAGGCCTATGGGCTTTTGGAAATAAGTAGAGTAGTAGTAGTAGTAACTAGAGTCCCAGACCGAAATAGCAACCTTTACAGAAGGAAGCCCAGGGTCCGGTCTATTAGGGTTGTACGGTGTGATTGACAGGTGTCAAAGCTGACATTTGTTTCTATACTAGAGGGGTATGTTGCCGGGAGCTTTGGTGGAGGTGGGACTGAGTACCTTTCAAGAGAGAAGAGAGGCCTCAAGGAGTCCTAATCATCTCAGACCCAGAAATCAACAAAATGGAGAAAGACATTTGGAAAGGGGTACAATATTTCCAATCTCTTAGAGGACCAAGGCTTAAGAGGAGTCCCCTATCCCAGATATCAATTCTAAAGGGCTTTTTGGCATAATAAACATGACATTATATTGTGTACACCTCTATGTATATATAGAGCATTCTGCTTGGAGCTGAGGGACGGAGCTAGGACTGATAGGTCTTCCCTGAGAGGAGGGAGACTAGAGGGATGCATTAGGTTAGGCCTGGGTAACCGGGCAAAATATTAAAGTTAAACTTTATTAATCCCAGTGGGGGTAATTCTTCCTCTGCATTTGACCTATCCTAACCACTTAGGAGCAGTGGGCAGCCACAGACGGGGGCCAACTCCATTTCTAATACCAGTGTCTTGGTCAAAGACAATGGCAGGAGTTTATGTACCTGGCATGCATGTCTTTTCTCTGTCCTGAGAGGGAGGGGGCGCTGCAGGACAGGGTGGCTGCTGTAAAATCACTGGCACTGGAAGAGACTGTTGTGTAAACTACACTGAGAAGAGACTGTTGTGTAGAGTAGACTACACTGAGAAGAGACTTGTGTAAACTACACAGAGAAGAGACTGTTGTGTAGACTACACAGAGAGACTGAGAAGAGACTATTGTGTAGACTACACTGAGAAGAGACTGTTGTGTAGACTACACTGAGAAGATACTGTTGTGTAGACTATACTGAGAAGAGACTTGTGTAAACTACACTAAGAGACTGTTGTGTAGACTACACTGAGAAGATACTGTTGTGTAGACTACACTGAGAAGAGACTGTTGTGTAGACTACACTGAGAAGATACTGTTGTGTAGACTACACTGAGAAGAGACTGTTGTGTAGACTACACAGAGAAGAGACTTGTGTAAACTACACTGAGAAGAGTGTTGTGTGTAGACTACACTAAGAGACTGTTGTGTAGACTACACTGAGAAGATACTGTTGTGTAGACTACACTGAGAAGAGACTGTTGTGTAGACTACACTGAGAAGAGACTGTTGTGTAGACTACACTGAGAAGAGACGGTTGTGTAAACTACACAGAGAAGAGTGTTGTGTAGACTACGCTGAGAAGACTGTTGTGTAGACTACACAGAAGAGACTGTTGTGTAGACTACGCTGAGAAGAGACTGTTGTGTAGACTACACTGAGAAGAGACTGTTGTGTAAACTACACTGAGAAGAGACTTGTGTAGACTACACTGAGAAGAGACAGTTGTGTAGACTACACTGAGAAGATACTGTTGTGTAGACTACACTGAGAAGAGACTGTTGTGTAGACTACACTGAGAAGACTGTTGTGTAGACTACACTGAGAAGATACTCTTGTGTAGACTACACTGAGAAGAGACTGTTGTGTAGACTACACTGAGAAGAGACTGTTGTGTAGACTACACAGAGAAGAGACTGTTGTGTAGACTACACTGAGAAGAGACTGTTGTGTAGACTACACTGAGAAGAGACTGTTGTGTAGACTACGCTGAGAAGACTATTGTGTAGACTACACTGAGAAGAGACTGTTGTGTAGACTACACTGAGAAGAGACAGTTGTGTAGACTACACTGAGAAGATACTGTTGTGTAGACTACACTGAGAAGAGACTGTTGTGTAGACTACACTGAGAAGACTGTTGTGTAGACTACACTGAGAAGAGACTGTTGTGTAGACTACACTGAGAAGAGACTTGTGTAGACTACACAGAGAAGATACTCTTGTGTAGACTACACTGAGAAGAGACTGTTGTGTAGACTACACTGAGAAGAGACTGTTGTGTAGACTACACAGAGACCACACATGATTGATTGATTGATTGATTGATTGAAAACGTTATTAACAGATTGCAGAATGGGTACAATACAGTACGGCTCAATACAAACAACTGCTAAGAGGATGCAGACCAGAAAAATACTTTTGTCTTGTTTACATAAGGGTCCTCCATTTTCAATTCATCAAGACATTTATGACATACAAATATACAGTACTGTGTAAGAAAAAGATATCATAAAAAAATATACATCCGAAGGGGAAGAAACTGTACATTAAATGGTTTGACATTTATCGGGGCCAGTTTCTAATTGCAGCCACCCGTAGGTGCTCTTTGAGAGCGGTTTTGAAGGAGGGTATGGATTCACATTCCTTTACGGCTGTGGGTAGGGCGTTCCACATTATTGTGGCATAATTGCGAAATGTGTTTAGTCCCTTGTTTGAGCCGAATCTGGGTTTAACATGATTTGTGGAGCTCCCTCTGGTGTTGTGGTCATGGACTTCACTGACCTTTGGGAAGTATTTCGACATTTACATGGGTATCTTAGTGGTGTAGTGTATCTTGTAGACCAGGCCTATTGCAAGTTGCTGTACTCTGTCATCTAGGGCTGACCTTCAAAGCTTTTTTTGGCCGTCGAAGCTTCTGGGCCCAAGATTCGATTTTAATTCGAAGCTTCGACAATAAAAAGAAAAATGTATTAATATATATATATATATTTGTTTATCTTATGTTGTGGGACTTGTACAGGACTTTGGCCAACTTTGTTGTTTTTAAATGTGCTCTATAAATAAAGTGGATTGGATTAATTAATTCAATTAATGAGTCTGGAACTGCGCTGCCTGCGCGGCTGCTCTCCGTTACACAGCCAACGGCATTACATTAGATAATTATGTTGCAACCTTTGTCTATAAAGCAAATAATTATATAAATATTTATATGTAGTTAATAGAGACAAAGGCAGAATTCGACTTAATTAAGCACGTTTTATTAAGACATGTTGCTGCTGACTGGGTGTCTTATCAAACACTGGTAAAACAAAATACTATAGAGAATTGTCAGTGCTGTAAAGTTTAAACCTTTTTAAATCTTAGACAAACTAAACACTTTGCTTTTATGAAATATTGTTTCAGTGTAAGCCATCATTTGAGGCTTTATAAAAGCGCAAGATTTTGTAGATAACGTTTGCTTTGTTTTTTTTGTTACAAAAATCTAATTTTATTTTCCCGTTCGAATCCCGTGCCCATCGAACGAAGCTTCGAAGTATTTAAGACAGCCCTACTGTCGTCTACTCTAAGCCATCCTAGGTTGTCAAAATGGGCAGGGGTAAGGTGGGTTTTAGGAGTAAGGCCAAGCAGTAGTCTCACAGAGAAGCGACTGTTGTGTAGACTACACAGAAAAGAGACTGTTGTGTAGACTACACAGAGAAGAGACTTTATAGACTACACTGAGAAGAGACTTGTGTAGAGTGTATACTACACAGAGAAGAGACTGTTGTGTAGACTACACAGAGAAGGACTAGACTAGACTGATCACATTTGTATTTCCAGTATTCTGCTACATGAATTCACACTACATTAAAAGGGAACTACACCCAATTTCAGAATTCATACATGTCATTCCTCCGGTATGAGACGGTACAAAAACATTAGTGAAAATAAGCAACTCTCTCCCAATTCCAAAAACTAGAGTGATTGATTGATTGAATTGATTGATTGATTGAAAACTTTATTAACAGATTGCAGAATGGGTACAGTACAGCTCAATACACACAATTGTTAAGGGGATGCAGACCAGAGAAAGACTTTCGTCTTGTTTACATCAGGGTCCCCCATTTTCAATTCATCAGGATATATATGACATACATGACATACAGATAGTCAGTACTGCTACATCTATACATTTATGACATACCAGATTTGCAAATACAGTACTGTTTGTGATACAGAAGGAGTCAAGAAAAGGGAGTATATACATTTGACGTAGAAACTGTACATTGATAAACTCAAACTCCTTATCGACGTCAAGTATAACGTCTGAAGCTGCTCCATAGACAATTCATTGGGATGTTATACAGATGTCTATATAGATCAGGGGTCAGCAACCTTTTTGACATGGAGTGCCTGTTTGAAATATAGTTGTAACTAGTGTGCCTCAACAATATTCCATGCATCGTAATTTTTTTCTCTCATAATCAGGTCTTTTTAATGATAATTTTTACATTATTACATCATTATTGTTATTAGTGTGGGTGACCTGGCGAAGCCAGGTTGCCAGCCACACTGTAGTAATCTATACTATTTTTATTTTTATTTATTTATTCCACCGATTTTGCAAACACTACTCGTGCCAGAGCGTTCGCGCCCCATACACGTGAAAGGTATCAAAACGACCGGCTTGCCTATGGCAACAGCGCTATTCAAACCCGGAAAGTTTCACTGCACCGTTTGGCTACGAATAGACTTTAAACGGGAAAATTTCGGTCCCATTGGAAAGTGTGGCAGCTGGAATAATTTTTTTCCACTACATTGGGTAAATTGCGAGAGTGATCTCAATTTTGGACGTAGAAAAAAAAAACACATCAAAACGATGACACGGCTGTCAGCTCGCTCACAAAAGAAAATAAATGGAATTGGACATTTCTATCTCAACTGATGAGCGCTTCACAACGCTTCATCTCTTATAGTTTGCTTTTGATCAACGTGACAATGCAGTCATGCATCTGCCTCCATTGGAATACATTCAAAGTGAAAATGCAAAGTCATTCGTGATTGCATCACCTGTGTGGCTCATGGCTCATGATTGGTTCAGCCTAACAGCTGTGAGGCTCATGGCTCAGCTGACCTGCCAATGACCTCATCGACTTAACCCTTAAGTTACCCTCTGTGTTGCAGTACTGAATTGCTTGACAGCGCCCTCTGTCTTGCGGGTTGTGTCATTGTACTCAGTAGGGATATCCTCTTTCATTGGTCGATGTTGACCACCTTTCATTGGTCGATGTTGACCACTCCCCCGATCCTAAGACCACGCCCCCTTAGGCCACACCCCCTTAGTCCAGAAAATTTTCAAAAACTCTGAAAAATTTCAAAAACTCAGCTGACCTGCCAATGACCTCACCGACTTAACCCTTCATTGCCCCTCTGTGTAGCAGTACTGAATTGCTTGACAGCGCCCTCTGTCTTGCGGGTTGTGTCATTGTACTCAGTAGGGATATCCTCTTTCATTGGTCGATGTTGACCACCTTTCATTGGTCGATGTTGACCACTCCCCCGATCCTTAGACCACGCCCCCTTAGGCCACACCCCCTCAGTGTATCTCTTGAACCGTTTGTCGTAGAGACTTGTGGGTTGTTCCATTGTACTCGGTAGGGATATCCTCTTTCATTGGTCGATGTTGACCACTCCCCCGATCCTTAGACCACGCCCCCTTAGGCCACACCCCCTTAGTCCCGAACAATTTCTAAAACTCAAAAAATCTGATAAATTTCCAAAACTCGGAAAAGTCAGAAGAATTTCAAAAACTCGGAAAAGTCCAAACTATTTCTAAAACTCGGAAAAGTCCGAAAAATGTCTAAAACTGAAAAGTCCGAAAAATTTCTAAAACTCGGAAAAGTCAGAAAAGTTTCAAATGGTCTATGTTGACCACTCCCCCGATCCTTAGGCCGCGCCCCCTTATTTTTTTATTTTTTATTATTGATCTTTTTCCCCCTCCATTTTCCTCCGATTTTCTCCCATCCCGTCGTTATGCCAATTCCCAATCCCCTTCCTGGTCGCTGCGCACTTACCCCCCACAGTCGGTCTGGGAGAGTGGAGGCTATCACGTGCTTCCTCCGACACACGTCTAGCCAATCAACCGCTTCTTGGTGATGCGGAACCGGTTCCGCATCACCTTCAAACTCCTGCTCCTCACCTACAAATCCCTCCATGCCCTCGCCCCCCGGTACCTGTCTGATCTCCTCCACCAGTACACTCCATCCCGGAACCTACGATCCTCTGATCTAGGTCTCCTCTCCATCCCTCGCACCAGGTTACGGACTTTTGGGGACAGAGCCTTCAGCGTGGCGTCCCCTACCCTCTGGAACTCTCTCCCCCCCGAAATCCGCAACGCCCCAACCCTGGACACCTTCAAATCCGCTCTAAAAACACACCTCTTCACCAAGGCTTTCCCCATCAGTTAGTTTTAGATTAAATTAGGTCCATTATCCCCTATTTTCCCTCATCCCCTCTTCCCCCTCCCCCCCTACTTTCCTTGCCCTATTTTTTGTCCTGATTGTAAAGCGACCTTGGGTTCTATGAAAGGCGCTATATAAATTTGATTTATTATTATTATTATTATTATTTCTTTTCACCTGGCAGCGCGGATTCTCATTGAGAGGGCGTAGCGTGTGGAAGGATCACACTATCCCACTCAAGTCCTATCCGCGCTTAGCAGGCGCCCCGACCGAACTGTAGGAGTCGCTGTTTACAATGACCCGGACCCACCTCGCCAGCTTCTCCCACCCTCTAATACTGCCAATTGTATTAGTGTGAACGGCCAGCCAAGCTGGTGACAACCCCGGAGCTGTGAGCTGGATTCGAACAGGCGAATCTAGCCGCTCCGGGGTTTGGTGATGAACGCAATCTCCGTTACGCCACCTGACCGCCCTCGCGCCCCCTTATTGTATCCTTTGAACCGTTTGTCATAGACTTGCGAGAGACCCTCTCCCGTTGGCCGGCGGTGCACAGGCGTCACCCACACGTTCACAATTTCCCCCGCGCGGAATTGTCTAGTTGTTATTAACAATATTATTATGATGGTTGTATCAACCCTAAATCTGAGTTGGGGGGGGGGGAATGCAATGCAGACAAACAGCTGCATACAGTGCGACCATTTCACATTTGCCCATTCATTTTTGGACACATCACACACCATCGGTGTGTGTACTGTACGTGTGCTGTCATAGCTCCACCTACAGGCCTAATGGAGAACACCAGGATGTGAATGGAGGGTGAATGTGAGGTATATCGTGTAAATAAGTTTTGATTGATTGCAAGACTACACTGTAAAGAAAAGAAAATAATAAGTTACCAGAACTTAAAAATATTGAGTTCAGTTACTGTGCATTAAGGTTTTCAGTTTTCTTTTTTTGATCCACTTTTTCTCACATATTTTCTATTTTTCTCCCATCCCAATTTCGTATCATCCAATTCAACCCTCCCCTGTCACGAACGCTGTTTCTTGCCTCCCACAAGCCGGCTGCAATGTGGACTAAGTCATACATAGCACAAGTCCCCTCCGGTACTTGAGGTAACAGCAGTCGCATATTTTCACCTGCGCAGCTCGATCTCTCAGTGGCGAGGAGTAACGCGTGGGAGGTTCACGCTGCCCCCGACACTTCCTGATTCTACTGCGCAGGCGCACCAACCGACCTGTAGGAGTCGCTGTCCACAACGCCCGATCCCCACCCATCAGTTTCCCACCCCCTGATACGGCCAATGTGTATCAGTATGGACGGCCAGCTAAACTGAAAGCAATGTGGAGCGCTGGGCTCGAACAGGCAAGCCCAGCGTCTCCGTCATTCGTGGCGAGCGCCTTGCCCACTACGCCACGTAGCCGCCCAAGGTTTTCAGTTTTCAATCCATAATAAGTTAACAGAAAAATAAGTACACAACCACATTATTTCAACCTAATAAAACTATGTTTATTGTCATTGTTTTAAGAACACAAGTTGACTTGGTAATACTCACATTTTGAGATAAATGCACAACAGTGCAAAATATTTCACTATAATATTTCAAAGCAAAAAAAAAATATTATTAAATTTTTTTTTAATGCTGCCCCCTGTGCCCATGAAAATGCCCCCGCGTGCAGGCACGCGTGCCTAGGGTTGCCTACCCCTGATATAGATGTTATATATTCATACTGGCCAATCGCGTCTACAGGATGCTTTTAATACACTGCAACACTCCTTGCTAAGGCTAAGACTGGTCCTTAATGCAAAAAAGACCAAGTACATGACCTTCTCTCGCTCTCGAGCTAATACAGCTGTCCCTCCGATTCTGACACTGGAAGGGACATGCCTTGACAAAGTAGCATCCTATAAATATCTGGGCATATGGGTTGATGAAAAGATGGCCTTTGATGTTCATATTGGGAACCTACTGAGAAAACTTAGACTTAAACTGGGCTTTTTCTTCCGGTTAAAGAAATGTTTCCCGTCTGAAGCCAGGAAGAGAATTGTGCAGAGTTCCTTTCTGTCTGTATTAGACTATGGCGATGTGATCTATATGCATGCTCCTTCCTCCCTGCTTAAAAAGCTGGATTCTGCGTACCATACTGCCATACGTTTTGTAACGGGTACAGGTTCTCGCACCCACCACTGCACTTTGTATCAGTCCTTAGGATGGTCCTCTCTGTACCAAAGAAGACAATCACACATGTTTCTTAACAGTTGATCTGTTCAGTAGTCTTCAAAGATGCGCAATGAGATCTTGTTGAGAATTGTTGAATATACATAAATGTTCTAGAATGTTTGATTACGACATCATACTGTGACATCACAAATGTTCTAGAATGTTTGATTATGACATCATACTGTGACATCACAAATGTTCTAGAATGTTTGATTATGACATCATACTGTGACATCACAAATGTTCTAGAATGTTCTTTTTTTTAAAGTTTTTTTTTGTTGTTGTTGATTTTATTAGATTTTATTACCAAAAACAAAGTGTCCAACAAACAGAAAGAAGTCATAAACCTCAGTAGCTGGCTGGATGGCAAATACAAACAGATATTTTTATTCATTCAGTAAGAAATTCTGACAAGTGAAGCTGAGATTAAACCATATTTCCCCCATATAAACCCCTTCTGTTGTTCCCTGTAGACGATGTGGGGGATACGGCTGACATAATTACAAAACGCTTAACATAATACGTCACCTACTGCTCTACTGTTGCTCACGTTAGACCCCATCGCATCTCACAGCACAATGTATTAGATACATACCGGTAGATCAGCTTTTTCAAAATGTGTTCTCTTTTTATTTTTTTGAAATCACAGACAGATACCTTGATGTGAAGACTAAGACATGGGGGAGGTCAGTGAATCATCCCTCCCTCTTAATCAAATAGCATATTTCTTTAAATAAAATTTCAGAAAATTATCACTAAAGTGCTATCTGTTGCAGCTGCACTGTTCTCCATAAAAATAGCATATTTGGATAAGTTTGACCATTTCTCAAAAACAGAAAATCATGTATTTTTTTAAATACAGAAAATGATCACAACTTACCATTTCTCAGAAAAATATGAATAAATACAGAAAATAAGCACTTGTTTCTAGCTCAGTGGTTCTCAAACCCTTTACACCAAGTACCACCTGAGAACGTAGCTGGCTCTCCAAGTACCACCATATGACCGGCGTTAAAATACAGTCTATTCAGCTATGCACAGTTCACGCAGGAGGCAAATGTATTCCTAATACCATTATTTATTGTTAACTTTTGTCAGACACAGCCACAATGTACAAAGGGATAGCACTAGAACTAACAAACGCTTCCACACAACTCATACAATGCAAGGGGCATTGAGAACATAATAACTAACATTCTCACATAGCAAGTGAGAAAATTAAGAACAACTGTATTTCAGCAAATGTACTTAATTCTCTCTCTATCTCTCTCTCTCTCTCTCTCCCTCTCTCACACAGCAAGCAATTGTCCGTCATTCTCTCTCACACTCACACACACACACAATTATTTTGTTACAAAAACTTAATTTCCTGCATTCTGGTTGGTGCAAGAATTTTTGAAATTTTACCCTTTAAATGCCAGTGTTTGTGATGGGCATCACAAATTATTGTAAAAAAGAAAAGAAAACACATATTCAATACATGTTTGAATGTTTACCCTTTAAATCCAGTTTGTGTGATGGCATCACAAATTATTGTTAAAAAAAACACACAAAAAGTAAAATATTTACAATATATCAAATGCAAAGTAAATTTTTCTGGGGGGGATTATTACAGGCTAGGCATGTGTCAATGATTAGCAGCAACACATATTTTGATGGATTTTTTGTAATGTCAGATTTAACACCAACTCTTTACAGAAAAGTGGGAGTATTTCATTTTTTATCTGACATTACAAGAAATCTAAAAATAAATGGTTATGATCAGGGCTGAAGTTGAATTAAAGATGTATGACTGTTTAGACTGCATTACTCTCTGTCACAGTGATCTCCTGGTTGTTCCCCACTTAGATTATCTAACTATCACGCTGCCGCAACCAGAAACACTGGCCTGGCCTGCTTCTAAGTTCAGTGGCCTGACTGCAAAAAAAATATATATTTTTTTTTAGCTTTTTTGGAAATTTTTCAAGTACCACCAGCAGTACCACCAAGTACCACTAGTGGTACGCGTACCACAGTTTGAGAACCACTGTTCTAGCTCTATGCGAGGTCTGCTGCTGCTGGCTAATAATACGGTGGGGAGATCTTTGACAAGGCAACACGCATGTCATCCTCAAGGCTCAACTTGGCCCTATATTTTTGTTTTCAGAGCTGTCATGGATGAAAAGCCAGCTTCACACAGATATGCGGTGCTGAATGGTATCAACACCTTAACTGCTGCATCATGAGATACTTGGTACTCAGCACCACACTCTGAAACTAGCTCTCCAGGTGGTATCAGATGAGATTTCAATGAGTTCTTCCAAGAGTTTGGATGGAGATGTGTCAGGAAGCTTTGTCTCAATGTTGTCTGTACATTTTTTTATCCAGAGTAACTTGGTGATCAGGCCCGGACGCGTCTATACTTTCGACAACAAATGTTTGTTTCCGCGTTCGAGTTTTGCGCTCTGATTGGCCAGGTCATGTGACATGTGCGCCAATCGTGGGACGGCAAGTTCCCGCCTAGTTTATCACTGGTTAAGCTTAGGCGACTCTTTCGCAGTTGGTTAAGGTTAAGAGTTTGGAATCAGGGCAGGCGTTCTATCGCCATGCTCTAAGACAAACTCTAACCTTAACCAACTTCGAAAGAGCGCCTAAGCTTAACCAGTGTAGAAACTTGCGGTCCCACGATTGGGCGTACATGTCACATGACCTGGCCAATCAGAGACGCGGAAACAAACATTTGTTGTCTAAAGTATTCAGGCGGCCCGGACTGGCCATCGGGACGTTCGGGACAAATCCCGATAGGCCGGAAGTAAAGTGGGCTGGTCCAAAAAAATATATATATATTTGTAATTTTTTTTAACTTTTTTTTTTTACGATGGGGGGGTTCGACTGGCCCATTTAGTCCCCTCCGATCGGCCCACTTTGGTAGTGTAGGGCTGAAAAAGTTAGATGTAAAAATAAAAATTGCCACAGAAAGATGCTTAAAAATTGCCTACTAGCTCTTGCAGTGATTTCAGTCATCTCCCAGGCTACATGGTCTGTACGGCGGGCCGGTGTGGGCCAGTGTGAGTCGGTGTGTGGGCCACTAATGTGGGCCGGTGTGAGTCGGTGTGTGGGCCACTAATGTGGGCCGGTGTGTGGGCCGGTGTGTGGGCCAGTGTGTGGGCCAGTGTGTGAGTCGGTGTGTGGGCCACTAATGTGGGCCGGTATGTGGGCCGGTGTGTGGGCCAGTGTGTGGGCCAGAGTGTGGGCCAATGTGTGGGCCAGTGTGTGGGCCGGTGTGTGGGCCAGTGTGTGGGCCGGTGTGTGGGCCGGTGTGTGGGCCGGTGTGTGAGTCGGTGTGTGGGCCAGTGTGTGGGCCAGTGTGAGGGCCGGTGTGTGGGCCGGTATGTGGGCCAGTGTGTGGGCCAGTGTGTGAGTTGGTGTGTGGGCCAGTGTGTGGGCCAGTGTGTGGGCCAGAGTGTGGGCCGGTATGTGGGCCAGTGTGTGGGCCGGTGTGTGGGCTGGTGTATGGGCCGGTGTGTGGGCCAGTGTGAGGGCCGGTGTGTGGGCCGGCAGTGGCGCCGGCAGGATTAAATTCCATAGTACGCTGCGCATGCTCACTCGCACAGAAACAGTCCATCCAGATGATGTAGCCTACACAGCGCTCTACTACAGATACACTACCCAGAGCGCAACGACACACATAGGTGACAATAGTGTGTGTGCGTGCGGGCCGGAGCGACTCTGAACATCTCAGGCTGAATTTGTGTCCCCTAGCCTATCCGTGACATCGAACGAGAGAAACTCAATGCCATTTGGAGCATACCGCGTAGCCTAATTCTCTGACACCGTAGCCTATTCTCTGACAATATAAGCCTTCAGAGAAATTTTTTGTTGTCCTTTTAATGAAGGCATACTCTCCAAATCACATAACAGCGAGCTGCCTGCCATTGCTGTTTGAATTAAGATTCGCTTCTGTGTCGTCAAATGTTGTGCTTAGTGAACAATGTGAGGCTGCCTGGAGATATAGCTCTAAGGTGGAAGAGCTGATCAGCAGAGGGAAGCAGTAATCTACAGTAACAACTGGGAGAATTTCAAACAGTAAATCTTTCCTTCTTTTAGATTTTTGATACACTGTTTCTCCATCAAGAAAGCTTTTTCATAATTCGGATGGCATTTTACTAACTTCAGTGTCAACCAAGAATGATATGCAATTTGAAATTGGCCCCTGTAAAAAAAGAAATGGCGGAGCTGAAAAAGCTAGAATTAAAAAACTAAAATTGCTAGTAAAAGACGCAGAACAATATAAAATTACAGACCTGTTTAGTAGAGGAAGGAACAAGTGACTTGCTGCGAAACATGCTGGTGATGTAGAGTAGGACAGTTTAATTGGGGGAGAGACAGAGAGAGTGACTGACAGACAGACAGACAGACAGACACAGACAGACAGACAGACAGACAGACAGACAGACAGACAGACAGACAGACACAGAGACAGAAAGACACACACAGAGAGAGCAAGAGAGAGAGAGAGAGACCTGGAAAGCTAACAGGCTCTTGGAATGGATGTCTGGGTGGAAGTGTTGATTAAACGGCAAGCAACTAATGTCATGAGTGCAAAATTAAAGGACAATAAATCGAATCTAACTGAAATTGTGTAGCAGACATTTCTATGGATCAAAACCTCAATATTATTATGGTGTAGTTAATACTTCACGTATCCTTAATCCCTAGGCTAATGAGGCACTAAGATGTTAGTAAAAAAAAGAAAACGTATGCCAATGACAGGAAGTAACGATATATATGTGTGTGTGTGTGCGTGTGTGTGTGTGTGTGCACTGTGCACGAGTGCACATCTAGGGGCGGGGTGTAGATTTGGTCTCCCTGATGTTGACTCCTTAGCCACAGCCTTGGGTTGTTTAATACTGGACGAGTGTTTCATAACGGCCGCTGTGTGGGCCGGTCTCGCGGTCGGTGCGTGGGCTGGTGTGTCTGAATGTCCCGGGCTGAATTTGTGTCCCAGTCCGCCCCTGTTGGTGATCCTTTTCTGTGTTTTATTAAATAATGATTTTCAGATTTTGAGAAATGGTCAAACTTATCCAAATATGGTATTTTCAGTTTCAGGAAAACAGTACAGCTGCAACAGATAGCACTTTAGTGATCATTTTCTGTAATCCAAAAAGAATAAAAAAAAAAAAAGTATTATTATTATTATTATTATTATTAAATCTCAAGGCACCCCTGTTGAGAACCGCTGCTGTAGACGACGTGGGGGATACGGCTGACATAATTACAAAACGCTTAACATAATACGTCACCTACTGCTCTACTGTTGCTCACGTTAGACCCCATCGCATCTCACAGCACAATGTATTACATACATACCGGTAGATCAGCTTTTTCAAAATGTGTTCTCTTTTTATTTTTTGAAATCACCGACAGATACCTTGATGTGAAGACTAAGACATGGGGGAGGTCAGTGAATCATCCCTCCCTCTTCTCTCCTCAACCTCCTGCAAGAAGTGGCCAACCCCTCTCTCCCTCTCTCTCTCTCTGTCCTCTCGCACTGAAGGCGTCTCGTCCACCGGTCACTCTGTGAGGTAGAAGTGCATCTTCTCCTTGATGTTCTTGCGCTCGGGGTTGAGGCGCTTGAGGATCTGAGCCAGCACGTTGACGGTCTGCTTGCTGCTCAGCCCTGTGCGCTTGGTCTGGAACTTCTTCAGCAGGTCCTTGGTCGTCATGGGCTTGCGGATCAGGTAGCGGCGCACTGCCTCCTCCGTCAGCTGCACGTCACTGGAGCTGGGGGTAGGTTTGCCTGAGGGGGTCGGCTGGCGCATGCTCTTCCCTGAGGCCACGGGGCTCTGACTGCTGGGCTCCAGTTTCAGCCTCTTGGCGGCAGGGGAGTCAGCAGGGGCGCCCTGCCTCCCACCTTGCTCCAGCTTGATGGCGGCAGCACGGAGTGTATTGGAGGTGGAGGCGGAGTCTATGGACGGTGTGCCGGGACGACTGCCCGTCTTGGAGCTGCCTCCGGAGCCACGCCCACCCGCACGCTTGGGAGGCGTGTGCTTCTTCACCATGAGGAGAGCGGAGACCACCTTTCCTTCGATGTCGCTGTCGTCCGAGCTCTCCCACTCTGCGCTGTTGTCTTTCTTCTTCTTCCCCTTTTGGACCGGGGTCTTTTTCCCTTCCTCTTCTTCCTCCTCCTCCTCTTTCCCTTCCTCCTCGTTCTGTTTCTCCTCCTCGCTCTCCTCCTCGCTTTCGGATGCCTCGTCAATTCCCTTGGGGACATCATCATCTCCCTTGTTGGGCTTTCCCTGATCTGGCTCCTCTTCCGAGCTGCTCTCATCAGACATGTAGTCCACCTCCAGACCCTCGTAGTCTCCATCGTCACTGTCCTCCATGGCCTCATTGTTGCTGCTCTTCTTCTTCTTCTTCTTCTTCTCCTTCTTCTTCTTGCCTTTGGCCTTGGCTGCCTTCTCCTTCTTGGACTTGGACTTCTCTCCGTCTTCTCCCATGCTGCTGTCGCTGTCGTCGCTGCTCAGCTCCAGGTTGTCCTCCAGGTCAGTGATACGCAGGTATCCACCGCGGCCCTTCTTCTTCTTCTTCTTCTTCTTGCCCCCCTTCTCCTCCTCGTCGTCCTCGTCGTCATTGCCGCGGTCGCCCTCACGCAGACGCCTCTGCACCATGATGCTGAAGTAGTTCACCACCTTGTTCCTCCTGCCCCACTCCTCCTCGGCCTCCTCGGCGGTGAGCGTGCGGTGCTTGGCCTGTGGTGTGAAGTTGTACCAGCTGTGGACAGGGAAGGCTTCGTAGGCTCCATCAGGACACTGAGTGAATATGTAGTAGGAGGCATTCTCAGTCACACCTCCCTTCTTCTGACCTTTGAACCTCTTGCCGGCCTTGCCGTTGACCTTGAGGATCCACGGCTGGTCCTCCACCTTGAACTCTCGCGTCACGATGCCAAATTTCCTCCTGCGCGCCTCCTCCCGCTGCTTCTTGCCAAACTCGCTGCCCGCCGCACCGTCCGGGCTCTCGTCCTCTGCGTACATCCGCCGCGCGCTCATGTCCCGCTCCATACGAGCCTGTGTCCAGGTGGAGCAGTTGACTTTGTCCCCTGAGAAGGCCATGATGCTGTACTTCTTAGCTGTGTTCTTGGGGACTCTTACTGTGTACTCCGTGGCCAAGGAACTGCTGCTCCCCAGTGACGTCATGGTTGGTGGTTCTCCGAGGCTATGCACCTCTGTGCTCGCCCAGTAGACGGTCAGCTGATGTACTGGCTAGGTAGCCTGGTTATAAGGTAGAAAGTTAGCCGGTGATAGTCATCAAACTTGCTGTGCTGCAGCAATGCCTTAATCGTTCCGTCACCTAGGTAGGTTCTATTATGACATCATACTGTGACATCACAAATGTTCTAGAATGTTTGATTATGACATCATACTGTGACATCACAACGGAACATGTTTGATTTCATTTTGAATATAAATTCAAATGTCCCCAAAACCTGTTTTTGGGATTCGAACTTCGTCAGGGTTTTTCGAACGGACGTTCGAACCTTCGTTTTTAATAAAAATTAAAATAGAAAATTCTTTTTTTAATACATTTTTTATTTTATTTTATATATCTTCAAACTAAATCCTCAATTTGAATAAAGTGATTCATCTGATTAAATGAGTCTTTTTTCTTTTTCTTTACTACATAACTTTGAAAAGGAAATAAATATATAATTTCCATTTGTACAAATGCACTCAATAAACTAACATAACATAACATAACCTAAACCATCGTTATATTCCTTTAAATGCAGATCTGGTCAATCTTCTGTAGGTTTTGCATGTGATCTGTGTATCTTTGCCGTGCATGAAATGTTTGGGGAGTGGTTATCTTGCTGTGTAACACTGGATAAAGTAATAATACTGGATATTGGAATAACCTTTCATAAGGATTTTATAATGTAATGTAATGTAAAATGATTTTCTAGTATTTCTTCTACCAGTCAGTCTGTAGTGTCACCATGTTTCACTCTGTAGTGTCACCATGTTTCAGTCTGTAGTGTTTCAGTCTGTAGTGTCACCATGTTTCAGTCTGTAGTGTCACCATGTTTCAGCCTGTAGTGTCACCATGTTTCAGTCTGTAGTGTCACCATGTTTCAGTCTCTAGTGTCACCATGTTTCAGTCTGTAGTGTTTCAGTCTGTAGTGTCACCATGTTTCAGTCTGTAGTGTTTCAGTCTGTAGTGTCACCATGTCTCAGCCTGTAGTGTCACCATGTTTCAGCCTGTAGTGTCACCATGTTTCAGTCTGTAGTGTCACCATGTTTCAGCCTGTAGTGTCACCATGTTTCAGCCTGTAGTGTCACCATGTTTCAGTCTGTAGTGTCACCATGTTTCAGTCTCTAGTGTCACCATGTTTCAGTCTGTAGTGTCACCATGTTTCAGTCTCTAGTGTCACCATGTTTCAGCCTGTAGTGTCACCATGTTTCAGTCTCTAGTGTCACCATGTTCTAGCCTGTAGTGTTTCAGTCTGTAGTGTCACCATGTTTCAGTCTGTAGTGTCACCATGTTTCAGTCTGTAGTGTCACCATGTTTCAGTCTCTAGTGTCACCATGTTCTAGCCTGTAGTGTTTCAGTCTGTAGTGTCACCATGTTTAAGTCTGTAGTGTCACCATGTTTCAGCCTGTAGTGTCACCATGTTTCAGTCTGTAGTGTCACCATGTTTCAGTCTGTAGTGTCACCATGTTTCAGTCTGTAGTGTCACCATGTTTCAGTCTGTAGTGTCACCATGTTTCAGTCTGTAGTGTCACCATGTTTCAGTCTGTAGTGTCACCATGTTTCAGTCTGTAGTGTTTCAGTCTGTAGTGTCACCATGTTTCAGTCTGTAGTGTCACCATGTTTCAGTCTGTAGTGTTTCAGCCTGTAGTGTCACCATGTTTCAGTCTGTAGTGTCACCATGTTTCAGTCTGTAGTGTCACCATGTTTCAGTCTCTAGTGTCACCATGTTCTAGCCTGTAGTGTTTCAGTCTGTAGTGTCACCATGTTTCAGTCTGTAGTGTCACCATGTTTCAGTCTGTAGTGTCACCATGTTTCAGTCTGTAGTGTCACCATGTTTCAGTCTGTAGTGTCACCATGTTTCAGTCTGTAGTGTCACCATGTTTCAGTCTCTAGTGTTTCAGTCTGTAGTGTCACCATGTTTCAGTCTGTAGTGTCACCATGTTTCAGTCTGTAGTGTTTCAGTCTGTAGTGTCACCATGTTTCAGTCTCTAGTGTCACCATGTTCTAGCCTGTAGTGTTTCAGTCTGTAGTGTCACCATGTTTCAGTCTGTAGTGTTTCAGTCTGTAGTGTCACCATGTTTCAGTCTGTAGTGTCACCATGTTTCAGTCTGTAGTGTTTCAGTCTGTAGTGTCACCATGTTTCAGTCTGTAGTGTTTCAGTCTGTAGTATCACCATGTTTCAGTCTGTATATCCTGTGTAGCCCACAGCTTGTGTAGATGTTTCTTACCATTTCACATTGCAATGCTAGCCATTGCACTTTACTGTACAGATGGCTCTATATATACTGTGTTTCATTGCAACTAATTGTTGATTGTCACATCCTGGTTAGACGCACACAATTTCGTTGCACTTGTCTTGTACTGTGTAATGACAATAAAGTGAATCTAATCTAATCCTTATGGAAGGTAGGGTTGTGTGCAGTTTGGGGAGTTGGGAGATGTTCATACAGTATCCAAATATTAATTTGCATAGGGTTTACAATAGATCAAATTCTTTAGATAGGTCAATTACAAAACTACTAAGTACAACTTCACGGGTACTTATGATAAAATACGCCAGGATCTAGACAGGTGGTCGTCCCTTCCTAACTCCTTACAAGCCCGGGCTTCCATAATCAAAATTAACGTTCTGCCTAGGATAAATTTTGTTAGCTCAATGCTCCCCCTGCCCCCTCCAATAGACCATTGGCGCAAGGTACAATCGATGGTATCTAAGTTTATCTGGAATAACAAACGCCCGAGAATCAAAAGAGCTACTACTCAACGTAGGAAACAAGATGGGGGCCTCGCAATCCCTGATTTTAAGCTTTATTTCTGGTCCTTTTCACTGAGACCTCTGATGTGCTGGCTAGACCCTGTAGAGGCTGTATCTTGGCGCTCCTTAGAAGCGGCGGCGGTTTCACCGCTAAGATTGCAGGATGTAGTGTACTCCACTGTCCCTATTTCGAAATGCCGACTGAGGTATGGACCGATCATAACTCACGTGATCCAAACGTGGCGTAATGTACAGAAGTCGTGTGGGGTTAAATGCCCATGGCACCTGGACTCTCCAATTTTTAATAATCAGCAACTACTTGTTGGGCACAAGCCGGTTAGTATTCCTCAATGGCAAAGGAGGGGAGTTCATACTCTGGAGGATATTTATGATAAGAACGGCCTTCGGGCGTTTCAGGACTTAAGAGAATTTTATTATCTTCCCGGCGAGTCCTTCTTTCTTTACCTTCAACTAAGGTCAGCGCTGAGGGCGCATGGCGTGCCGTGGGCTCAAGCTTTGCAACCACACCCCTTCCTCAGGCTCATAGTGGACAGGACGACCTCCAGAGGGTTTGTCTCAGACTTTTATACGCTCTTAATTCAATCCACGTATAAAAAATTGTCATTGGATACAATCTGGCGTGTGGATATCCCGGAGTTGGACCCCGAGTTTGACTGGGATGATGTTTGGGCAAATGTGGCATTGTCTTCCCGCAACCCCAATCACCAGCAAATTAATTTTAATTATATTCATAGGACCTATCTTACACCTAGGAAGTTATTTGCTATGGGACTGATAACCGACTCTCGGTGCACTTTGTGCTCTCAAAGGGCCGCTGGCACTTATATGCATATGTATTGGGATTGCCCACCAGTGGCCCGCTTCTGGAGGTCAATAACGGACAAACTTTCAGATCTGTGTGACTTAACTATCCCATTCACAGCTGTTACGCTACTCCTGAACGATATAACAACACTACCCGCGTCCGTACAACTGAAAAGGGTTGTCCTAGCGGGCGTCACAGCAGCGAAGAAGCTAATAGCATTGAGATGGAAGGAGCCTGAGAAGCTCACAGTGATTAACTGGTCCCTAACACTGTTGGATGTGATTTATCTTGAGATATCCACGGCGCGGGTGATTGGGGTGGGGCAGGCTGGTATTGACCTGTGGTTTGCAACAGCTGAGAAGGTCAGGACCGCCGTGTGCGGCTGAGCGGGGTTGAGGTGCTTGTTCGGGGGAGTCCGGCGGTCTCATGGGAGGGGAAGGAGGAAATCTCTTGTCTGTCTTGTCTTTTGTCTTGTCCTTCTTAACTTTAACTGGGGGAATTTTATTGGGGGGGAGCTATTTTGCTATTTCTTCACTGTTTGGGCACTTTTGCACGGTTCCTGTGAGTCTATGGAACACTCTGTAGGTTTTTGTTTTTCGGAAAGGTTCATTGTTTTGTATTTCTGGTCGGGTACTCAGGGGCAGCGTTTTTCTACCTCAGGATCTTAAGCCGTTTTGAGGCTGGGCTCCAACCACTGTGTGGCCTGGTGACAATTGCCACATTGTTATGCAGCTGGAAATCTCTGACATCACTGATATGCACGTTTTGAGATGACTCAGTTTGGTGAGGGGAATTGGAAGAGTGCGCCAATATGAGAATTAGAGACATAAGTGTTATTGATATAGAGCCACACGGCCGGGAAACGGTACTGAATACTGGGAAAGGCCAATTGTAAGATAGTACCCCTTTAAATTAAAATGTTGTACTCTGTTTTTATAAATTGTTATTTCTTTTATTATTATTGTTCTGTTATCTCCCTGTGAAGTTCTGTGTATTGTTATTATGGTTATTGTATTGTGTTGTCTTGTTTTCATGTTAAGTAATAATAAAAAAAATTGATAAAAAAAATAGATAGGTCAATTACAAAAACAGCTGGCAGTGTCCTTGTTGCCTAGTAACATGTAGAGTGTAGATACTGTTGTAAAACTTGGAAAACAACATACCGTCATATCCCATTATACCATCAACACTAAGAAATATATTGTGATGCGATACTTTGGCCATATCGCCCGGTCCCCCTGGGTACGACATAGGGCTGGGTGAATTTAAGTTTCACTTTCAATGTTATCTTCCCACGATCATGAAAACAAGATAATAGAGATATTGTGCTGCATCCATGTTGCTCTCATTTTGTCTTGTGTTGTAAATGCAGCGCACTCCTCCTTCACATCGGTACGCTTCGCCCCTTCCCCCAGAGGGTGTTTCAGCTGCTGTGTTTCTCCAGTTATTTTGAAACGTTTTCGATAACTTGTAGGAGATGACTGATGATGATTCAGTCATTGTCATATGTTCTCAAATCAATGAATAATCGTGATTTCAATATCAATGAAAATAATCGTGATTATGATTTTTGCCATAATCAAGCATAATCAAGGCTTTCTGCAGGATGCTGAGGAAATTAGTCTGTGGTAACAAATGACATCAAGAGACGGAGACCCTGTTGAAGAGACCACACTTGGATACAGTGAACCTTTTATTAACTAGGCTCATATTTAAAGTAGAAATCACACTACAAGTTGTTTTTTTCCCCCATCCTCCCTCTCTTTACAAAACATTATGTACATTTACACGCAATCGAGTGCAGACGATTAAAAATCACAGGAAGAAAATAGAAAACAAAGCAAACCTTTTCCAGATAAATAAAACTATATGCAAACGAAAAAAACACAAGCCCCTGAAGACTTTAACAATTTCTGTCTCGTTCATACAAAAAAATATATATGTTCATGTCAGTTGAGTCTATCATTTGAAGCTCAAAAAGCATAGAAATTCCTGCAGAGAAGCTTACAGCTGGCCTCAAGTGCTTTATTATAACATAGCTCACACCAGACACACACCTTAGTGAAGAGTCTCGTTCCAAAATCACACCATATCCACTGTTAAAAAAAAAATGCAACGCCTACATGTGACACCTATGCCGACAAAATGAGTGGCATGAAAGTATTATAGATATCATTTTAGAAATATATTTTTATAAAGTCATTTTTTGCTAATCCAACATTTTGGGAAAGTGATATCAATCTTCTTGTCTGACTCTGGGGGAAGATGCATTTCCCAAAATGTTGGTGTGTTCCTTTAAAACCTTTATGGTAATAATATTACTCATCTGTATTTTTCAAACATGGAGCAATGCAAGGTGAACAAATCGTTTTCTTAAAATTATTCAGTCAGGGAGCAGAGTTCTGTCATTGATATAAAATAAATTGAGGCAAATTGTTCTCAATCATGTCAAACATGATTTGAAAATTATTTGAAAGTTCCAGCCCCCTGAATCACACACTTGTGCCCTTTTACAAATTCTATGATTCAATGCAAGTGATTCTTCAATCACACTCCCCTGAACTGAATCATATAATTATAATTGTTATAGACATTTTGAAAAAAAGGGCACAAGTTAAAGGAACACACCAACTGTATTGGAAATCCAGTCTTCTCCAGAGTTGGACACGAAGATAGATACCAATTTCCTCACTGTGCGTTCAGTAGAAAGCCATGCGGCTGCACACTAGCCTAGCTTAGCACAAATGAATGGAAGCGAATGAGAAGCGGCTAGCCTATAGCTTAAAACTGGCGTTTGTTGGCCAAATATCTTCTGGTCAACCAAAGGCAAAGCCCCCCCCCCCAACCAAGGGAGGTACACTAGGCTCCAGGCAGGGCTACTGTGGTAGGACCCAGGCCTGCTAAAAGCAGACCAGTACTATTGTCTTGTAACAAAAGGGGTCCAAGACGGGTGGGACTTTCATATAGATTTGTACTTTCTTTTCGGGATTTCAGTAGTTCTTTCTGCCCTAACACACAACAGTTCACTATTCCTATGACGACTCCCGTTCTCCTACAGTACCATTGTTTTTGTGATATCTATATGGAGGATAATTGACCTGTGAATGACAGAACTCTCTCTCTATATGACTCTGGTTCACTTAATAGTTCACAGTAATGGGACAGGCACTGGGGAAAAGATCTGCGCTACATTAGAAGGTGGCCGCCACAGAACTACAATGGATAGAAAGGTATATTCTATCAACACAAGTTCTATGGTTGCTGCTGCTGTTTGAACATCTTTCAACTGTCATACTGGTGCTTTTTATTTATTTATTTTGCTTGAATTGAAACTTTCAATTATCCAATCAATATGTGCTGGGGGGGGGGGCAACTTCCATGTTTCCCCCCAATTACTAAAGTTGGAGGTACAAGGTCTTCATTCGACAGCAGTGGAGTGGACTTTATTCGGACACAACACTCTAACTTACATCAGATAATAAAGTTTGAAAACATTGTTGTACTCTTCATGAACAAAATATCATTAACTGTTTGATTACAGCTATAAATATACTTTGTGAAATACCCCCCTTGAATTGAACTATCTCAAACCCACCCTCTTTTCTTGATCCTCTGGATTTTCTTGAATCCAGCAGTTCTCAAACTACGGGTCACGACCCACATTATTTGGCTAAATATGCCTCGTTTTATAAATGTGTATTGATAACATGCTGTAATTAAATGTTCTAATAAATATGCATGATCAAGTTCAACAACTTGTGCTTTTATTTTGATATTCCTTAATTCCAGGTTGAAATTACGCAATACATTAAGTGTGGGGTCGCCAAAGAAATTCTTAAATAAAATGGGGTCATGGTATACAAATTTTGAGAACCCCTGCTACCGTTGCTTCCCTCTGACAAATGTAGTTTTTTTCCGAGGGAATCAACAGTTGTGATTGTAGGATCAAGAAAAGAGGGGAGGGCTTGAGATAGGTCAGTTTGTTTTGCTGCAGCAGAATAGAAAGAATAAAGCATGTGAACTGAACTCAGGGTTCCCAGACATTTCAAAATGAAATTCAAGGACTTTCAAGTACTTTTCTAAGCACTATTTTCCATTTTAAAAGGGCATTTAAAAGGATACAATTCACTTTTAAATGCTGTTTTTTATTGAAAAGAAAACCGGATCCAATATTTATGGCTTAAAACCAATTTCCGACAATTAGCTACACTTTAGAAAAAAAAATTATTTCTTGATTCAGAACTATTTGATCTTGGATGAACAAAATGTTCAATGCAAATGGTTGATTTGAATTTCAAGGACCTTTTAAGCACCTTGTTAAATAATTGTCTGTTTTCGAGGAATTCCAGGCCTTGACTTTTTTTGTGTGACAAAAATCAAGCACTTTAAGCACTTCAAGGACCTTGTGCGAACCCTGTGAACTCATCCCATGTCATCTTATTGAGCCGGTCACTTCCTCAACACATGACTCCACCTCCTGACTCGTGGCTAGAAAGCATCCATTATAACTTTGAAATTCCATAATGACACAAGTAGGTTTTTTCCCCTCTTTTTTCTTTTAGGTTAACCCTTTCACTACCACACTACAGAAGGTTAACCCTTTACTATCCCACTACAGAACCTGCTGTCGTGTGGCAGTGAAAGGGTTAACCTTCTGTATTGCCGCAGTGGAAGGGTTAACCATTTGGTAGTGTGGCAGTGAAAGGGTTATGGTGGGTCATCATTTTTACGTTAATGATGTCTCCAGTGAGGGTTAAGGTAAGGGTTAGGTTTATAAACAAAGACACTGAGGTTAGGGTTAAGGTAAGAGTTAGGTTTATAAATGGTGAGGTTAAGGTTAGATTTATAAACAACGAGGTTAAGGTTAGGTTTATAAACGGCGAGGTTAAGGTTAGGTTTATAAACGGTGAGGTTAAGGTAAGGGTTATAAATAGGGATGTCCGATATTATCGGCCGATATTGGCATTAAAATGTGATATCGAAAAATATCGGTATCGGTTTTCAAAAAAAAATATATATATTATTTTTTATTCCTATAACCTTTATTTACCCAGGCAAGCAAGTAAGAACAAATTCTGATTTAATTTATTGTCAAAGTATGCATAATGTTGTGTTAATTCCACAACAAGAGATATGTAATGTTAATTACCTGAAATTATTCCGTTTTTTTTGGGGGGGAAACCCTGCATATATCGATATCGGTTGATATCGGTATCGGAAATTAAGAGTTGGACAATATCGGTAAAAAAGACAATATCGAGCATCCCTAGTTATAAACAACCTTTAAGGTGAAAAATCAATGAAATGCGGACACCTTCTAGCCACAACTCAACCCCCTGATCATCAGCCTCTGTCTATTCTGTCACTGAAAGTTGTCTTCCCCCAGAAACCTTCTTAGAACCTATAATAATAATAATAATAATAATAATAATAATAATAATAATAATAATAATAATAATAATAGCAAGGGTCAGTGTTAAACATTAGAAAACGGGTTTCCCTTGTTGCCACTCGGAGACAAATGATGTTGTAAGAAGTAACGTTGTCTCCAGGTGCTGAATGACTTCTGTGACCCATCCTCCTAGCTAAGAACAGGAGTGTTTTATTCTGACATTTCAACAACCAAACCACTAAGGTGAGTCATTCTTTTGGATGGACTGAGAGGACGCTTCTAGTTAACCAGTTAGACAGGTCTGAACACTAGTCCACCAAACTCATCTTACCCCTGAAACAGACTGGAGGCGAACGTGAGAGGCAGGGAGGAGACACACCAAGCGCAACGTTTCTCAATGTATTCTGGAGCCACACAGGTATCTCTATGGAGTCTGTGTCCGGTGTCTATACTTTCGACAACAAATTTGTGTTTCCGCGTTCGAGTTTTGCGCTCTGATTGGCCAGGTCATGTGACATGTGCGCCAATCGTGGGACGGCAAGTTCTGCGCCTATTTCCGGGTCGAACAGCCTGCAAACTACCTAACGCCTAGTTTATCACTGGTTAAGCTTAGGCGACTCTTTCGCAGTTGGTTAAGGTTAGAGTTTGGAATCAGGGCAGGCGTTCTATCGCCCTGCTCTAAGACAAACCCGCATTTCACTGTATACCTGTATGCCGTGACAAATAAAACTCTTGTATCTTGTATCTAACCTTAACCAACTTCGAAAGAGCGCCTAAGCTTAACCATCCAAAAACTTGTGGTCCCACGATTGGGCGTACATGTCACATGACCTGGCCAATCAGAGACGTGGAAACACGACTTTGTTATCGAAAGTATTCAGGCGTCCGGCGTGCCAAGAACCCCCCCCCCAAATGGGCTTGCTTTGCACTAGGTGCATCCTATGGGGTAAGTAGCGGCTATTAACATGGAACTCCGAAGTGAATCGCTCTGCTTCCAGTGTGTTTCAGCTGTTAAGTCTCATTGTTAGTCAATGGACCTATCTCAAACACCGCCCTCTTTTCTCCATCCTCCAATCGCAAGAGTTGTGATTGGAGGATCAAGAAAAGAGGGCAGGGTTCGAGATTTGTCAATTGTCCTATTTCACTATGACACATGCCATGTAAACATAATATATAATATTTATCACATGATTTTATAGAATTATAGAATATTGTAAAACTTGATGAAGGTCCTTGTACCGAAATGTTGTCCCCAATTAACTAAGGAGTCAGCGTGTGGGAGTTCTTTGTTCTGCTGTTATCACAGTGTTCCACTACTACACACCTGACAAAAGTTCTGTTGTACAATGGAGAAAAAACATTACAATTTGACAATGTATATACGGGGAGTGAGTCACGTTTCATGTGACACAGCGATACGCATTGTTTACATAACGACGTCATAGTGAGAGACGGCTGATGGAGAAAGACAATCTTAGTTTTAAAATGTTGTTGAGCAACCCACCCATCCACCTCTATATCATTATTCTATGATATTGCCAAGGCAAGAAACTAACCTTTTCATCAAGCAGACACAGTAACAGGTGGATTCAGAATTTCACCTGCCAGTATCATTTGTTAGCTGCCAAAGTAGTTTTTTTTTTTAAGAACAGAAGACATATTTACCACAGGTTGGCTTCCTTTCAAAGTGGCTAGTACTAATTGACCAGTATTTGTCTGGTGGCTAGTACTAATTTCAACTTTGATTTATAGATTATACACATATTCTAAAAGAAAACTCTTAAGTCTTAACCTGACAGAGGTCCCTTGCAGGATGGAAAGCGTAGTAATAATTTTCATTAAATCTGGGAGCATAAGAAGTTGAGTTGCAAGTCCTAAGTTTCCTCCCTAGTACTAATTTCAATACCTATGCTATGGTTCCTTATTATTGTGTAACACCTATCCAGGTATTTTGAAATCTGAGGTTATTTAAACAGCTACAGTGTGGCTTGTTGTAACAGAGTAAGTCTTCCTAAGACCTAGTATGTCTAAATATTCCCTCCAGTCAGGATTTCCTCTTGGCTGACTAGCAGTATGTTTTCTTTCTTTTTGTCTAAATTTTTTTTTATCTAATGGTGTTCTTGAAAATTTGCTATTAAAAGTCTTTCATCTACATAACCTTGAAATGCAAATAAAAACAAGGATCCTCAGAATCAACATATTGATACAATATCTTGAGAAAATATCACAATTATTATACCGTATCAATCATCGTTGTCAGTACAATACTGTCGGGGAGGAAGTATTGCAGTATTAAAATGTAGCATTTCCCCCACCACCCCTCGCCCAAAACAAACCTGGTCAAAAACCACTGAAACCAGTTTCAAATATTTTAGAAACTTGAGTCAAACTTGATTTAACTGTAAAACAGCCACATAAACGGAAGCCTCGGATGCAGAACGGGTCAAATCAAGTTGTCTTCAGGTTGTTGTTTTTCCCCCTATTGACACTTGAAGTGTTCTGCACAAACGCCATATCTCCAAGTTCACCATTTGACGCCTTACATTTTTATACTGTAAGCTGACAGCCGACACTGTCCACCATGTTTGGAAAAAGTTTCAAGACCAACCTATTGGATTGTAAATAGGGATGCGCCAATTACGAACAAATTATCACTGTATTTTCGTAAAGGTATCGTGGTATTTTCATAAAGGTATCATGGTATTTTTTTTTAAATATCACAGTATTTTCATAAAAGTATGGTATTTTCATAAAGTGGTACCATGGTGATACACATACATTATTGTATTTCTATGGTGCTATATGGCAGTACTGTGTTAAAACTGAACTGACCATCAAACTACCATGATAGTCTTTTGTCAAATGCATGGGGAGGAAGAAAATCATCCAGCCCCCCCCCCCCCCCCCCCCCCCCCTCAAAAAAGCTGCCTTTTTGCTTTTTGGAGACAAGACATTTTGCATGACACTGAAATAAATCAGTGTCATAGGTTCTAATAAATACTGGTGTATTTATTTAAAAGTAGTTTCTTTTTGCCCAGGTCAAGAAAACAAACCCAAAGCAAACTAAAAAGCATACAGTAGATACATCACCACACCGTGTCCGTACCAACTCCCCTTTTCCTTTTTTGTACATCATTTTACAACAACAGAACACATCAAATAAAAGCTGGAAACATATACAGTCATGTTAAAAACCTCTATTGTTGTCATTATGTACAAATCAGTAAGAAAAATTATAATAAAAAGGAAATCTATAAAACTTCTCTGTGTTTCTCTCTGTCCTCCTCATGCAGTGGGGGCTGGGGGTAAGGCTGAGGAGGAGGGGGAGGGGCGTGGGAGAGGAGAGGGAAAGACTGGGAGGGAGTCTGCAGGGAATGAGCTGGTGCTATTGAGTTGGGATGGGAATAGAAGGAGCCAAGAGGAGGGAGGAGAGGTTGAGGAGAGTGTTGCAGAGGAGGAGGAGGGTGGGGGAGCAACAGGTGGGGGGTGAAGTGCTGTGAATGTTGGGGGGAGAACTGGGGGATTCGGGTGGAGTGGGAGGAGGGCAAGGCAGGTTGATGTGGGTGAGATAGTTGGGGTGGGTGGGGTTGGAAGCTTGCCAGGGGTGCGCTTGGTTGAAGTTGATTCATTAGAGAGATATTTGGTGGAGGTTGGTTCATTTGGAGTGTCCTTGTCTGAGATTGGTTCATTTGGGGGACGTTTGGTTGGATTTGGTTCATTTGGGGTGTACTTGGTTGAGCTTGGCTCATTTGGGCTACATTTGGTGGAATTTGGGTCATGTGGAAGGCATTTGGTTGAAGTTGCATCATTGAGATTTGAGTGTTAAGGGACTGTGGCTGTGTGTTTTGATTCAACAAGCGTTGCGATTGGGCAAAATGGGAGAAGGGGAGGGCCTGAGGTCCTGTAGGGCTGAAGGGATTGGTGAGGGGGTTTGGGGGTGGGTTCTGGAGTGAGGTTGGGGGGTTGTAGGGTCCAGGGATGGGAGAGAAGGAGCGCGGGGCTTGGGGGAAGTGCGGAGTTGGAAAGTGAGGTGGTGTGTATTGCCGTGCGTGTTGCCTCCTGTCTTCTGGTGCTGCTCCCCAAGTGTGAGTCAAACTCGCACCGCCCATCCGTGTGTCTGGCTCTGGCGGTGCGATCGTGTCCAGCCTCAGTGTGTCTGGCTCTGGCGGTGCGATCGTGTCCAGCCTCAGTGTGTCTGGCTCTGGTGGTGCGATCGTGTCCAGCCTCAGTGTGTCTGGCTCTGGCGGTGCGATCGTGTCCAGCCTCAGTGTGTCTGGCTCTGGCGGTGCGATCGTGTCCAGCCTCGGCGTCTCCGGCATTTGTGTCTGTGTTTCTGCCGGCACATTTTTCCGTACGCCCGGTGCGTTGCGTCTCTGTCCATCCGGTGACACGCGCGTCTGCATGTCCGACGGCGCGCGCGGCGCCCACGCGTCTAAACCGACGTCTTGCTTTGGGCGAGTCAAGTCTTTGTCCGTGGTGGGAGACACAGATGAGGGGGAGGAGAAGGAGGAGAAGGAGGAAGTCTCGGAGCGGACCCGAGCCGGTCCGGGGGACGAGAGGAGAGAGGAAGAGTGGAGGGAGGAGGGAGGAGGAGGAGGAGGAGAGGTAGAACCAGGGTGAGAGGAGAGGGAGAGAACGCCAGAGGACGAGGGCGAAGGGATGATGCTGGGTCTGACAGGGGAGGAGAACGAGAACAAGGAGGAGGCGGGTGTCGACGACAGAGAGAAAGGAGGAGAGAGGGAAGTCTTGGGCAAGGGAGAGGCACATGGAGAGGCGGATGATTTGGAGAAGAGAGAGGTAGACGGGGAGGCTCTGTGAGAGGAATCAGAAGCTGCACTGGAAGACATCGTTCTGTGATGAGGATGACGATGATGATGGTGGTGGTGATGATGATGTTGGTGGTGAGGATGACGATAAACTTTGGATCGTGAGTCCTGGTGGAGGGCTGGAGAGGAGATAGGGAGGGGAAGAGGAGATTTCTCCTCCTCTTTCATCCGGAGGGAGTTCAAGGGAGGCTCCATTTTTATCTTTGAAAGATGGGACCCGCTCTCTTTGTCTCTGTGTTTCCCTCTCTCCATCTTCCTCCCCCTCTCTCCCTCTCTGGTTTCAGTGGAGGCTCTGGAGCCCTTGGAGAGAGGGAGTCGGGAGGAGGCCGGGTGACGAAGACCAAAGTCGTCCTCCTCCTGTTTGTCCACCATAGCATCGCTCTCTTCTTCCTCCTGCTTTATCCTCTCCATCCCCCTCTTCATGTTCACCTCTTCCTCCTCTTCTTTCTTCACCTCTAGTCGTCTCCTCTCCTGCCCTCTTTCTTTCTCCTTCAACTCCAACTGTCTCCTCCCTTTCTCCCCTTCCTCCTCCATCTCCTCCTCCTCCTCCTCTTCTTTAACATTTCTCTGCATGCTCTTCACCTCCTCCTCCTGGTGGTGGTACTGTTTGAGCCGGATGTGCCAGGCCAGGCTGCAGACGGCCGAGACGGTCTTGAACTGGTGCACCACGTTCCTGGGGATGTAGTAGATGTCGTCGTGGCAGAGACGGATGCGGGCGTAGCGGACGCCATCGCGCCTGAGCTGGTTCAGCTTGGCATCATCCACCCACTGTACACACTGGAGACAGAGAGAGAGAGAGAGAGAGAGAGAGAGAGAGAGAGAGAGAGAGAGAGAGAGAGAGAGAGAGAGAGAGAGAGAGAGAGAGAGAGAGAGAGAGAGAGCGAGAGAGCGAGAGAGCGAGAGAGAGGGAGAGAGAGAGAGAGAGAGAGAGAGAGAGAGAGAGAGAGAGAGAGAGAGAGAGAGAAAGAGAGACAGAGCCAGTAGACGTAGAGAGAGACAGAGAGGGGGGAGTGAAAGAGAGAAGTAGAGAAAGAAGAGAGAAAAAAGTAGAGAGATGAGGATAAGTGAGAGAGAGAAAAAGAGGGGGGAGAAATGAGACAGAAAGTAGAGAGAAGAGGAAAATAAATAAAATAATGAATGAATGAATTAAAAAGATGTTGCAAAGGTTGGGTTTGACTTCCTCAGCAAGTCAAATGTAATTAAATATAAATATCGCTGTAAGAAAAGCCTTCAAGATTGAGGCAACAACAATTTATATAATTTTACAGGACAGTTATTTTTACTTTAATTGTAGATTTTTTTGTATAAAACTAGAAAACGTGTCTATTCCATAAATGTGTTGTGGAATACAACTGCCCTCCGCCAGGTGGCAGTGTTCCATACAACATCCACTGTATAAGACCTCTGAAGCAGTGGTGGTTCTTACCTGAGACAGAGGAGGTTCATACAGGTCTAGCTGAAGTCTCTGCACCACTTCTGGAAAGTCTCCAGCGTGGAAACAGATCACATCTTTGGTTATACGAGGAGGCTCCATTCTAGAGAGAGGGGGGGGGGAGAGATGGAGAGGGATAGAGGGATGGAAGAGCGAAATAAAGACAGAGAGAAAGAGATATTTTTTTTTTCAACAAAACATATCACAACACAATAATAATAATACATAAAAAGACATCCCAAGACATTAACTTAACACAACAATGACTAGACAATAATTGAGACAGACCGTACAGTTACCATCCCGAGCCCCCTCCATCACCACCCACCGCAGCCACGATCCCCAACCCTTGAGGGCCCCAGAGTCCGGCACCCCAGCGAGTCAAAGCATCATGCCTCTTTAACACCACGACTCGCCGAGGCCCCGAACCAGGGCCCCCCCCCCCACCCCACCCCGAGCCTGTGAATCTGTTGGTGATCTGGGTTGCGTGAGGATAACCGAACATTCTCCCAGACTGCATCCCAATCAAAATCTACATCCAACTCCAACTCCGGGACATCCTTTCTCCAAATCGTATCCAGGGGGAGGTCTTTATACGAGGACATAAGTAAATGGCGATACAAGTCAGAAACGAAGCCTCTCGATGTCTCTTTGTCATAAAAGAATTTGTGAAAACGGTGATGCACTAGTGAAACATCCCATGGAACGCCATGAGCCTTCAGAGCTGCTCTTATTTGTAAATAAAAGAAAAAGGAGGTACCGGGGAGATCATATCCGTTGGATAGATCCTGGAAAGATCGGAGACCAGAGTTATCGAGGATATCCCCCAACGTGTGGATACCTTTCCTTTCCCATCTAGGCAGGGTACCTAATAGGTTGTTGTTCAATAAGGAGGAGATTGTTATTGAATAGAGGGGAATGCGTGTGCCAATGATGGCAGTTAGTACCCACTTTCTGGGTGTCACGCCAAATCCATCTATCGCTCTGAGCAGATGAGGCAGAGAGACGGAGGGATTCTGCATAAAAAGGAGTACATCATCTAATATGCTGTAAGCTATCACCATCATAAGCTAATATGGTGATGTGTGCCCTGAATTGAAACAGGAGATACAATTTGGGATTGTCTTATGTATTGAGCTAGAGGTTCGAGGGATAAGGCAAAAAGTCCGGGACTAAGAGGACAACCCTGTCTAGAAGAGCGCGAGACAGAGAAGAGTGGCGAGCAGAACTTCCCTGTTAAGATCATGGCCGAAGGCCCTGTGTAGAGAATTTTGATCATATGAATGAAACCCTCACCCAACCCTATCCTTCTAAGAACTGCCCACAAGTAAGACCACTCCAATCTGTCAAATGCCTTCATTGCGTCCAAGGACATGGCCGCTGTAGGGACTGCAACATCCTTGCTGGCATCAATCACGTGTCAAGTCAAGTCAAGTCAAGAGTTTTAATTGTCACGGCATACAGGTATACAATGAAATGCGGGTGGTCTTGCCCGCAACGATGTGCAATACAGTGGTACATATAATAGAATCAAAAGAAGAAAACAACATTGTGCAGTAACAGGTAACAGGTAACATGGAGTGACATCTCGGTATCTGTACATAGTTATTTACAGAGCATATGGGACATGCTAGTTAGCTTTGGTAGTGCAATACACTGTTCCTGTTATTCTAATTTAAAGTGTCCTTTCCTTTGGCCATAAGTGTGCGTGTGTGCAACATGAGTGTGTGCCCGCTCATGTTAAAGTGTTAAGTGGCTGCTCGTGTGTGAGCGTGCACAGTGTGCGTGTCGTGTGTGTGTTCATGTGTGCTTGTGTGTGGACAGTTCAATGTTCTGAGCACTCAATGTTCATTGTTCATGGCTCTGATGGCCTGGGGGAAGAAGCTGAGCTTAAGCCGTTCTGTCCTAGTAGCTGGGGTTCGCAGGCGTCTGCCTGACCTCAGCAGCTGAAACAGGCTGTTATTGGGGTGGTGAGGGTCTTTCATTATCCTGCAGGCTCTGGATTTGCACCTCTTGTTGTATAGAACCTGCAGGGGGGGTAGTGCAATACCCGTGGTACGCTCGGCTGAGCGCACCACTCTCTGTAGGGCCTTCTTGTCCTGTGCCGTGCTGTTTCCATACCAGGCAGTGATGTTTCCGGTCAGGATGCTCTCTACAGCTCCTGAGTAGAAGGACTGGAGTATCTTTCCCGATACTCTGAACTTCCTTAACTGTCTCAGGTGGTAGAGACGCTGTTTCGCCTTCTTTACTACTGTGTCTATGTGTGTTGACCATGTCAGGTCCTCTGAGATGTGGACCCCCAGGTACTTGAAGCTGCTCACCCTGTCCACGGTAGCCCCTTTAATCATCAGTGGTGTGTGCGTCTCCTGCTGTCCTCTCCTATAATCCACGATCAGCTCCTTGGTTTTACCAATGTTCAGGAGCAGGCTGTTGTCCTGGCACCAGCGTTCCAGTACCTCAACCTCCTCCCGGTAGGCCTTCTCGTCGTTGTCCGAGATCAGCCCCACCACCACTGTGTCATCTGCGAACTTCACTATGGAGTTGGAGCTGAACTTGGCCACACAGTCGTGTGTGTAGAGTGAGTACAGCAGCCGCAGGGGGCTCAGAACACAGCCCTGGGGGGACCCGATGCTCAGGGTGATGGTGTTGGAGGTCTGACCCCCCACCCTGACCGCCTGGGGTCTTTCGCTCAGAAAGTCCAGTACCCAGGCGCTCAGGGCGTAGCTCAGACCTAGCTCGATCAGCTTGTCCACCAGTCTGGTGGGGACTATGGTGTTGAACGCTGAGCTGTAGTCAATGAACAACAGTCTCACATAGCCCCCCTTCTGACGGTCAAGGTGCGAGAGGGTGCTGTGCAGTACCTGGGAGACCGCGTCGTCGGTGGACCTGTTTGTCCTGTATGCAAATTGCATAGGGTCCATATCACTGGGGAGGGAGGCACAAATGTGGTCCTTGACCAGCCTCTCGAAACATTTCATGACCACAGAGGTGAGTGCCACCGGTCTGTAGTCATTTGAACATGTTGGGGAGGGTTTCTTCGGCACAGGGATGATGGTAGACATCTTGAAGCAGGCAGGGACCACTGACTCCGCCAGTGATTGATTAAATATGGCGGTGAACACAGGGGCCAGCTGGTTGGCACAGGTCTTGAGTATGCGTCCTGTTATGCCATCTGGGCCAGCAGCCTTCCTGGTGTTCACCTGCATAAATGCTCTTCTCACACTGTGTTCCGACAACGAGAGAGCGCCCCCCCCCCCCCCCCCCCCCCCGCGGTTGCCCCCCCCCCCCCTCCACAACAGCCGGTGCGCCAGTGACGTCACTAGCCGGAGAGCCAGCAGCGCCACTGTCTACACCAAACCGAGCGTAGAAGATGTTGAGCTTGTCCGCGAGGGAGGCGTCGTCGCTCCCCATTGAGGGGGCACTGACTTTATATTCAGTTATTGTCTTCAGTCCCTGCCATAATCCTCTTGTGTCGTTTTGTGCCATTTGTGTCTCCAGTTTATCAGCATATGTCCTCTTAGCAAGTTTGACAGCCTTGCGTAGAGTATAGACTGAAGCCTTATACTCCTCCATGTTTCCTGACTCTCTACCCAGGTTGTAGGCGGTGGTACGAGAGTTCAGAGCTGCTCTAATAGTGCTATCCACCCACGGTTTCTGGTTTGGGAAAATCCGCACCGTTTTCCTGGGGACAATACCATCGGCTATTGTTGTGATGTAGCACACCACTGTGTCTGCGAGCTCGCTGACGTCACTGGCGCTTCCTTTGAACACATCCCAATCCGTGTCTGCAAGCACGTCCTGGAGCGTGGCCTCTGATTCGTCGGTCCACTTCTTTGTCTCACGTGACACGACGGCGTCACGCGATCTCTGTTGATATGCCGGAAATAGCTAAATGGAGTCGTGGTCTCTCGAGCTTGTGGACCCCGTTAATGGCGGAGCGGCTACTGCCTTGTATCCAGCTCTGAACGGGGAATAACAGTGGTCGAGTGTGTTTTTCCCTCTGGTGGAGCAAGCGATGTGCTGAAAAAAGGACGGCATCACCTTCTTCAGGTTGGCCTGGTTGAAATCGCCGGCTACTACCATCGCTGCATCTGGATGTTTGATCTGGTGTTTGTTGAGATGATCGTGTAGTTCTCCCAGCGCTTTGCCCGTATTCGCGTGTGGGGGAATATATACGGCGGTCATGATGACCGCAGAGAACTCCCTCGGGAGATGAAACGGACGGCACAGAATAGAAAGGTGCTCCATGTCCGGGGAACACGAGTTCGAGAGAACATGCACCCCCTCGGGATTAACCCAGGAATTGTTCGTGATGAGGCAGACCCCGCCGCCGATGGTCTTTCCTGAGGCAGCGGTACGATCTGCACGTAGGACTGTAAAGGCATCCGAGGGAGATACGCTTTTGTCCGGGGTCGCCGACGTGAGCCAGTGCAGTAACCGTCTGATGTTGTCAGTAACTAAGTGGCCCCTTATGAAGCCGGTCTGATCAGGGTGAACTAGAGATGTCATATGCTTTTGAAGTCGGGTGGCTAGAACCTTGGCATATAGCTTTAGGTCGGCTCCGAGGAGACTTATGGGCCTGTAGCTGCCACATTCTGTGAGGTCCTTATCCTTCTTGAGTACAACAGATATAAGCGCCATATTGACGTCTCTGGGAAAATTGCCCTCTTTGATTGAGTGTAAAATCATTGAGAGTAATAAGGGACCGAGTACATCCCAGAATGCGAGATAGAGTTATGTATGTGTGTGTGTGTGTGTATGTGTGTATGTGTGTCTGTGTATGTGTGTGTATGTACATGTGTATGTGTGTCTGTGTATGTGTGTGTGGAAGTGTGTATACTGTGTATGTGTGTAAGTGTGTATGTGTGTGTGTAAGTGTGTGTGTGTGTGTGTGTGTGTGTAAGTGTGTATGTGTGTGTGTAAGTGTGTATGTGTGTGTATAAGTGTGTATGTGTGTGGAAGTGTGTATGTGTGTGTGTAAGTGTGTATGTGTGTAAGTGTGTGTGTAAGTGTGTATGTGTGTGTAAGTGTGTATGTGTGTGTAAGTGTGTATGTGTGTGTAAGTGTGTATGTGTGTGTGTCAGGGTTTCCGTTAGCCGGTAATTACCGGTATTTGACCGGCAAAATCTGTTGAAGTCCGACATATTTAATCTCTCCGGTCTTAATGTCCGGTGAAAATAATTCCCTCTAAGCACAATTTGATTATTTGAATTGTATTAAAATAGGCTAAAATTAAATAGCCTATGCGATGAACGAAACAATCATTACATTTGTTTCATCGTTGCTTCACCAAGCAGGTCTAATAATGACAACGCTGTTGTCAGCGGGAGCTTGCTGCTAGATTTGCGACTGCATGCAGCTGCAGAGCCGCAGCTGCACACCATTTGTAACGGCACAGTGCAATACTCCAATTCAGCCATTGGCAATTCAGCTGTTGGGTGGGGGGCGCTGCTGAACGGTCCCCAGATAGAGCCTGAAAACAGCTGAATCTGCTGCTCTGCAGCGGCATACTCTCGCAAATAAGTCGTTGGGAGGTGGAGAGAGTCATCACGCAAACCCACGATAATGTTGCCCTCTCTCTCTGCCAAATTTCTCAGTTCTTCGCTTGATATAATTAATACAAATGTCTAATATAACGGAATTCGTTAGCTCATAAAAATGTGATTATAACAGACTGCTGTTTATTAATGTCGGCCGACTGCCCACAGACACCTATTTGATTTAAAGTCGGCAGCAGCACGGAGTCTCGGGACTTATTTTATTTGGAATATAATGACTGTATACGCAAAAGTAGCCTAGTTTTAAGTTAAAATATTATAAATCTACATGCCTTGAGGATGTCATTCTTTATATAGCCTGCCTATCAATTGTTTTTAAGCTCAATAAGAATTTCTCTCATTTGACCGGTAGATTTAAATCTACCGGACCCTGAGACCGGCAACAATTTTTTCTAATGGAAACCCTGGTGTGTGTAAGTGTGTAAGTGTGTATGTGTGTGTGTAAGTGTGTATGTATGTGTGTGTGTGTGTGTGTGTGTGTGTGTGTGTGTGTGTGTGTGTGTAAGTGTCTATGTGTGTATGTGTAAGTGTGTATGTATGTGTGTGTATGTGTGTGGAAGTGTGTATGTGTATGTGTGTGTGGAAGTGTGTATGTGTGTGTGTGTGTGTGTGTGTGTGTGTGTAAGTGTGTATGTGTGTGTAAGTGTGTATGTGTGTGTAAGTGTGTATGTGTGTGTGTAAGTGTGTGTATGTGTGTGTGTAAGTGTGTATGTGTGTGTAAGTGTGTATAAGTGTCTATGTGTGTATGTGTAAGTATGTATGTATGTGTGTGTGTGTGTGTGTGTGTGTCAGTCCAGCTTACCCCTCTCCGAACTGCACAGCCTTCAACACTCCCACAGCAGCGGTGGTCTGCCTCTCGAAGCCCTGTCCGATGTGGTCTGCGTGGGCTCTGGTTCTGTCTTCAAACAGCATCTCTCGGGGCTCACTGGCCCTGGGCAGATAATGCAGGAGGTTCTTCACCTCATTGGTCGACCTGAGACACAAACAGGAAGTTGTGTAAAACAATTTGGCTTAATATCCCAATGATATTAGTGATTCGCACATGGCTTCAATCATTTTTTTTTCGTTTTTTTTTTTTGCAGTGAAAGCTTGGGGCCGGCTTAGAAACAGACACATCATTGTCTAATACGTGACTGATTGATTGATTGATTGAAAACTTTATTAACAGATTGCAGAATGGGTACAATACAGTACAGCTCAATACACACGACCGGCGCGGCCCGGCGATTTAGGCCTCAGAGGACAGCAGATAGTAAACAAACCGATGTACTTTCTAAGAGCTTTATATATCATTTATAGTATTGCTATCTGTCCATTCTCATTGTCACTTGAGTGCATAAACCGTGCCTTCATAATGGCTTAAAGAAAATAAAAATCCATCGGTTGGTTGTCATTTTATAGCGTCGTGAATATAAGGTTTATCACACTTTTCGTCTCGTCTTTTTTCCCGGGAGCTAGATAATAGGCTAAACGTTCGGCTGGGATCAAGGAACTATGATCCGCCCACAGAACTGTAGTTTGCATTTTTTTTTTAAATCACATAATGATACTGCAGTGGAGCGATGGCACCCCTAAGCGGGTGTGGCCGGTACTGCATGTTCCGAAAATCAAATATGTGAAAAGATGCTGGTAGTGGATCGGGTACCTAAGAAGCGTTATAAATATGGAATAAAACAATAACAACTCGTCACGTATATACTCGTGGCTCTGGTCCACAACGCTCTTTTTCGAAACACGTATATACTCGTTCTCGGACGGCATAGTAAGGGGATGCAGACCAGAGAAAGTCTTTCGTCTTGTTTACATCAGGGTCCCCCATTTTCAATTCAACAGCTCAGTCCTCTGTTCCACCGTCTGTGTATGTGTGTGTGCGTGCGTGCGTGCATGTGCTTTCATGTTCAACGTTAAACTATTGTGTAACCTTATACACTGTACTCAAATAAATAACTTATTTGGGAACGTACCCTTGTATTTGCTATTTTATTGAAATTATGTTTTTAAGTTGCAGGAAATTACACCAAATGGCTTTCTTTATTGCACATTTCTTTGTCTCCCGGGAACCACCCCCTAGTTGAGGCACATACACACAAAATTTAAACCTTTTAATAAAAAATCCGATATATATATCTCTTTTTACCGATACCCGATCCAGCTATTTTAGTCATATCGGGGCCGATATCCGATATCAATATCGGATCGGTGCATCCCTATACTTGTTGCACACATGTTATGAAATACTATACGTTTTCCAATTCACTCTCAGTAATTAATTATGCACCACTGTCTAGGCTACTGTCACCTGAATTATGCATGCAAGGTATTTGTTTAGTATCAACATTACTTGGCTATTTTTGGAGAGAGGGAACTGCGCCCTGAGAGGGAGGTTTGCCCTGAGTGGGAGGTTCGAAGGGTCAAAGTGGGTATCAAACAGGAGGGAAGACTGTCAGGTTTTAAACTGTGGATACCAAACAGAAGGTAAAGACGACTTTGAACTGTACAGTAACAGTAAGACTATTTTATTGCACTGTAAAGAAACTGTGATTTTATAGTATGTCTGCACTTTGTGCTCATTTCATCATTCATGTCTTTTATATTCTACTAAAACCGCTTCAATGTTAGATCCTAATGTGAAAAACTGTGATTTTATATGTCTGCTCATTTTACCCTCGCTATTATTTGACTTATTTTCACTTTTATCTTTACGCCCCACTATCTGTCTGCTGGGTGCATACTATAACCTTTATCATGTTTTGATAGATTACAGAAATTCAAGATTAATATATCTGCATTATTTGATCCCAGTTTATGCTTTGCTCTTGCTGCTTGTTTTACACAGATTTTGTCTTATTTCTTAAGTAAAGCACTTTGAACTGCAATCCCCTGTATGAGAGGTGCTATACAAATAACGTTATTATTATTATTATTATTATTATTATTATTATTATTATTATTATTATTATTATTATTATTATTATTATTATTATTATTATTATTATTATTATTATTATTATTATTATTATTATTATTATTTTAATTATTAATATTATTATTATTATTATTATTATTATTATTATTATTGTTATTATTATTATTATTATTATTATTATTATTATTATTATTATTATTATTATTATTATTATTATTATTATTATTATTATTATTATTATTATTATTATTATTATTATTATTATTATTATTATTATTATTATTATTTTGAACTTACCAGCTGCCAAAATAATGTTATGATGATGAAAAATGGCCTCAGCTTCATTAAATGTGCAATTTTCCGTATGGTTTCCTGCCTTTGGTCCCATTTGCTTTCACACCTCAAAAAAACAAAGCGCTCCAGGGGTCACTTGGAAGTGAACAGAGAGCCACGTTGTCAGGCGGACCACCGTTGAAAGGAGCTTCCACACCAACACCCCAAACCAACAGGACCATCGGACCAAATGCTCCAGGGTTGGGTTAAAACTGACCAAACAGCTCAGGTGTGAAAACCACCCAGACTAAACCGACCCGCTTAATGGATTAATCAGGATTGGATTAATCTGCAAAGAAAGGGCAGCCATACAGAGCAGACACATGCTGCATAGAAGCAGAGCTTCAAACAATAAAAACACAGCAGTCAGCTCTCTACTGTATCAATGACTCACACTGCTCTGAGAGCGCAATCCTGTTCCTAATAACACACATGCAATAACACACATGCATTCATACAGTAGCCTACATACATGTGCATAGCAGCAAATGCGCACATATATGCGCGCACACGTATGTAATAGAGCTGTGAATCTTCACTGGCCTCACGATTAGATTACGATTCAGCTGTCCACGATTCGATTAGATTCTACGATGCATCTCGATTAGGGCTGCACGATTTTGGGAAATAATCTAATTGCGATTTTTCTGACAGATATTGCGATTGCGATAAAATTTGCGATTATACTTTTTTTTTTGCAGCCCCACAGAGGTTTATTGTAAAATGCGGCTTGCATCTGGCCTACGCGGTGGGTCTTTTCAGGACACAGAGCCTGAAATGTTTCTTTTTACCTGGGAATCTATACCGGTACCCAACGGTACCTTTTTTTTCTGTACTTTACTCTCCCTCTCTGAAGTCTAAACTTCACAACACACAATCTAAAACCCCTTACCTCCCCCTCCCAAACCGATCTTGTATCTCAATGGGACTTCCTGGTTAAATAAAAAAAAATATATATAATAATAATTTGCGTTTTTAAATTTCTTTTGCGATTTGATAATTGCATCATTCCAAATCGCGATTTTGATTTAAAATAGATTAATTGTTCAGCCCTAATCTCGATGCAACTCAATAATATATTAGATCCTCAATTTTATAATCTATATTAACGGAACGTAGACCAATCTCAGTCACTCTTATTGTCTGGGACCAAATTCGGTCACGCCCCATTTTGCGCGACATCCAGGCTTTTTTTACTGCCAGCGTTTGGGAATTTCATGTCGACAGGTAGATGAAGTGAAATTATACTTATTTTAGAATATATATATCAAATTGCATGAGTATTCATCTATATTTAGTCATCTAAAGACTATTAGATATGAACCTATGTACCAGTAAAAGTGGGAATCTCTAGAATGTGTTTTGGACGACGGTGTTTACGGAAGTGCGGGTTTCAAGTTGACATTATACTATAACTTACACAACACTTTCTGTTGTCAGTAGATTAAAATTTAAAGGTGAAAATGTGAAAATTACAAAATGTATACAATTCCCAAGACCTTTAGCACAGGTCACTGGGACGCGTCTATTCTTTGACGCGATCTGAACAGCGTTAAACTATTAATGGGACCTTGTACAGTACAGTGATCGAGAATGGTCACCCAATTATCTTAACAAAAGTCCATCATTAGCATTATGTTTGTTGTCTAAACGGGAACATAATGGTACAATTTAAGATTTGAATGTTATCCGCATATAAAAGACAAATAAAACATTGTTAATTTGTAAGAAACCTCAATGAGAACGGCGCAGGGTAAGTTATATTCGCTATTGTTATGAAAATGTGATAGAATCCTATAAAAATGTGGACGCATTTGGTCACCGTGACGTTACTGCACATGGCTACTTTTTCATCAATTAATACAAGCAGTCAGATACATTTACTTTTATTTAGAAAGTTCTTAAATCAGAATGTCAAAATAAATGTCTTTACTAGTGTTGCATGATCAAATCAAATCAAATCAAATGTATTTGTAAGGCCCGACAACACACGTTAATGTCCCCATGGGCCGGACATGTCTTCTTTAAACAAGTCAAGAAGAAACATAACAATAAGTCAAGAACAAAACAAGAACACCATAAGGTCCAACAAATTTAAAATAAATGCAAATAAATGAATGAATGCAAGCACTCCCAGACATACCCCACGCGAAGGTAAGGAAAAACTATAAGTCAATTATAAGTCCCATCGTTGTGGGCATAATATGTTTACTTGGCTCCATTGTCATGTCAGAAGAAACACTATTTTCTATGCATATGGTGCACAGCAGCGCCTAGGTGTTGTTTATGATGTCATTCTTGTTTAGTTTCAGCACAGCAGCACCTAGGTGTTGTTTATTAGCAACAAACCAAACCAAACCATGCCAGACCATGGCTAGCCCAAGCCAGGCTGAACATACTGTAGCTAATGGAGACAAGGCATAACTGTTTTATGCTCGGGTTACGTTCGCTGCTCTTACAATTGACTGCATTATAATACAATGACAAGGAGCCTTTCCAAATAACTACTTCATTTTACAAACGTGTGATGTCGCTAGAAAGGTATCTCGATACCCAGCTGTTAAAAACTGTTCAATACTCTTTTTATTAGTCAGTATTAGTATCGATACTTTTAGAATAGCCTGATGCTGTATTTTCTATGAGTTGAGTGGATGCATGACCAGAGAACTAGCTTTAATAATAATAATAATATTTGATTTGTATGGCGCTTTATAAAAAAAATCCTTAATTTTTTTTCTTTTTTTTATCGATTATGTTCGTTAACTGCATCGATGCAGAATCGTCCATGTCCGCATCGCGATGCATCTTAGAATCGAGAAGTTTTCACACCCCTAGTACGTAAGCATACACATGTTTCACTGCTGCACTGAGATTTGTATAACAGCATAAAATACTTTGTAGCAAGTAGCAACTAGAGTTCCAAAGGGTCGGAAACGTTCCCGAAATCATCCATGGGAAGTTAAATTCGGGAATTTAGGAAAATTTGCCTAATTTCAATAAAAAATCTTTGCTAATAATAGTGAACTTATGTTTTGGGGAAATGCACATAATTAGGCAATGAACCCGGTCAGCCCAATTGGAAGTTCTGTCGCCTATCAGACAAAAAATCACAAAACCAATCACATGCACCTCTATCCCAAACCAATAGTAGACAATTTATTTAAGAGCAAGTGGTGATCGACTGTAATCAAAAGCTTTTGACAGATCAATAAATAGGGCAGCACAATGTCCATTAAATATCCCCATTGAATGGAAATTCAGTTAAATTGCAACCCTGCACTGTGCATTCAGTGTGTAGAAGACTCCTCCATATCATCATGTACAGAGAACTGGCAGCATCCAGAGACATGGTAACTTAACACTCTGTGGCAGGTCCACTGAGTGACACGTGTGTAGAAGCTGAATAGAGTGGAAAAATCCTTTCTTCAGTCAAAGTAACACCACATATATACCCATACATAGAAGAAGATTGTCCCTTTTGACATACATAATCCTTATGTGTTGTCAGTAACTTACTAGTGACTTCAAATATGACATGGTAAATACAGTCTGTGCAAATAACCCCTATATTTAAAATTTGATTCCAATTAATTCCCATGGAAAGTTTCCACCTTTGAATATTTTGCAACCCTAGTAGCAACTATCTCTCACACACACACACACACACACACACACACACACACTCACTCACTCACTCACTCACTCACTCACTCACTCACTCACTCACTCACTCACTCACTCACTCACTCACTCACTCACTCACTCACTCACTCACTCACTCACTCACTCACTCACTCACTCACTCACCACACACAGCGATGAGCACAAAGATTAAAGTCTAGTTGCTAGTTACTAGAGCTTCAGGGTTGCAATGCAATCATTCATTCAGAGATTAGAGAGAAAGAGATGGAAAGAGAGAGAGATGATGATGAGAAGAGACAATGAACTGGAAGAGGCAGAAAAAGAGAGGAAGAGAGAGGAGAGATAGCGAGAGAGGGGGGCGAGAGGAACAGCAGGGGAAGAGATGAACATTCTCTCACCCAAACACACACAGAAAAACACAGACACAGAAACAAGCAGCTTGTGTAGATGGGGTTTGGGGTTGAATGCTCTGTGATACAGTGATATAGTAATGAATGCAAAGCCGGGAGAGACTGAGAGAAAGGAGAGGGAGAAAGAAAGAGAGAGAGAGAGAGAGAGAGAGAGAGAGAGAGAGAGAGAGAGAGAGAGAGAGAGAGAGAGAGAGAGAGAGGGGAGGAAGTGAGGGTACAGGGAGAGAGGGCAGAGGGAGAGAGGGCAGAGGGAAGGAGGGAGCGAGGAGGGGTCATTAAATGATGTCTGATAGTGTGTGTGAGAGAGGGCGAGAGATAGAGAGAGAGAGAGAGAGAGCCTGTGTGTTTGTCTATCTGTTTGAATAAAGGAGGAAGAGAGGAAGGGGGTAGAGGGAGAGAGAGGGAGGGGGGAGATGTGGAGCAGTGGTGGTTCTTAATGTCAAGGACCCCCAGAATCTGTACATATTAGCCTGCAGACCTCCGTTTGATTAGATTAGGTCTCAGGGAACAAGATTCTGGTTGTTTGATATGATTAAGTTTCTCTCCTGTAGTTGAGGAGGTAACAGTGGAGAAACCTAGGGGACCCACTGGAACCCCCTCGAGGACCCCCGGGGAGAGAGAGAAGGTGGTGGAAAAGGTGAAGGGAGAGAGAGAAGAGAAGAAACAGGGGGAAGGAGAGGATGTAGTAAGGCAGCGATGGAGGGTGGGAGTGACAGGGGAGGTGGGGTTCACCAGGGACTCTCTCCAATCCATCAGTCTATCTATCTATCTATCTATCTATCTATCTATCTATCTATCTATCTATCTATCTATCTATCTATCTATCTATCTATCTATCTATCTATCTATCTATCTATCTATCTATCTATCTATCTATCTCCTTCTCTAGAACCCACCTCACCCCTGCCCACTTTGACAACCTAGGATGGCTTAGAGTAGACAACAGAGTACAGCAACTTGCAATGGGCCTGGTCTACAAGATACACTACACGACCAAGGTACCCATGTACATGTCAAAATACTTCCCAAAGGTCAGTGAATACCACGATCACAACACCAGAGGGAGCTCCACAAATCATGTTAAACCCAGATTCGGCTCAAACAAGGGACTAAACACGTTTCGCAATTATGCCACATCAATGTGGAACGCCCTACCCAAAGCTGTAAAGGAATGTGGATCACTACCCACTTTCAAAAACACTCTCAAAAAACACCTACGGGAGACTGCAATTCGAAACTGGCCCCTGTAAATGTCCTAACACAACCCCCTCCAATGTACAGTAAATTACCAAGTATGGTCTTGTCAATATTCCAATGTACAGTTTTGTTTGTACAGTTGTACAGTGTCCCCCCCCCACCCCTCCTACCCAACCCCCCCCCCCCACTCCTACCCAACCCCCCCCCCCCCCCCCCCACCCGACCACCTCCAATGTACAGTCCCCCCCCCCCCCCCCCACCCAACCTCCTCCAATGTACAGTTTCTACGTCAAATGTATATACTTTTTTTTTCGGGACTCTTTTTGTATCACAAACAGTACTGTATTTGCAAATCTGGTATGTCCTAAATGTATAGATGTAGCAGTACTGTCTATCTGTATGTCATGTATGTCATATATGTTACGATGAATTGAAAATGGGGGACCCTGATGTAAACAAGACGAAAGTCTTTCTCTGGTCTGCATCCCCTTAACAATTGTATGTATTGAGCTGTACTCCCTTTCTCCTAGAGTCCCTCCTCTCCCCTTCATCTCCAGCTGTCAAACAAGTGTTTGTAACAGCCAGCAGACACATACAAATCCATGTGCGCACACACACACACACACACACACACACACACACACACACACACACACACCTACACACACACACACACACACACACACACACACACACACACACACACACACACACACACACACACACACACACACACACACACACACACACACACACACACACACACACACACACACACACACACACACACACACACACACACAAGACAAGACAAGACAAGACAAGACAAGACAAGACAAGACAAGACAAGACAAGACAAGACAAGACAAGACAAGACAAGACACGACACGACAAACGTCCTTGACAAACAGCTGGTCCTTCAGGCTTTGACCAGATGCCAGTTTAAGTGCTTTGAGACGCACCCTTCTTTCAAGTTCACTTGAAATGCCCCCTCCCTTTAAGTGCCTAGATGCACTGTTAAGGTGATAAGAACAAGGTGTATATATATATATATATATATAACAGTCTAGGGGTGGGAATAACCAGTTTAGCAGTAACCATACGATATCGATTCTTTGCACAACAATACAATATTTGCCGATATCACAAAGTCTGCCACGATACGATACGATTCGATTCAGGTGCCAGCGAGCGATACGAGACGATATCATCATTTAACACAATCAGTAACATTAGCTCTTCCAGACATTTGATCAATCTATTGTTTTTTAATACAAATAGACCTCATGTTCACTGTAAAGTGCCACGTTTTGATATATTGAGCTTTAAACTTAAAATAACTTCAAAATCATTGAACGTAGAGAGAGGGACAGAGAGAGGGACAGGCGCTCAACCCCCCCCCCCCCCCCCTCCTTCCTCACGAATGGAACGCTGCTGTTTTCTCTGAGCCTCTGAGCAGGGTTAGCTTAGTGTTAGCAGGATGTTAGATGCCTTGGACCCGTTGCAAAAAAAAAAAGCAGGGACTTATTTCATGGCGAAAAATGCGACCAAATAGGCGCACTCTGGAGCCCTGTTG
>NC_140179.1:46749116-46756616 GCF_963971535.1 Notolepis coatsorum
TATGGCTTGCCTTAAAATGTGCATTGTGGTGTCAGGCAGAAGAGAAGACTGTCATGTTTTGAACTATGGATACCAAACAAAGGTTTGGGATAGCTTTGAACTGTTGAAACAGTAATTCAGAACAGTTTTACTATTGTACGACTTTGAACTGTTGAACAGTAATCCAGAACTATTTTATTGCACTGTAAAATATATAGATTCTATTTTTAATCTATTCTATTCTACAATTTTATTGCACTGCACTATTGCACTATTTTACTCTGTCTATTTGATCTTGCTCCTTTTATTATTGTCTATTTAAAACTGAATCAAACCATAAACTAGGTGGCCTGTTGGGATATTAGATCCTAATGTGAAAAACATTAGGTTATGGCTATAACCAAGTTCTGTGAGTATTGGTGACGCTCGGTGTCACTACTGCACTGTACCTCGCTCGTGCACGCGCACTGAATAAAAAATTCCACAATGTACCTTTACATCCCAACATCCGTCTGACCACACCCCTATCAGCTTACCTTCATAAGCAGGTGTGTGGCCACCTACTCGCCTCCTTCCCAAGCTTTCACCACAAGGTGAGATCAAGGGCAGCAGCGGCGTCTGACGCCGAGCGTCACCAATACTCACAGAACTTGGTTATAGCCATAACCTAACGTTCTGTATCGTATGGCTCCGCTCGGCGTCACTACTGCACAAGGGAGGCCGAGCGAGAGCCATCGCCCGACAAATGTACCCCGCTGAGGCCCCCCACAACCATCAGATCGGGGAGGACCGAGCCCCCCCGACCCCCCCTAATGGAGGGCACCCCCCCTATTGGAGGTTCCCGGGAGGGCGACGGACCCGACCGTGCGAAGAGGCACTCAAGCAACTCAACGCACAGGGTGAGCAGACCGTGGCTTGACCCCACGACTACACACACGCACAACCCGCATGCCACCCGGGAACGAACGGAAGGAACAACCTCGTTACTGCCCCCAGAATCACGGGGTCAAGAGCAAACCAAACCCCGTGGCAAGGCCGTAGCAGCGGAGCGCGAAGGAAGACCCAGACCCACCGAAGGGACTGGATCCCCTGGAAAACGGGGGCCCGGAGAGGTCAATGACACCAGGCATCAAGACCCCACCAGGCGGTCACTTAGTGACACCGCCCCCCACATCGCCAGCGTATTCGGATCAGGCCCCTCCAAGAGCGGGCCCTTTCCCCCCAATAGCACACCGCCTGGCATACTGACCCTGCAGAACAGGCAGTCAGCATGGCCGTAAGCACTCAAAGGTTAACCAACGGAAGCAGGCAGCGTACCGGGGAAACCAGGCAACAGGCTGTAACCCGAGCCTGGAGCACTGCGGACGAGACAGGCGCCAAAGGAGTCAGCTGAAAACAGCCGCCCCGACGGAAGGGGCGTATGCTGTCGTTGTTGATCACCATGACAAAGCCTCCTTTAAAAAAAACCCACCCAGAGGGGTTGAGGCAGAGAAGGCTGACATGATTGGCAGACGTCATGAACGTGCAGGGGCACACTCAACCGGACAACCCGGGAGTTGACACTGCTCCAACACACCAGGGAACCAACCACCATGTCGTTACCCTATGCAGTGGTTGTTCCTATAACCCCTCAGGAAAAACTCCAAAACACACCTGCGGGTATCATACCGCAGTACAAGTGTTGCAGTTTTCCAAAAAAGGGTTATTCCAGGCCTACGGGTCGACAAAACATTACTTCGGACCGGGCCCGGCGGCACGGGAAGCACAGAGTTACCAGAGGAGGTCCAAGACCACCCCAACAGCCCCCTCCACGCCACGCGTGAGAGAGGAGCGAAAAGAATGGAGAACCAGCCCCAAGCACACCGCCCTTGGTATTCCCAGGCGGTCTCCCAACCAAGTACTAACCAGGACCAAACCAGCGTAGCGGCCGAGATCGAACGAGATCGGGCGTGTACAGGTTGGCATGGCCGTAAGCCATTACGACAGTGCAGAGTACAATATGTACCCAACAAGGGTCTCCATAGCGCCTAACCCTGCGACACCCGGACTGACCTGGCATTTTCCCCCCCGAAAAAAGCACAAGTCCCTCAGGGTACCAGAACAGCAGATCTGTATCCCCGGCGGACAACGGGTTTAACTGACCTGGACCAGCGTGACCAGAACCAGTCCCGTGCCCTAACCACGCCGATATGCCTACTCCAGGAGAAGGGGCAGATATGCGTGTTGATCTTAAAACATGAAAAGAAGGCGCCACCCAGACGGTCGGTGCGAACCGCGCCTGGTGGCCCACCCCAAGGGCGTGAGACCCCTCTACATATGTTCAGATCCATTCCGTCATCATCCCCCAGATATGAACGAGAATCCGTCGATAACCAATACAGGTCGTCGGAAGAGGAAAAAACCTCCATCCCAGTTGCTTTATAAAAACGCTGTTTTAACCACAAGCAACCAAGGCGTGCTAGTCACCTGCCTGATCTTCAACAGAACACCCCGAGCTAGCACTTAACGTGCGTCGGGACACAACCACATCAATGAACAGGCTATTTAGACCTTTCAGTGAATCCCCAAGGCGCCCAGGGGAACGACAAGAGGGGTGTGGTGCTTCCTAAACTCCAACTCATTTTAATAAAAAAGAAGGAAGCACCAACAGTATGAATCCCAGTCTACACAGCCGAGGGTAAAAACTGTTTATATTTTTACATCCAGTCACCCCTTCCACAGAGGATTTAGACCGAAATTCCCCAGAAAGCCTTCCCACGTGAGTCGTAGAATGAAAAAGCCATGGCAACTGCGAGTCACGTGACCAACTGACTCAAGTTACACATAAAATCGAGCGTAGCGGACCCGTAAGTCCTACGCTCTAACCCGACACTTTGACACAACAGACCTTACGTAAAGATCTAACTCACGGAAGCCATCGTCATAGCAACGTATCGTACGCTATGACGGGGGGAAACCCCACACACAACTCCTGTTTGTAATAGGAGCATAGTCAGGACAACAGTGTTGTAGTTCAACATTACTTCGTGTGTAAGCAACAGACCATACAACCAGCTTCTACCTGCATGTGGAGCGTCAGGCCGAGATAGAAACCCTTCTATAACCGAGTGAATGCTGCAGACCTTGCTTTAATCTCATAACACGAACGTAACTCATCCATCAATGTATACCAATGTAGATTCACACTTTCCAACCTCATCATATTTTGGTGAAGAAACACACAGTTTGTTTAACCAAAAAATACAGTCCCCCTTTTTAGGGGACTTTTTATTTAATCAACAAATAATATGAGAGGGCCGGGGAGGGGTAAACAGTGGGGACCGCATGGGGAAAAAAGTCACTGTCTAGCGGCGTCTGCTGCCTCGAGCCGCTCGGGCTTTGCCACCCCGAGAAGCCCCGGAGGGACGGTAGGCAATCGGTTGCTGGTCTCGCCGATCCCTACCGTCACCTCCGGTCGTAGATGGGCCGGCTACAGCAGCAGCACCGTCTCTCCTCCTGGCCTTCGTCGACGGGCCAGCAGTGGCGATGGAAGCATTGGCAGCCACGGCGGAGGAACCTCGACGACGTGGAAGCCTTCTGACTCCACTGGCGATGACGGGAGGTGGAAAATGGGGTTGGAGCACGGATCTCTCCTCTGCCATCTCTCTGCATGTTGAGGTCATCAATTGCAGGGCCTTCCCGAACAGTCCAGCATCAGAGAAGGTGGCCGTCAGAAGAGGAGACCTCTTCTTCTCCGGCACACGGGCCTGCTCCAGCCAAAGGTGGCGCTGGATCAGAGTTGCCAGGGCGCGCACTTTCCCAGAGGCTATGGCCTGCACCTGGGTCAGATGCAGGACAGCTCCTGCCGCCTGGGTGAGCTGATCATGTTGTACCTCCGACCGCTCCGTGCCGCCCGTCATTATCCCGGATACAAATCTAGCCAGCTGTGCGATGTTAGACGCAGCAGCCAGCGATTGTGTACCCGCGATGAACGAGTGGTCACTCCAATACGCCAACCGCCTAGTCGATCTTCCTTGGGGAACCGGCTTGCATAACGGCTCCCACACCACATCCGGACAGAGGAGAGCGGCCATCGGCCTATCAAGCCGTGGCACACCCTCTCTCATACCTTCAACCAAACCCACCACCCGCGTAACTGGTACGTAGGCGGGAGTGAGGCCCATGATGTGGGACACCACCTGGCCCCGACGAACATAGGCCCCCATTGAGGGGAAAAATGGGTAGACAACGTCCACCCCTCTCACCGGGCGACGCTGCCAGAGATTACCTATTAGATCATCGGGACAGGAGCAGGCAGTGGCTGCGGCAGCGGCACGCCGTTTGTAGCGGCCGCCACCGCCATAAGCTCGGGGAACAAAGCCTGCAGTTCCCCCTGCAGACTTTCCTCCACCGAACCCGCATCCCTCACATGCAGCAGGCTGCGACTGGTTAAGGAGCCACAGTCTGGTGTGGCTGATAGTAGGGCATCCTGCCGAAGAGGCCGAGGGGTTTCCCCGACATCCTCGAACAAGGCGCCCCAAGGAGACATATCACCCCCCTCCAGTGTTACCTGGACGGGTGGGATATTCTTCTCTACTGGGCCTTCAAACAAGAACCCGTCCGCCTCTACCATGCAATCCTCTGTTTCCATTGGGCAGCTAGAGACCGACGCATCCTCGCTGGTCTCCAGCAATTCCCCAAACCCAGGCCGTTCACGTCTTGCGACGGGACCGAGCAGACGCAAAAAGCTTGCGTCTCAAATCCTCCGGAACCAATGGAACCGGCCGTTCAACAACGGACGATTCCCCGGAACCAGAGGAACCAGAGCCAGGACCAGGCCATCGCAGAGTCGACGGCACCGGTGCACTGGCTCCTCGGAGAGGCAAACTACCCATCGGATGCCTACCGGGCGTGGCTGCCGACCACGAACGCGGCAACAGCCCCGCACCAGAATGCACGAGGGAGGCGGGAATGGAGAACCGCTGGTGAAGAGTGGTTCTACGACTCTCCGAAGTAGACATTATGACTTAGATTTTTCTCTTGAATATTTATGAGAGAAGAAAAAAATAAGCACAATGTAAACTCGTCTCAACTTTTTCAACTAGCAACCTCGTCAAGTGGGGATCTACCGAAGGCACTTCCTTGTGGTGAAAGCGAAGAAGGAGGCGAGTAGGTGGCCACACACCTGCTTATGAAGGTAAGCTGATAGGGGTGTGGTCAGACGGATGTTGGGATGTAAAGGTACATTGTGGAATTTTTTATTCAGTGCGCGTGCACGAGCGAGGTACAGTGCAGTAGTGACGCCGAGCGGAGCCATACGATACAGAACTGTGATTTTATATGTGCACTTTATGTGCTCATTTTATGCCTGTCTTTTTTCTGTTGTGAAGCACTTTGAGCTGCAGTTTCTGTATGAAAGGTGCTATACAAATAAAGTTTATTATTAAAGTTTATTATTACTCTTAGTGTGTGTGTGTGTGTGTGTGTGTGTGTGTGCGTGTGTGTGTGTGTGTTTGTGTGTGTGTGTCCGTGTGTGTGTGTCCGTGTCTTTTTTTTTTTTAAACTTTGACCAGTCAGCTGGTTCTTTTCGCGTTTATCGCTTTTTCTGGTCAAGTATGACCGACAGAAACAGGTTGAATGGGGGTATAGATGGGGGGAAAGACACTCTGAGAAAGTACGGCTTGTCCGGGAGTCGAACTCGCTACCCCAGATCCGTGACGCGCACGGTTGTCCCCGACGCCGAAATAGCGTTCGAGGTACGCGGTGAGCTACTGGAGCTCCCCATGTGTCCGTGTCTTTGTGTGTGTGAGAGTGTGTGTGAGAGTGTGTGTAGTTACCGTTTCCTCCTAAAAGGAGACTTGGGGATGTCGGCTACAGGGATCATCTGCTCTCCTGGTCGGACCCACATGATGGGACCATCATCACTGTCTGTAGGACTCTGCAACATCAGACTGGAGAAGGTTCCCCATGGTAGAGTACGCTACAGAGAGGGAGGAGAGAGAGAGAGAGAGAGAGAGAGATGGAAAGAGACAGTGTGTGAGAGAGAGAGGGAGAAAGAGAGAGAGAGGCGGGGTAGAGAGAGAGAGAGAGGGGGGGATAGAGAGTGAGAGAGAGAGAGAGAGAGAGAGAAAGAGAGAGAGAGAGAGAGAGAGAGAGAGAGAGAGAGAGAGAGAGAGAGAGAGAGAGAGAGAGAGAGAGAGAGAGAGAGAGAGAGAGAGAGAGAGAGAGAGAGAGAGAGAGAGAGAGAGGGTAAGCAAATACTACAAACACAAAATAAGTACCGGTAACTAGCTAACAAACAAACATGTATATTTTTTAACACTGTATTTTCAATACCAGATCAGGAGTCTACTACACATTGAGGCTGTGGTTACACTAGGCCCGGTTTTCGTTTCAGTTTTCAGTTTCAGTTTAGCTTTTCAGAACGCTATGTAATGGCAGGCAAGTTAGACATCGTTTTTGCCTCCCGAGCACAGTGATGTATATACATGTAGTACAATGCCAAAGCAGTAGGTGGCAGTAGGTGGCGATGTAGTTCAAACATGAAGGCCATTTTCTTTTTTTTTAAGATTTTCTTTTTTTTTGTGTTTTTATCGCTTTATTTCTACTGGGCAGTCCAGTAGGGAGAGACAGAGGAGGAATGGGAGACAGAGTGGGGGGAAGACATTCGGGAAATAACAACGGGTTCGGGAATCGAACCCGGGTCGCGGCTGAGCGCGCTATGTGGTTCGCCACTGGGGCGCCCTTGAAGGCCATTTTAAACCAATCAGAAAAGTTGAATGTGACAATACACTTCCTGCTAAAAATCAACAATCCACCATCTTTAAATGCCTTGCGTGAGCCATTTAGCCAACGTAGCATTTATTTTTCAGCAAAGAAAGTGCAATAAACAAAACGGATACATTCACTGTGTGTTCTGCCTCTCATTTGTTGATGAAACAAAACCAACATCAACACAATTTACCACCAAGAGCGGATAGTTTAGTCTCACAAAAATATCTCCGATGTTGTTAGCTACATGCTAATGTGAATGGCATTCTGCCTGTATATAGTTAGCATCGAGGCTATTAACGTAGTAACGTTAACGCTATTAGAAATGGATGAAAACTTTATTTAACAGATTGCAGAATGGGTACAATACACACAATTGTTAAGGGTATGCAGACTGTTGTAGTTTTGGACTGGGCTCCTTATAACAATAACTTGACAACACGTTGGTAGCTGCAGCTACTTGGGACAGCTCTGCTGTAAACACTGGAAATAACCGTGCAGGGCTCTACTGCGCATGGGCGTTCGGCAGAACGGCTCCGTATCCGGCTTGCACAGATTACATGGCACCATTGTCGGCGAGTTTCGGCGAGTTTCCAAAACGAAAACACCTTTTCAGCGTTCCCGCTAGGGGAACGCGTTTTCCTGCCAAAACTGTGTTTCTTTTTAACTTGGACATGCAAACGTAATCATTCAGCAACAAAAACAAAAACCCCAGTGTAACCATGGCCTGAACCACCACGCTGCCTAGAGATCCAGCGGCTTGGACCTCCT